>NC_137743.1:15069152-15594935 GCF_963264785.1 Psittacula echo | reverse complement strand
TTTCCGTTTTATTTTCTTTTCCCTGTCCAGCTGAGGAGGGGGGTGAATGAGCGGCTTTGGTGGGCACCTGGTGTTCAGCCTGGGTCAACCCACCACAGCTGTTGAAGCGGCAGTTAATCCCTTTGATACTGACTTAGTCCTATAATCATCTGACCTGTTATTTAAATTAGTAATCAAAGCTCTCTGATGACTTGCACAGTTTAATTCCTTTAGGAATCTTGTAACATACAAAGAAATTTTGCCATGCAAGCTTTCACAGCACTGGCAAGCTGGTGGCAAAGAATGCTTTTTAAATAGAGTTAGAAACATGATGACTTAAGTGCAGTGTGGGTGAAGGGAAGATGTGGTTTGGTAGGTGAACAGTAAGCAGCCTGATTGCTTTATGTTGCACTAACAGGGTTTTTTTGCTGCAAGTTTGACTAGAGATTTTGGAGCAAGATTTTTACAGTGTTTTACTTGGCAATAAATGCTGTATCGGTTGGGCTGGAGCAGTGTTTGATGTTTGTTGAATCATCAGAAATTTCTGAGTGTTTGCTTATCAATAGTAAGTTATTATGCATATGCTCAGGATGAATGCAAGCCAAGGTAACAGAAGCCATGCAATTTTTTTTTCCTCTGTAAATGTGGGGGGATGTGCAGCATCGTTCACAGAATTATTGGTAGTTTAAAACTTTGTAATAGTGACCTATGTATGTCCTGAATGCCTTTTTTGGTAAGATATGTCTGTTCCTCCCTATTTTCCAAAATGACTAAATTGAGCAGCTTTCCCTTCATGGTATATGGCAGCACTGCTATCTCAAAGGTTTCTAGTGCTGAGAAAATATTGCTAATGCTCATTCACAAGCATCACCAGGAAAAAATCCTGTTCCCTTGCATGCAGACTGAAGGGTGGTGAGGTGAAGCAGGAACAGGAATCAGCCTGCTACAGTGACCAGGGAAGAAGTGTTGCCTTCAGCCTTTGAATGGAAGAGCTAAAAGGAACTGAGGAAAAATGAAATGTTTGAATACAAGTAATCAGCACTGTGGTTTTGCCACTGAAAGTTAATAGTAAAATGACAATTCAGGATTTCAGCAGCCTATTAATGCTTCGGTTGTTTTGCTAGAGCCATTATGAATCAAATAGAGCTTATAGAAATTAATGCAACCAAGTGTGACTTTCTTTTTGGTATTAGTTATTTTGCAAATAGCTAAACCACACTTGGCTCTTTACATTAAGATTACTTGTTTTTTCCTATATTTTCATTTCATTATGAGTAACATCTTTTAATGTGGCCCCAGATACGGTTGCTGAACTTGGGAAGTTGTGTGGTCTTCCTCATCTGCCGAGTGTCTGCAAACCTTGTAGCAACAACTGAATACGTGGATGGTTTGTGTTGAAAAGGAAAGGAGGTGATAAAACACAGTCTGGATTAGAGGTTGGCCCAGGGAGGTTGGCCCAAGGTTTAGTTGCAGATGCTGATGTAAAAGTTGTGCAGCTTAAGATTCACAAAGAAACCGGCTTGAACTGTCCGGAGTTACTGCCCTGTTAAAACTGATGTACCTCTCCAGTGTGTAGGTGTGTATTGGCTATTGTAAGGAAAAGGGAGAGGCAAATCTTTAGCTCTCTTTTTCATAGAGAAAAGCCCAGGCCTCCTTCTGCTTGCAGATCCTCTGCCACCTGTTTTATATCACATGTAGCTGATTAAAAAACATGTGGCTTTTTTTTTTTCTTTCACTGTTTTTTCACAAGATCCTTGAAAAACACTCCAAAACTTTTAGAGCATAAAACCCATCAGTAACAGAACACTGTAGGAGTTTGGCTTTTTCTTTAACTTGATTGATAGGAAAACATCAGCAATTAACTTTGAAATGTTTGGTGCTCACTTGTTTCTTAGGCTAGAGAACCGTACTTCGCTTTTCAAATAGAAAATGCATTTCACTGGCCTTGCTTTCACTGACACATGCAAAGAACAGAGAAGAAAAACTAAACGTGGGTATAAATTACAAAACCAAAGCTTTGAGGGAGAGGTGTGTGCAGATACATGTCAGGTGTGATGGTGGGTGAGAGGGGAGTTGGGCATTTGAAAACAAAATATCTTCTCCTTCCCTGTGTAACAGGGAAGAGTCTGTCCCCCAGAATCTGTCCTTCAGTGGCCAGTTCAGCTGAATGGGTTTTGTCAACATCTGCCTGAAATTTGGTGCAGAATAAGGTTGTGCAAAATAAAAGTAAAAACCAAAACCACCTCAACACCACTGAAGTGATTCTGAAAACCTTTGGTGTAGGGAGGTGATTAAAAAAGTTGCCACTTGTCAGTGTGGCTGTGATGAGTCGACCCCAGTTCTCCTTTTGTCCTCAATGTTGTCTGATGAACTATGCATGTATGCTCACAGGCTGGCTTAGGGTTTGGCATTTTACTGTGCAGTCACAATGGATTTAAAACCTGCCTGTTGTCAGTAACTCGGTTCAGCTCTGATAAATCTCTTGCTTCTTAGATACTGAGAGTAGAGATCTCAACAGAGAGTAGACATTTGTGAGATCTGGAGATACTGGGTTGGAGGGAGTTTGCTTTTCAGGGAGGCAGGTCTGGTTAAGAAAGGTAAACAGGAAAGAAGATGAGTATCCATGAAATAGAGTATGGTGAGGTGAAGCTCTCCACTGGACTGTAAAACCAGGCACCCTGTTTCAGAAAAACAGAATCTTAACTACCGATCCTCCCGCCTTTCAGACACGAAATAAATACTATAAGATTCATTCAGCTGTAGTGCTGTTTGACTCTACAGCTTTCCTTGGCATTAGAATCATAGAATCAATCATAGAATAGTTAGGGTTGGAAAGGACCTTAAGATCATCTAGTTCCAACCCCCCTGCCATGGGCAGGGACACTCACACTAAACCATGTCACCCAAGGCTCTGTCCAACCTGGCCTTGAACACCGCCAAGGACGGAGCATTCACAACCTCCCTGGGCAACCCATTCCAGTGCCTCACCACCCTCTCAGTAAAGAATTTCTTCCTTATATCCAATCTAAACTTCCCCTGTTTAAGTTTGAACCCGTTACCCCTTGTCCTGTCACTACAGTCCCTGATGAAGAGTCCCTCCCCAGCATCCTTGTAGGCCCCCCTTCAGATACTGGACCAGCTTCACCTTGTCCCAAATGATGTGTGATGACATATTTGTTGAGGATGTGGTCTTCGCTTGGGGTGTGTGTGGATGTCATTGAGTCCATGCTTTAGTCTTGGTCCCGGATTATGAAGGCAAGATGTTGCTTTAGGCGCTTCCATCAGGCATTTCTCAACAAGTGTGATTCTCATTTGCACCTATCTGATGAGAAAATATTGAGAAGTTTGCAGCATCTTGTATTTTCAGAAGATTGGACTGTAAATAATGTGTTTTGTTTGGCGTGGTAGCTGGTGGTGTCTGCAAGGTTAAGATTGTAAACTCTTTCAGATTTATGTGGCTGTGCAGGTACAGCCATAGCTGACATTTGATGTAATTAATTAAATACCATTGTGGGACTCAACTTCATTTCCTTTGTGAAGTAGGTTTGACTGTAGTTGACTCTTGCTTAGGCAATGTTCCTTCCCCCTCTCTCTTACTGTCATTTAATATCCATCTACTTCATGACTAGAGTATATTGTTGTAACTTGTTCAGTCTGGACAAACACCCATGCTTCAGTGCTTTGCTTTCCCTCTGGAATTTTTGTCACAGTCACAGATTTTGCTGTGAGTTTGTAAAATAAGGTTGTTGTGACCTAAAGAGAGAGGTTTCTGTCATGCTGCCACAATCTGTAAGCAGGATGTTCAGGGCATCATGCAATACCTGCACAAAATGGCGTAATGAGTAGTTTCTGCCCACTATAGATAATGTGGGTTTGATAGCAAGCATTCTAAGTTAATTAGGCTAGCAGCTGTACTCACTGTCTTTCTCAGAGAGCTTTGAAAGGTCCCGGTGGGATATTGTGGTTTATAAACTTCTTAAATTTCACTCTTTGCTTAGTATGTTTGGAAGCTGGTGTGTGCAGTCCCTATGGCATTCTGCACTACATGCAGCATCCAGTAAGCTAGACTTCCTGCTTTCCTAAAACATTCTATGATAAAATACTAATTAAGATACTAATGGGCATAAAAATAATCTAAAATATTTCAGGTTTTGGTCCTGTTTGAGGTTTTGCAATGTCTTGTGTCTCAGGAGATTTGGATGGCAGTCTCTAATGTGAATTGTGAAGCAGTGGTAGATGATCCACTTATAATGCTTGCAGAGAATAAATACTTGCCAAAAGCTCCTTAGTTCAGGTCCTAACTAGAGAGGGTGAATCTGCAAACTTAACTAGGATGGATCTGCAAAACTCTCGTAAACCACTGTCAAATGCTTTTTTTTATTTTTTCCTTTTAAATTTTTTTTCTCCTCCTTGTTTTGTTTTTTCTCACCTTCTGGATTTGCTGTTTCTTCATCCCTTGTTGTTTGTTTCGCGGAGCGGGTTGCCTTGGACGTGGGGGAGCTAAAAGCAGTTGTAGCTGAAGTGCCGTATTTGGTGTTGAGGCAGTGTTTTCTGACACATTTCATTGCGCTAAAACACCTGGCTACTAGAGAGTAGGTACTAGAGAGTATCCTACTGTGTTTGCATCAAAGGGTGCTGAGGTATTGAAAGAACCACAGCCTGTTTGGTCTGTGGACGACATTTTCTGTTTGGCAGATCTGAAGAACTTGTCTGGACAAATGAATATATATGAGGTAAGACAACTGGGGAGCATGTGCTGCAGGAGAGGTCATCTGGAAAATATAGTTCCATATTAAAATTCTTAAGTTGTGGGTCTGTGCAGTTATTGAGGTATGACCACGGCCCTAGGGCAATAGGCACCTTCTAAAAGCACTATGAAGAAACCCCCTAAGGAGGACTTCTCATTTTAGAAGTTGCTTGAAATTTCAAAACTGGCAACACAGCTGTGGAAGCACATTGTCCCTGAAATCCCATACATTGCTGTATCGTGGTCACCTCTCAGATCTCAAATGTGGTAGATTGAGTTGTGGGTTTTAGTGCCCAGCAGGCCAAGCCCAGAGAGCAGACTTTATATCTGGGTTGTTTCTGTGTTCTGTCAAACAGCACCTACAAACAGTTCTGCTCGTAGTTAGAGGGGAGCAAGTATTAGTTAACTGCTGCTCTCTGGAACTGAGGAGTGATGTAGGACAGGCTTTTTAATGCTTTGACTTTGGGGAAAGTAAACTCTCAACCATACTCACATTGCTGGTAGCCAGGTGTTTCAGAGTGATGAAATGTGCCATAAACCCCATCATTTGATCTCTCATAAATTACATGATTGAGACAAGAAATGAAATCTTTATGAAATCACAGCTTTGTTGTAGAACAGTCAGTGACAGATTGGCAGAAGAGCAGGAACTCAGATCAGGTTGGTGCCTTGTGCTTCAATAGATGTTTTCACTCCCAGTGCCTAGGCAGTATTTTCTGCTTTGTCATTTGTATCAGTTAAACTAGCAGTCCCATTGGTTATATATACTTACAAATTTTGAAGCCTACTTACTGTGAAAAGGGAATAGAAATTCTTCTAGACTTGTTCCCAGTGATGGATGGTGATAGGCGAGTGGATAAATTCACAGTGTCACAGTATCACAGTATGCTAGAGATTGGAGGGGACCTCAAAAGATCATCTAGTCCAATCCCCCTGCTGGAGCAGGAACACCTACATGAGGTTACACAGGAATGTGTCCAGGCGGGTTTTGAATGTCTCCAGAGAAGGAGACTCCACAACCCCCCTGGGCAGCCTGTTCCAGTGTTCCGTCACCCTCACTGAGAAGAAGTTTCTTCTCAGGTTTAAGTGGAACCTCTTGTGTTCCAGTTTGTACCCATTACTCCTTGTCCTATCATTGTTTGCCACTGAGAAGAACCTGGCTCCATCCTCATGACACTCCCACTTTATATATTTATATACACTAATAAGGTCACCCCTCAGTCTCCTCTTCTCCAAACTATAGAGGCCCAGCTCCCTCAGTCTTTCCCTGAGTTGTAGTGTCCGTTGAAGTTGTACAACTCTCCTGAAAGAGTTAACCGCTCACCCATGAGGACTTCCTCAGTCAAGAAGCCAAATAGAAGTCATTTAGCCGTGAGGGTGGAGGTATTTGATTTGTTTGGCTTAAATGTACAGACGTGAACTGGAAGAAGAGAAAATTAGCATATCCTAAAGCTATGATGATATCAGGTTAGTATCCAACAAACAGTGCAATGGAGAGGTGCACTGCAGAGCTGCATGATGGGTCAGAAAGCACGTCCTCTGCTTCTGCCCTTGCAGAATGGGGCTTGGTAAAACAATGCCAAGAATTTCGAGAAGCTCGGTTGGCATGTGTGCACTCTTTTGTCCTCTCCTTATTAAATAAATAGACCGTGTGTCTCTCTCTGCCATGAAGCCTGTCGTCACAATCAATAGGCTTAAGTATGGCAACATTGAACAGGTGTAGCGAGCTCATTTCTTCTGTGCAACTGCACCAGTGCTGACTCTGGGATTTTTGGTGAGCTGTAAAGCAAGTGCTTTTGATTAAAATATCCTTTTATTTTGGATTCTCCCTTGCAGTTTATTATTGTGTCTGGAAGATGCATACCCCAGTGAGTTGTGGACTTTAAGCTTAATGTCAGTACTCATTAAGGTGTAGGAGCAGAAGAAATTTAACAGACTGGAGTTAAACCGCAGTAGAAGGCAGAATTTAGTACCCCATTCTAGGGGGTTTACTTGCTTTTTATGCACACAGCTTAGGTATGCAGGTGTGTGTACTTCATAGCAGTGCCTCATGGACATGTGATAAAATACCCTAAACACTCTCATCTCCTGCCAGGTGGGGCTGTACATACGGAGTAACTCAATCTAATTGTTGCAGGCACTGAACAGATGGAGTTTTATTATCTTGAGGGCTGGGAGTGCGTAAGAGAGCAATGCCAGCAGGATCCTTGCCCCAAACTGCAGCTTGCTGAGATGCAGCTTGCTGCGGGAAGGCTGGCTTATGGCTGTGAGTTTTGCACAGGCCATCACTGTTGAGATGGCATGAATGAGGGGAAAAGGATAGGTGATTTGTGTCCATTCTGGTCTCTGTATTATGTGTAATTTACTTGCTGCCTTGTGCTTGAGCAGTTTCCAACACACCACATAGTAAAACACTTGAGCTCTTCTCACCTTGTTGCTTTAAAACACTTTGTGGAGGTGATTGTTCTTATTCCCATTTTATAAAGGCAGAAGCTAAGGCATGTGAGAGAGAGAGGGAACTGCTGTAGCAAATCAGAGAAACTGGTCACTTACTGATTCCTGTTTCCGAACAATAGCCACCATATCTCAGGTCTCCTTTTTGTAGTAAAGCAGCTTTGTGAAGTGGAGTGTGACAAAAGACAGCTATGTCCTTTACTGCTTCTGCCTGTTTGTAGCCTTCATCATGTACTAGAAGCTTAGTGTGTGCCTGGAGTATTTGTCCACCTCAGATACTGTCAGTTTTTATTGCAGAGAGAAAGTGAACTGGCTGCCTTTTGCCAGTCGGCATTACTTGATAAAGGCAGAGATGTGCTCACTGCTGCCCGGTGCCCTGTGCTGGCATGAGCATTCAGTTCAGAAGATGAACTGAATCCAGTAGTGGGTATAAGGTCAGCCTTAATTTCCTATTTCCTTAATTTTCTATCAAGGTGTAAATACCAGCCAAGTGTTGCTGCTTCTCTGTTCCACCGTAACAGGGCATAGGAAGAAGTGAGCTTGGGGTGCTGCTTTTGTTGTACAAGAAATGTTTGGGCATCCACAAGAATATTTTATGCCAGGCATTGCATACTGCGCCTGTAAAGAGATGCAAAGAGCAGGTTCATGCAATGAATGATTGCGTAGCATTCCCATCTCTATAATAAGCTTCAGAGCCTTCTGGTTCTTCCTTTAGCCTACTTTCAGCACCTCCACAGTGCTTCATTTCACTTCTCTGGAGAAGAGGACAGTGTTGTCTCGTGAGACTCTGAAAATGTTGCTGCTGTCAAGCAGGGGTGGATATTAGACAGCTCATCTGCAATATCTTGATGGGGAGAGTTTGGAGGTCAGAGAAAACGTGCTGAAGAAGTGCTACCTGCCTGAGCATAATGATTTTGGTTTCCCTGCACACGGGACCCAGACCAGCTGTGAGGTTAAGGTGGGCAGGGTGGTGTTTCTTGCCACAGTGGGTGCATGTGGGCTGGAAGATGCTCATAAGTAAGGGACTAGTAGCTCAGTGATTCTGGTGCGTTTCGTTTCTCACATATGATGTTACTACTAGTGGCAAATTAAATTGAGGAATTGGTTGTCTTTTATTACTGTGCATGCCATACCAGTTTTCATAGGAGCCCTTTCCTTTCAGCAGGCTCTGCCTCTTCAGTTCTTTGGCTTCTCTGAAGGACATCACTGGTTGTTTCTGTTTATCAAGGAGTAACTCTACACAGCTTTAAAAGACTATGGAAAAAGCTTTTTAAACATCATCTAGTGGCTGGAGAGACACTGCAGAAGCGAGCCCTGTTGCAGTGAAGATGGTGAGGGGGGAAATTCGACTCACCTCTAGGTATACCTTCTCTCGCCACAACTGAAGGTGAGAGCTGCAGCGGGATGTTTCCATTTTTTGGGAAGAAAAAAAGCCTAATAGGGCCCACATAGAGATTCCCCACTTCTTACCTTCCAGCCCATGTGTTTCTTGGGGAGAAAGGGCTAGTAACAGTCAGCTCAGCACTGCCCAATTGTTGCAGCCTCAAGAACGGCCAGAGTAGAAACTTTCCACCAGTCAGAGATTTCCAGTTTGCAGAGGACAGACTGCCCTGGGATCAGGTGTTGTTGCTGTGATCATCTCTGTCCTGCAGCCTTTTCACCTCTCTTTTTCTCAATCCTATCTGCCCTCCTGTCTCCTTTTTCCCATCTCTATACTTCTTCCTGCAGTATTCTTTCTCTGTGTTTTTCCTGTCCTTGGTTTATCTTTAACTGAAGTCTTTCATGACACTCAGCACTGTTAGATTTTCTGTTGCCACTGCACTTTCCTGAGCTTTCTTCATTCTCTTGCACTTGAGATCATTAGCTGTCTGGGCAAAGCCTTTCTGCAACTCTGTGTTTGTACAATACCTGTTTCAGTAGGACCCACTTTCACTGTGTAATAACCTGATTAATACAGCTAGTACAAATAAATGATTTATTTGCTCTTTGATTCCTAAATCAGGATGGAACACTTCATATTTTTCCTGCAGTCATTCTCTTCTTCACAAAGAAATAAATGAATGCAGTAAATATGCAATAAATACTTAAATGAAAGTGTCCTAGGTGATTCGTCCTAAGGAAGATAGAAAGCTTCATTCATACATGTCTCTCTGTGGCTTCTGGCATCATGGTGTGCGGGTAGTTTGAAGAAGTGATGGGGGATGTGTTTTTCTGAGAGCACTGGTATGGCTGGTGTGTAAATGACTCTTGATGGATAAAGAATGTGGGAATTGTTTGTGTCTGCCTTAGAGCACAGAGCATTAACCTCAAGAAAAGCCACTGGGAACCAGTTCTTTAATTCCTGAACCATTGTTTCACCTTCTGCCTGCTCAGCATCCTCCTCTTGTCTGGTGACAATCTCCTCTTGTCAGTCGACTGCTGAACTGCAGATCTGTCAGAGGAGGCCGTGTTGCTGAAGTGAAATCTCTCCAAGCATCTCTCAGTCCCCAAAATGCTCAGAAAATTTGTATGACAAATGGCAGCCAGCCCCAGAGAGGGCCTTTGAGGTGCGGAGATATGTAGGTGTACATGCTATCTAAGGCCAGTTGGGGAGCTGCGGTGTTTTATCTTTCAGTTGCCACTTTACCATCTCCTTGCTTTACAAAGGCACGGAAGGTGCTAGTGCTTCATGAATACCAAACACAAGGTTGGGTTTGTTTTGTTTTTTTATGATTGATATGAAGATCTTGGTAGAGCACAGCACATCACAAGGCTTTTCCAAGCACTCTAACTGCTGCCTTCCCCCTCCACACAGGTACTGGCTGATATCCCAATAATCAAGACAATCACAGTATTAAAATAAAGCATTGCCAAGGCACAACTGTTGCATGCTGGAGTCTGAACAAATGATGGCAAAGCCGCTATTGTATTGTCCGTAAGGGGGAGACTGTGCTTAAAAGCTCCTGTCCCCTCCTGTCTCCAGGATCAAATGCCTGTGGAGTGGCAGCTTTGCAAAGTGAAATTCCAGCTGTGTACTCAGTAGCCCAGGAGACCAGTTGCTTAAAAGTATGCCCCAGGGACAAGATGGATTTTGACAGATGGAAGAATAGCAGAGGCATATCAGAGGAGTCGATGCAGAATGGTGCTGCTATTGCACAGCATCTCAGGTGGGGTAGGGTTAGGATTTCTCATAGCAGATATATGAGAAAGGGTTGTACCATGTGCAGAGTGTGTCCTTGGTAGTGTATGCTGGCCAGTAAGAATCTGGTTACACAGAGCCAGGATTGAATCCAAACTCTTTGTGCCCTTCTGCCCAAGGCTGCCTACAGGTTCAGAACAGCTCTGCAAAAAGTCAGGTTGGGAATGAATTCTTCATAGTGAAAAAGCAATCTTGAAACAAATTAAACAGCTGAACTTCTTCCTCTAGTCACTGAGGAGTTGTCCATTTGCCTTTAGGGAAATGAGAAAGGAGACTTGAATTCTTTCTCTTCCTTAATGTCTGTTGATTCTTACTGCAGTGGCAGCTGGTTGCTGGTTTTGCTTTCCCTGGGTGAATCCCAGCTGTGATTGCAGGTGCCGCTCCACTAGCTCAGATCCGAGCAGAGGCTTGTGAGCAGGCAGCCCATGTTGAAGTGCTTCACAGCAGTGGATACAAATAAATGCTAAATCTGTTCCCTGGTAAATGTTGGAACCATGTGAGTGCACTGAACCCCTCTGAGCTGCCAAACCTTCTGTCAAGCCAGAAGTTAAGTTGTAAGTCTGTGTTCTCTTTTCTTTCAATAGCTTGCAGTGTGTCCTATAGGAGCATAAATATAATTCCAGCCAGGCATGAAACATGCAACTTGAAAGCCACAGTGTTCAAGAGCCTGGGTAATGAAGAGTGTGATTGTGACTCATAGGAGCTGCTTCTCTGGTTGGATTGAAATGGGCAGAGCCTGGGCATGTCTGCCTTCTGGCTTGCCCTCCTCTAGAGGCAGGAGTGGTAGGGGAAGTTTGGCAGGGGTCCTGCTGAATTTGCTTTACTGATGTAACTGTCAAGGCTGGCGAGACTGCAGAAGCCCTGCTGTGCTAAGTTACATAGTGATGCTGCAGGAGCAGTTGCTGGAATGACTGCCCTGTGCGTGGATTGCATCTGGTGTGTTGATGAGGTGTGTGGCTGGGAATGTTGCAGTGAATCTGCAGATTCTATTTAGGTTTGGTGGGTTTTTTGGGTTTATGGGGTTTTTTTTGGTTTTTTTTCTGTATCTGTGTATTTAATGAAGTAAGGATGCTTCCAGGAAGGTTTTCTTTCCTCTGGTTGGCACTACTGAGTATCAGTTATTCCTGGACTCACGCACCAGCTCTTAGCTGTGATGAGGTCTGGAAAAAGCAGCTGAAAGCCCTTTTGCAGGGGTAAGTGTGGGGAGGAGGGAACCCATTAGAGTGCAACAGAAAGAGCTTGAGGGAATTTTCATGCTGATGAATATGAGAGTGAAAGCCCTGACTGCTGCTGTGCTGCAATTTGGCTAAGCAAGTGTTCTCTAGGCACAGTCAGTGCACATCTGTGCTGAGCACTGACACGGGCTGTTCCCATGATAAGCATTTACCTCAGCAGTAGGTCTCATGAGTAATATCCCAACTAGACCAGTTGCAAACTCTAGCCCAGGGAGACGTTACTGTCTTGCAGTTCATCTTCCCATCTGCACCTGGCGAGCAGAGAAGAGGCTGCGGAGATATTCCAGCTGCAGTTTGATTTACTTTTTCCAATTATTACTTTCAATTTTAGATTTCTCACACCTGCATCTAGATCCACCTAGAAGGGAAGGAGACTCTGTTGGTGGAAGCAGTAAGAGACATGAGGAAGAGAAGTAGGAGTGATCAGTGTTTCTGCTGCCGTGTTTGCGACACTGACATAAGTTATCTCAAGTGCTCTAAATTGGGGCTGAGGGCTAAAGTTTTTATGGGAAGTCAAAGTAATGGCTGCAGTGATGGATGACTACAAGTAAGAGCCAGCTACATTTTAAACATAGTGGAGATCCAAAGCAATAAGCCATCAGCTACAATGCATCAAAAACAAAATTCCACAGACCAAGATGTCAGGTGATAGTGATTTTGGAAGGGATGAGGAGATGCAGTTTCTGAGCAAGATGGGACAGCAATGGCCAAGTTTGCTGTACTTTGCTGGAACACTGAGCAATTTGCAGTCTGTTCCCACCAAGGCAGTGATTCCCTCTGCCAGAGCAGTGAGCACAGCCCCATATCTGCTGGGATGAAAGCACCCATGCATAGGGCAGTGCTCATGCTTGCAATTTCCTGTCAGCCTGTGACTGAATCTGCATTGGCCTCTCAGCAGGCAGCATGCCTTCAGAAGAGCAAGTGATACGGTGTGAAGAAAGAGGAATGACTTCTTGCAGGACTGTGGCTCCATGTGCACTGACTCAAGCTGGTGGGGAATTTCTGCTGCATCCTTGAACTGTTCCCAAGACCTCTGAAATTTTCCCTCCTTCGTTTCAGAGCCATCATCAACCACTTCAACCCGAAGATAGAGTCTTACGCTGCCGTGAATCACATATCTCAGCTCTCCGAGGATCAGGTAAGCTGGGCACGCGGTGACCTTTTTTCATGTTGACCTCTGGAATATAGGTGACTAGAACTACCTTGTGCCCACTGGGACTAATGATGTGGCAGCAGTATAAGGAGTGAAGGCAGGATTCTTGTGTTCCTTGTTTTGATGTAGGCTAGAGGAAGAGAAGCAAGGCTTGCTTTAGCCAATTTTACCATCACATGCAGCCATCTTGGTCCAGCAAATGCAGAAGGATGGTTATGAATGATGAAAATATGCGGCATTGTCAGGAAGCGTAGTTGGGAACTGTGAGGATGCTGGCATTTAGAATGGGGCAGGAAGAGTTTGGCAGCGAGTTTAGTTATTGTAGAACTGTTGGGTGTGGCTTGGTTTTCCGTGATATGAGGAAATTAGAACTCAGGCAACAGTTGGTAGACATTTTCTAGGATAATTGAATTCAGTTGTTTTAGATTTTGAAAAGAGAAGGTTTTTACTAAAGAGAGTGACGGGGTTAGGTTTCCCTTTCTTAATTTGGCCTGGTTTGCTCTCTTTGCATCCTGCTTGTGTTGCATAAATGTGTAAATGTGGCTTTTTGGAAATAGGCTGCTGTGCATGGTCTCAGGAAGGGAAGAGATGGCCTATTTCCCAAAATAAAATATCAGGATTATATGTTAATCACTCTTGGAGAGGTAAATGACTCTGCAGGAGCCTGTGATGGTCAAAATCCAGAGATGCCATGTGAGCTATGGGGATCATCCCAGACACAGCTCCTGTGGGAAAAATTGTGTACGCAGTCTAGGACAGATATCATTTGAGTTACCTTGGATTGCTCCTTCTACTGGATGGGATCCCACACTTGTGCCTGTTAAAAGGTCCTGACTGTACTGGGCTCTGAAATTCTTTTTTCTTTCTGTTCCTGATATTTTTACTCATTACTTAACGATACACTTCCATGCTTCCCACTAACCTTTTTGTTTATTATCCTACTTGATCTGTAATATGTAATAACCCAAAGTCTCAGGTTGAATGCCCAGTGGGGGAAAAATGTGGACCCCACTGTTTTTCATTCTCTTCTTGGTGCAGCTGAATAGAAGAACACTGGTATTAATTTACTCATTTTTTCTGTATTGTTCTGCCTCTGAAAGTCACTCTACCCACAGCTATGCTTTGTGATGGTTCATCTTATCAGTCCTCATTCATTGATGATACACTGATTGCCTCAATCCAGGCCCCTAAAAAAGGAAAAAGCTTTTGATAGCCCAATTTAAAACCTTAGGGGCTTGGATAGAGGGGAATTTTGCATAGTCTTTGGGTTAGTCTGAGAAAGGAAACAGGCTTTTCATTGTCAACTCTGTGTAGTATTCATCCCCCAGCAGTTCAAGGGGGTCAGGTTAAATCCTGTCTTCCCTGTGTGTTATTATTTAAATAAAATCTCTAGCAGCAGGCAGATAATGAAATCAGTGCTGATGCATGGAGCATTTTGAGGAAGATGATTAGGAAGCTTGAAAGACAGTTAGATTTCTCTTTTTTCTTTTCCCCTTCATGCTTTCTCTCAACATAGGGAGAACATCAAACAAAACAAAGCCGTAATAGGCCCTGGTGAACTGCAGAGAAATAAGGGAGATGTCACTGTGGTGAGGGACTCTCAGTGAGGGTGTTTAGTCAGTGCTCTGCAATTTACTGCACAAGGAGGAGACTTCTTGCCTCCACTTTCAGTTATGTCATTGAGCTGAGGTCTGAGTGCTGGACTGTGGTTTCCCCTCTGTCAGTAGTCGTCCCATAGGGTAAGTACATGAGAGGTAATGGTAGATGGCTGAGATCAAGGCCAGTGTATGGCTTTTGTGGGGTAATGGAATTTGTTGTTTTTATTCTGTGTTAGCTGTTCAGCTTGGAGTAGGGAGTCAAGTTTGCCTTTTGGCTGCTGCAGTCTCTTTTCTCCTTGTAGCTGTACCATTTGTTTTTATATATATGTTCACTTAATTCCCCTTCTCTCCATAAATATTTTCTACACAAAATCCACCCTCCTTTACAGCCCTGGTTGTTTTTTTAAGTATACCACATTGAAATATTTAATGCTGACATTTAAATTGTGTATCCACACACAAATAGTACATTTGGGACCATTCTCTTCTTTGAGTTATTTCAACCATTTCAGTACACTGGTATTTCTTTACTGGAAACATTTGTTTTTATAATTCTGAGGATTAAACTTTTCTTTTGATGAAGCTTTCCTTCCAGATTGTCATATGGCTGCTCATACTCCTCTGTGTTATTGGAGGGCGTCCTATTAAACAGGCAGGCATGGCTTTGACATAGCTCCATCTGAAGGGGAATTTCCAGGTGTTCTGAGTTGCTTCTAATTCACCTGAACCTACTCAGCTTGGCACACTCTTGAGCCTGTGTTAAACTTCCTATGCTGTCTCCTGACTGCCCTGGCATTCTGTTCATGTTAGAGGAATTTTATTATTATTATTTCTTTTTGTATTTTTAATATCCTTAAAAGTAGCTAAGTAATCAGCTGAAAGAGATTGTGCTGTTTTTCTTTTCCTAATCCTATTGAAGGCTTTTTTACCTTGTTAATAACTGATGTCCGTTTATTATCATTCTCAGTCTGACATTTCAGTGCTTTCTTCTTCTTTATTTATAAGCATTAGTGTTAACATTATTACATGCTGAGGGGATTTGTAGGCCCTTGAACGTGATAGACATGGGATTGTTTTAAGGATAGACTGTTATTGCCACTGAAGATGTTCGTACATCTTCAGCGCTAAAGAGCTCCAGGAGCCATAGTTTGAATATACAGATCTGTGCTCTAGGTGGGTGTATTTGCCAGACTTCATGGAACTTCCTTGCTTACTGTTGTGAGGTTTATCCAGTGTTCAGATCAGGAATACTGGGAAGAGACGTTTTTCCTTCCATATTTTCTTGAGCAAAGAGTGGGAGATTACCAAGACAAGTAAATGCTAGAGATTTGATGATGAGCCACGTCAGTCTGTCAACACCATGGGATCCTTGCCAGTGACATTCTGCAAAGAGTCTACTTGCCAAGGCAAACTCATCCTTCCTAGTTGTTAGCTCTTTTGACCTTGCTGTAGATCCTCACCATGAAACAGGAAATGTCTTAGCCAGTTATTGGCATCTTCCCTCACTTGCTAATTTGTTAAACCTGACTTCAGTCTTGATTTGTGTTTTTCTGGTATTCTCCCTCTCAACATGTTTGGCACATGCCCGCCTATCGTTTAAGGAGTTGAGAGATTATGCATAGTCAAAAAGATAGGGTTGGCTGTTAGCTGCCAATGTAGTTTTAGCTCTTCTCATGCAAGTGATCATTCCCATGTCTTCAAATAAGTTTTGGTCTGTTTGAAGTCAAAGGGCAAAATAGCCTTCTGTGAAATGAATTCATAGGCTTATCTGCACTCTCCAGATGACTGGACTGCCTTGTACTTAATACATTGGGGGCAGTGGACTTTCTCTGTACCATATCTGATCTACGTTCCCCACATCTTTTCCAGCAGAAGCAGTTGCAGAGAACAGAGTCAAGGCAATGAGAAAACAGCAACACAAGAGCTGCTTCAGAAGGGCAAACACAGACAAACAAAAAGACTGAAAACACAGAGCATGAGTGATCTGGATGGGGTCTCACATCTGCCTTTTCTGGATGTGAAAGAGCAGTTATTTGTGAGAAGGCAGCTGTCTGCCTAATGGTGATATAGCGCAATTATTCTAGAGAGGCTAAAGTGAGAGGAGCCCACTACTTTTAGTGAAATCTCTGAGCAGTAATGTCTTGTGGAGCCTTGCATGCCAAGCAAGTCTTGTGCCAGTTAGCAAAATGGCTCACTAAGGTCTCATTTGATTCATTTTCTCTTTGGCGCTTGTTCTCTCTCTGATTCATCTCTAAGGGCCTTAAAATTGAGATGGCAGACACGGAGGACTGATGATGCTAGTCAGGAACATCTATGTGCTTTTTCTAATAGAAGTCCCTCTTTCTTCCCAGCCTCAGTGGGGACACGGGTATCTCTGGTTTGGAGGTGACATTAAATTCGGTGTGGCAACCCACTGTGAACACCTATACTGTGGGTATTAGTCTGGTAACTGCAGATGAAAAGTGCTGGGAGCCAGAACAGATTGTGATGGAAAAACAGGACAGTTGTATCACTTTTGAAATTAAATGACAGATGAGTGTAATACCTGGGTTGTTCCACATTGCAATACCTTTATAACTTGGGTAGAATTAGAGGATCGTTTAGGTTGGAAAAGACCTGTAAGATCAAGTCCAACCATTAACCCAGCACTGCTGGTAGCTGCAGTCCGGTTTGGTCAGGCAGTCTCATAAAGTCATCTCTTTCCTTGAGGTCATAGCTCAAACGTTGAATTTTCCTTTCTGCCCACGTGGCCTTTTGTTACCTGGTGAGGCTTCGAAGGTCTAACCCAAAGTGCAGCTCGGGGAGGCTCTATCAGTGACTTGGGTGCCGTTGGTTTTAGATGTCCTGAAGTATTCTAATTCTGAGCCACTGATGTCATGGTTTATTCAACTTGTTCTGATTTCCATAACTAGCAGCAAAATCATTGGCAGATACCAAATGCTTTGCTGTTTTTCAGCACTGCAGGCAGTGGTGTTAAGAGTTAAAAGCCTTTTGGCTTTTGTGTTGGGTATTTTTTAAAATGCTAAGTGCCATCAGTGCTACTTGCTAGTACAATAGATTACCCCAATCTCTTACATTAATATAACCTGTTGTGAGGGCTCTGGAAATACTTTTAAATGGTTTTGGCATAATGCTGCTTCACTTCCGAAATGTAGTGAGCTGTGGGCTAGAAAGTATCAAGCTTCCTGGTGCCCTGTTGCGCCCAGTAGTAGGAATGTGAAACTCCAGCTAAGGGGTCACCAAGGCAAAGCCCTAATTTAAAGTCACCATATCTTTGCAAATGAGGCAGGGATGTTTGGTTTCATGGTCTCATTACAGACACCTACTCATGATTAATGGTCTGAAACAGATTGTATCGTTTAACTAGAAAGAGCTGAGCTGCCCCAGGTGAAATTGGAATTCCAGGTTTAAAAGGATCTATATAAAAAGACTTCTGGAGTTAGCAAATTGCTGTTTTGCCTATCTAATGGGGGCATTTTCTGGTTTAGATATTTTGCTGCTTTTGTTGTTTACCAGAGAAATATCCCTGCAATTTACTAATGCCTAGGACTGCTTTATGCAGTGTGTTGGATTGAATGGGTCTGAAGAGCCTTCAAGGACTGATCAGCTTTGCTCGAAGGAGCTTTGAAGCTGGAGGTGAGCTTTGGAGCAGTGATTTTGTGCTGTATAGTGCCTTTCATTAACATGCAGAATACAATAAACTGTGCATTACTGGGTATAACATGCAGTAGGCCATTAGAGGGACAGAGGAAGGGCTTTGTTTTTAAAAACACCTGTTGCTGGAGAGATGTAATCCTATTCCTAATTCAGCCCCATAAACCCCAATGAGAAATTCTTTCTTTTCTCTTCTTTCAGGCTTGACATGAAAGTGTCTGCCCAGTACTACTAATGGCAGTTTGTTGCTGTGTGTGTCTTGCAGGCATTATAACTCTCGATAACATTAACTGCTCCTGGAGCAGAGGACTCTTTCCACCCTTTGTGCATTGCAAATGCTAAGGCACGTCTTGCTTCCTACTGCTTCTGTGAGCAGTCATAGAATCATAGAATAGTTAGGGTTGGAAAGGACCTTAAGATCGTCCAGTTCCAACCCCCCTGCCATGGGCAGGGACACCTCACACTAAACCATGCCACCCTAGGCCTCATCCAACCTGGCCTTGAACACCGCCAAGGACGGAGCATTCACAACATCCCTGGGCAACCCATTCCAGTGCCTCACCACCCTCTCAGTAAAGAATTTCTTCCTTATATCCAATCTAAACTTCCCCTGTTTAAGTTTGAACCCGTTACCCCTTGTCCTGTCACTACAGTCCCTGATGAATAGTCCCTCCCCAGCATCCTTGTAGGCCCCCTTCAGATACTGGAAGGCTGCTATGAGGTCTCCACGCAGCCTTCTCTTCTCCAGGCTGAACAGCCCCAACTTTCTCAGCCTGTCTTCATATAGGAGGTGCTCCAGTCCCCTGATCATCCTTGTGGCCCTCCTCTGGACTTGTTCCAACAGTTCCATGTCCTTTTTATGTTGAGGACACCAGAACTGCACACAATACTCCAAGTGAGGTCCCATGAGAGCAGAGTAGAGGGGCAGGATCATCTCCTTCTACCTGGGCAAGTCCTCTTGGGCAGATTAAGGGCTGCCTTTAAGTACAAACTGGTAACAAAGTAAGTCCATTAACCTTCAAAGTAAGGGTTGCTTTCAACTCTCATGGCTGTTTTCACATCCTTGCCTGGCTATTGCTAGTACCACAGGGACTGATAAGGACCTGAACACTGCTGTAATGCAGGTGACCACTGAATGCTGGGGATTTGGTTTGGAAGAGCTGCCTTCCAGAGCTGCTACTTGCTGCTGGCTGCAACTGGGTAGAGTCTCCTGCAGCTAGATAAGTTTCTGTGCTGGGGCTACAGAGGCAGCAGTTGGGGATGTGACTTATGAGCTCAGGCTGATTCACAACTGGGAGCATGCTGAGCAAGAGCTGTAGGTTTAACTTTGTAATAAGCTCCCAGTTCGTACAGTGGAGACAGACTGGTGATGCTCTAGTTCCATTGCTTATCCTTGTTTGTTCCAGGACACTGGACACTTGTCCAGTATATTTCACAATATACACAAAAAGTATTTCACAAAACACTTCTCATATGCTTGGCAGATTTGTTTTATGTGTGATACTTAACTAAACCTGGAAAAGGGGCTATGGGTAGCTAGAGGAAGGGGCTGCAGGCTGGGGTCTGAAGTGCTTCCTAGCTGGCTGTGCTGCCTTGAGCAAACCTTGAGCCCTGTGTCCTCCCAGTTAGAGGGCAACTGGTATGGAGCCCTTGGGGAGCCAGGCAGCATTTGAAATGCTATGTGATCTGCTGGGGAAAGCTGCTGTGGAAGTGCAAAGTAGTGTTACAGATTCCTATCACTGCTAAGCGCCTGCATGGGGCAGGGAAGACTCTTCAGAGGATTGCAAGAGAGGGATCAAAACAGTTTGCATTTATAAAGATTAAATTACAACTTTGCACATCTACAATTAAAGGAGGAGCTGCCAACGGCTGGCTTGTGTGAACTCACAATTCAGTATGCATTCTGTAAAACTTCAGATTGAGAAGGGGATTTTAATCCCTTGTGAAACAGGAACAATAAACACTAGCTGTTGCCAGGTGTATAATGCACGTAGATACCGTGCAGGCTTCTTTCATTGTCCTCTGTAAAGCTGGATTTATAGCACTGTACTTTGTTGCTCCAGCCCTGAGCTCCACCCTAAGCTTCCTTACATTCCATAAGCTCTCTGCCTGGAAGTCCTAAAAGCAGGCAGGCTATAGCCTGCTGTGATGTGTCTGCGAGTAAGCATTCCTAGATTCAAATTCTCCTCTTGCATAAGGGGGTGGGCTGTACAGTGAGTGACAGCCACACTCCTTCTGGGGCTTCTTTAGGATAAAACTGCTGCCTTCAGAGACTGCTACTGTTCCTTCTGTCTGGTAGTATCCTGCTGTAGCAGATGATGTTTTTCTGCCTTCCTCCTCTAGATCCTCTAGCTGGAGCTGCAGTTGTTTTCCAAAAGTGACAAATTGGGTCATCGCTCTGATTTTAAAGTGGGAAGCCAATTGAGCTTTGCAGTCTCTAAGCCTCTCAGAGCAAGAGAGTAAGTACTGCTGACCAAAAAGGTGCCACACCTAAACAGAACTCCACTCAGCTGGAAGAATTGTAGTTTTGGCTCTCTAGCCCTTGGCATTTGATGTTAAGACAATAAATTCAAATTCCTTGTCCGCAGTAGAGAGCTCAAAGGCAAACCTTTTAATAGAGAAGGCAGCATCTCTGATGTATGTCACTCTTCCTGTCTTCATGGGAGATCTCAGACAGCCAGTGGGATTGCTGAGGGAGCTAAGGTGTGTCGTTCAAAGACAGCAAGAGGGGAGGATGGATGTCCAGAGAGTTGGAACTGAGGAAGGTGGTTCTGCATCAGCCAGATGCCTGGGACTATAAATCAATTCCACTGCCTTAGTCAGAGGGCGCTTGGATTCCCTCATGGCTCAGTTAAGGCACAAATAAGCTCCTGGGGAGCTAAGTATTGCTAGCAGCACATGCTGTTTCAGCAGCAGCATCTGCTTCATAGCTGGCATGAGTGTAGGCCTGTGGAATTATATTAATTCATAGCCCTGTGTTTGCTTTCACCTGAGCACTTGTTTGTAGGAGTTCCTCTTTCACTTTTTCTAAGCCACAGATTTATGTTCTCCATCAATAACCACTAATTGCTACCAGTGAAAGTATATTCCAGCCTCCCAGACAAGAAGCTGATTAATTGTTCTGGACTATTGTCTGAAAGACATGGGATTTCTGAAATAAGCTGATATGACCCAGCAACCATTGCTTCCGTCAATGTTAACTGATGTGTCACAGTTGCATCAATGTTAGTTTAAACTAGGAAGATTTTCTCTTTCATGAAAGCACAGGTTAGTTAGGATGACATCTGACAATAAGAGAGAAGTATGGAAAATCTGCTGATATATCCTTAACATTTAGAGAATGGGTAGTTTATTGCAGACTGACATCTAATAATGTTGTTTCCAGTAGCCCCTGCCATATGCCTTAGCCTCCTAGTTGGATACTTTCCACTAAGTCCTACTGTGTGCAGAACCGCATTAATGAAATATTGTGCTTAGGGCTTATTTGTGCACAAAACCCATCTTGGTTTCCCAAGTGTATTTTCCTCAGCAGGCTGCATTTGTTTTTGAGTTGGATGTAAAAACACACACAGTCCTGTTGAAATCTTACTCTTGCATTTTGTGACTTCTCAGAAAGTGCTGGATTGGAGTTCCATGTAGAAGTCATAGAGATGGAGAAGTTCTTGTGGATGCTTCTCCCACTTGCCACAGATCAGTCCTACTAATGGACTTTTTGCATCTCAGACAATGACAGCTCCTTCCAGTGAAATGTGATGACACAGAAGGACACCGTAGCTTTCTGGCAATGAGATTCAGCATCAGGGAGCTGGCATGATGTGGCTAGCTTGTTCCTGGGATGCTTTGTCTTTAGGAAGGTCTGTATTATCTTTTGCAGACCAAACTAAGCAGCCCTGGAGCCCTACGAGTGTGTTAATTCAGTGGAAAGCCTGAAATAATAGTATATTGGTGATACTGTGAGAATTTTTCTTTGGTGCTGCTATCAACTCTACTCTGGTTGCGTATCTTTAGTACATCTGTGAATCAAACCATTGCTCTTCCTGCAAGTAAGACACCAGTCTTTGCACTTTGGCATTCCATTGTGCTTTGCAGCCTTCTAGTTCTGTGAAAATTAATGTCCAGAGCCAGGATGGATCAATCTACATGTGAATATAGAGGTCACACAGAGCCTGCCCTCAAGTGTGTCTCATTCTGCAGCAGTTCTCCTTCCAAGTGTTTAAAGGAAGAGTGTGCTCAGCTGGCTAACGACTGAATCTCCTTTTCCAGTCGTCTTCTGCACTAGAAATACATATACCCTTCCCCAAACCTAGACACTAGCCTTTGCTAAGCTGCATCATGTTGGTGTTTGCTGGAGTCAGGCACTTGTCCAACTTGCATAAAATGATAGCTGTCACTGTCACCCTTAGGTTTATTGTCTTTTACCTTTTTAGGTTTATTGTTTATTACTGTCACTGTTAGGTTTTTTTATGTTACAAGATGTAGCACAGATGTGGCTCTAGGTGGAGCCTCTAGTGGCAGTATCTGCAGGTGTGTTTTGTCCGTTTCAATACTTAAAAAGGTAGCTGTGAGCTACAGTATAGGCTTTCTAAGGCTGTGTTTTGTTCACAAGAACTACTCTGTTTTAGTTGAACATCTTCAAACACAGGAGCAATATTCCAGCTGATGGAAACAGAAATGTGGATTTGTGAGGGAGCCAAGGTAGTTGTGCGGGAACTTAGACTTCCTGATTGTCTGTGGTGGTGTTTGTTTGGGTTTTTTTTTTTGCATCCAGGCTGCTTTTCTGGGAATTTCCTACCCTGTTGTTAAGGGTCCTGAAAACCAATGACTTGATGGAAGCATCTCACTGCAGACTCTTAGTTCTCACCTCAGCTATAAAGATGTGCTTTTCTATTTTAGGTGATGGACCTATTTAGTTACAGTACCACCTACAAGTCACTTTGTAGGCATAGAAAGGAAACTTAGGTCTGTTGCTGGGCTAAACTACCTTTCTCAGAAGAATAAAAATAAAGGTACTATGCCTCATCTCGGCCTAATTCACAGATAGATGAGCATGACACACTTTTTGCAGGGGAGAATATTAATATGATCTGAACTTAATTTCTCTGGCTGATGACAGTTCCCCACATCATCCAGTTCTTGCTGAGCTTTCCACCCTCAGTAGTGCCTGAAGGGATAATATTCCAGGTCTACTTGAGTCCTAAAGTGTCTGTCACTATTTAGTATGTTGATGTTTCAGAACTAGGACTCAGTGATCCTGGAGCTGGGCAGTAAATGGTGTCCCAAATATTCTGGCATAAGGAAGCTGGTCACTGACCACTCCTGTCCCAGTTGCTCATCAGGAAGTCATTAAGTTAAATGGGAAACTTACGGTCTTGTGAGCTACATTATTAGCTTGAGCTGTAACCTGGTCTCATCCTCACCCAGAAACCCTTCACTTGAGTGAAGCGTAGTTTGAAGATGGAGGTAATTGTTCTATTGGGAAACCTGGATTGAAGCTGCCATGCTTTTTGTACATGAGGTCATAAATTTGTACCCTCAGCTTATCTCTGTCAGGAAGAGCTTTTTCTTTGATGAGTTTGGAAAAGGTCAGGTTAAGATGCTTGAAGAAAAATGGCCGGTTGGTTTGACCCTGATCTTTGTTTTAAAAAAGAATGATGCAGAAATCTTAGGAGACAAATCTGGGGAGTAGGAGAATTTTATTTTGCTAGCATTTCCCTTTAAGAAAAGGGAGGAAAAATTCACCTGCCTGTGCTCTCATAATTCCACCCCCTTACTTTCCAGTCCTTAACAGGGCTGTGGTTTAAAAGGTACATAGTTGTACCCAGGTGCTCACAAATGCTGCAGGTTCTTTTGTCCTGCTTCTTCTTACTAAGACAAAAACAGATGCTACAGAAATACCTACAAAATGTTTAAGATCACAGCTTATTCCAATGCTGGGTGCCGTCCTTAGCAGAGGTTTTAATGCCTGCTGGGGTAATGGCGAGTGGCGTTCATTGCAGGCATCTCTTACTCCGTACAGCTCCTACCGTATGTTCCCTTCTCTCTGGATATTGAATTGTTGTTCTGGCACAGTATTTGACGTGAGCTTTTCCCTGCCCTTGTTTCTGCTGTTGGGGAGGTAGGGCTGTGTGCCGTCACACTGCTGACAGCACACATATTTGAGAGGGTTCCTTTACATGTGTCTCTTCAGGCATTTTATGATCCTGTCACTTTCAACATGTGATAGCAGAATGTAAAGTAGGTCACTTTATTTCCTATCTGCTTTTCTGAGTTCTGCAGCTCTTGTGATCTCTCAATTCCTTCTGAATATTAGACAGGTTTGGAGACTTATGTCTGGGAGTTCAGCAGGCTCCTAAGGCCTCAGTAGTCATCTTGGGACAGGGCCTTAAGAGAGCACTAGGGACGTCTTTCTTCATAGCCTTTGTGTGCCTTGGGTACCCTCTTAATTAGTGCCCTTGACATGTTTTAGAGACACGAGGAGGAAGAATCATGATACCTTTCGTAGTGCACAACCTTTGCTTGCTACTGTGATGTATCCTGTGCCTGCTGCCAGCCCTGCTTTCCTGTTCTCTCTGAGTTGATTGTAGTTGGCAGCTTTAGTCTAGAAGCAGTAAACCAAGTGAACAGCTCTACTTATTACTGTTTATAAAATGCACCAAGCAAAAGCTCTAGGCACAGTCGCAAGTCAGTCCTTAAAGGCATATAGAAGAAATATAGTCTTGAGTCAGGCCAGTTCAGGCTACTATAGACTTACAACAAACCCAGATACTTTAAAACACCTGAATTTTTCAACCTGTAGGCTTGCTTTTGGCTTTTATTCATACAGCCCAAGGTGGCAGAAGCATTTGGGTTAAACTATAGCACTGTTTCACTGAAACTCCCCCTTGTGAATGATCTTCAGAACTGTAAGACCAAAGTCTGTGCAGTAACAGAGATGAGCCCCCCTTCAACTTGGTTTCTCGCAGGATTAAGTGCAGTACTAAATGATTCTGTTTTAACCCAGGGTGAGAGTGAACTGCTATGGTTTATCCCACCTTAAAGGTGTTACTACATGATCAAACTCATGCAAACTCCAGATTTTGTAGAGCTTCTCTGAAATGTGAGGCTGAGTGGGAGATGCAGAAAGACCTGGTCCAAAGCTCCCACCCAAACTGCCTTCTAGTGGTGTCAAATTCCTGAATGGAACTGCTCACCTGTCTGGTTAGTCAGGAAAAGTCAAGTAGAGCTTGAACTTGTGTGTATTAGTATAAGCTACAGTTTCTCAAGGAATTTGCTAAACATGCTAAACATTTGCTAAGCATGAAATCTTCTTTAAACACAGTAAAAATTTCAGACATTAAAATGATATCAAGAGGGAAATGCAGCAGCATTTTTGGAAGAGCAGAGTTTAAGATTCCCATTAAAAAAAAAAAAGGCTGTGCAAATAAAACTGCCATCTGATGCAGTAAAAATCAGTGGGTTTAAGATCTGGAGAAAAAGCAGCTGAGTTATTAATCCTTGAACTGAAGCCCTTACGTCCTTTTAGTGAGTGACTGCTGCTCATCATCTAATCCCTCTGAATGATAGAAAACATAGACCCGGGGTTGTTCTCTGCTGTGTATTAAGAGGAAATTTAACCAGTGAACTAACTAAATGAATTGATTAATTGGCAACAATAAGGAGCTGTGTATGCACTGTATCTAATTGCTTTTTTATATGGTCTTCCTCTGACTTCTTGGAAGACACAGGTTTGTGGGTTGCACATGCAAAAACATCCTAAAAAAACCCCACCTCACTGAGGCTTTGAACCTTTAGCTTCAAAGATCATTCTGTGGATCACCTCTTATTGCTTTGGACAGTCTCTAATGGGGACATTGCTCAGCCAAGCTGAATTTATGCAGTAGAAATTCAAGCTGAAATTGATCACGGAGTAAATCAAATCTCATTTCCTTGCTTGCAGAGAACCTGTGGGCTGTATGGGCTTTCTTCCTTCTCCTCCTTCTCAGTAATTTTTATTTTACCAGGTCAGAGCTACCTTTTCTGATGAGAAATACTGAGCAAGTGGCTTCTCTGAGCCTTATTCAAAAACCCATCAGAGCTAATAGCTTTGAAAACATTTGATGTCCAAGAGGCCCTTGGGAGCACTAAATCCTCACACAGGGATTTTTAGGCTGTAGAACAATGGTGTCCTCTAAGCACTGTAGAAATTACAGTGAGGTGATATTTCCATTATAGATCTTGCAGGTACTTATCAGGGAATATGGGAAAAGAGAACTTTAGGGAGAAAGCAGAAGCCTTGATGATCGACTCCTTATCCTAGGAGAGTGACATGGTCTTTGCCAAAATCTTTGGTAGTGCTGTAAGTACAAATACATCCCATCTCTATAGACATCAGGTTCAGTTTAGAGCTGTGACAGCAAAGGATACATGTTTTTGATTCAGAAGGCAGGTGTTCTGGACAAGTAGCTCTCCAGCTCTCTGCATACTGATTAGCTCAACTTGAGGATCCAACAACTAAAACTGCTTTGGAATATAAGCTAAGTTTTCTTTTCCTCATCCTTTGGAGAAAAGGGGTCCAGTGCCAGCAAAAGTCATTTTTAACTTGGTTGTCAATTGCAGGTATACAGCTAACATGATAATCTTATCTGGCCCATTAGCAATAAACCTCCACTTTGTGTCAGGTCCTTCCTGCCCATCCTGCATCTGTTATCTCTCTGGAGATAACAGTGTCACTCTTACAGAAGTAAGATGCCTCTTTTCAATCTCTTCTCAGCCATACATTCTGAAGGGACTTGTCTCCAGTCATGTTTCAGGGTTGTTGCTGAGAGCATCTGAACTGTGAGATAGCTGATGCTGCAGAGGTAGTAGGTCTGATGCTTTAAGGATATAAGCAGAAACAAACACTGCAGAGAGAAACACGTAAGTTCCCCAGTACACAAGCCCTTTTTGACCTCCAAAAATATCTTTGGATTGGAAGATGCCACTTAACTGTGGCAGGAATCCTTCTTAGGAGATGTAGCTATTATCTAGGGCCCTGATTACTTCTGATAGGTATAAGGAGAAACAAGTACAGGTAATGGAGTGTCATCAGCTTTTGGTGCCTCTGTTTCTTTCAGAAAATGCACAAGGACTTCTTTCCCTGAGAAGGGCAGTAGTAAGTGTCAAACCATTTGATTTCTCAAAAACCTCTGATCTGTTTTTTGTGTGTGGTCCATGCCCAAGTCTCTGCTCCCTCTCAGATTCACCTTGCTGACTGTTGGCTAACTATCGTGTACATCTCCATTTCAGTCAAGAAGTGCCTTGGCCCACAATGTTTAGCATCTCATCAGGCCTGCTCTCACTAGTGGTTGTCTTGGATAGTAGCCTCTGTATTTCCAGCTGTCCCAATAGCCATTTAAATGTTCCTTTTGAATTAATTTAGCAGTCAACTTTAAGCAGCTCTGTTTTTACAGGCAAAAGATGGTTTTGATGTTTGCCATGAATGCTTCCAAGCATAAACTGTCTCATTTTGTTTCAACTCTGGTCATTTCCCAGATGGAGTTCACAAAGAATGACACATTCCAACAGCACAAAAGGGGATAATTTAACAAATTAAAATGTTAACAAGCTTCACTCCTTCAGCATGTTGTATCAGAAATTTTTGGGTTCTCTTGTTTCTGCCCTCATCACAGACTTTGTCCTTTCCTCCAGCTGTGCAATGCAGATTAGAGTAGGATCCAAAAGTGTGTCTGGGGTTTGTGAGGAGTCACTTAGGAACAGGTCTGATCCTATTGTCTTGGTTGAAATTTCATAACTGTCATAATTCTTATAAATTTAACTTGCACAGCTGCATTCTTAGTATCTAGGGGACACTGGTCCTTCTTACCTTCTCAGTTGCTCCTGATGTCAGTACTGTACCCGCTCGCCAGGACCCTCAGTGCTGTGTCCACAATGAAGAGACTTCAGTGTTGCACACTTTTGCAGTAAGTGCCTTTGAAGGAGGAACTCCAGGCTTTGTGTTGCAATTTAGATGATCTGCCCTTAGATTGACTTACACCACTTTTGGATCTGCAGCCTTAGAGCAGCCATTTTGCAACTGAAGTTCCCTTTTCACTACAGGATTTTCTGTTTATAAGGATCATCCAGCAACTTACAGCTGTCTGTTCCAACTCCAGATTTCTAAAAGCCTTAATAGCTAGAACTTTTATATGGGCAGAGCCACACAAACTTCCAAGCACTGCCCATGTTTCCTTATTAGCTAGCTACTTTAGCATAGAGCTACCACAGTTTTTCTAGCTATTTGTAGCTATAGCTGTTTGTAGCTAACCAACTGGCAATAGATGTTCTATTTCTTTTGGGCTGTATCTTTAGAAGACATTTTTACAGGTTGAATTTATAAATCTCTTAGAGTTATTAAGCTGTAGGAAAGTCTGCTAGATATTGCCATGCAGGAAGGGACTCCTGAAGTCACTGTGATAAGCCTAGAAATGTTGGCTTAAGGCTCAGCAGTAGTCAGAAAGGCAAATAGAGAATTAGAAATTATTAGAGAGAGAACAGAAATAAAGCAGTACTGTGTTGTCACTGTTTAAGTCTGTGACAATGCATGTTGTAAATCTTGTATATCGATTTCAGTGCTCTTATTTCAGAACTGCAAAATAGTAGAGGTAGTCAAACAGTTATTTGCTTGTCTGATTTCTTGACTATGCAGACTTCTTGCTTGTATTTAAAAGTTCTTGTTTTCCCTATCTTAAAATGGACTTGAGTCCATTTTCTGCATGTGGTCAGTTAGGTGAGCTCTGGATTTCCCCTTTCTCAGCTTTATTGCATCTCCTTAGGCCACTGAATTATTGCCTTTTATCACTTCCACAGTACAATTAATAGCTGATCTTCTATTGGCACTATTTAATTGCTTAAATATGAGTGGGAGCTACGGAACTGAGCTTTCTAAGCTCTACTTCTCCAGATGCATACCTTCCTCCCCCAGTCCTGGCTGGGTGTTTCTCTGGCATGTCCTATGTTGTTTTGACTTACTTTAAATATACAGAATCACTTGGTTTGTGGCCAGTTTTTTTAGCATATTGCTGTTAGTTTTGCTACTTCCTTTAATTAAATTTATTCATGTTGTGCAAACCCAGTTTAACAAGATTTCTGATCATTAAAAAAGTCGTGAGCTAGGGGCTGTTTGCTTTCTAGTTGCTGTAAAAGAACAAGGGGAAAAAAAATGGTGAGCTCCATAGCTTTCTGGAGTGTCTGTGTTGTCCTTTAATTTGTCTTGATATTCCAGTTGGAGTCCTGGTGAGTTTGGGTTTTTTGTGGGTTTTGTATGTTTTAGTTGGGGTTTTTCCTAAATTAGTCTGTAATCATTATACCCAGAAATCTGTGAAGAGCACAAGCTCTCTTGGGTTCTCTACAGATCTCCGCGTTGTTTTTCGTCTGGGCACAATTAGATTTTGCTTTCTTCAAACTGGAACAGTCCACTTGTTTCTGTCAGGGTTTGATTGAATGGAAAGAGTTTTGTTGCATGTCTTACTCCGTTCTCTGGACAGATTTATTCCTGAGCTAACTGTCTTCTGAGCAAATTTGAATTTCTTTACTAGGAATGCGTTTCCTCTGGTGTACATCAGTATCCTGTTGTCACTTCATCAGTGCATTCTGAACTGAAAACTGTGTATTTGAGTTTCAGCATTTGCCAGGATGCTTTCTGGCAGCTGGCCCTAGAAACATTTTATTTCAAACCTTTTCTTAAAAATTTCAGTTACTATTTCTTAGGCTCCTGCAGCTGCCTTTGATTTCTGTGACAGCTTTATATGTCCTGGCTTCTCAATTCAACTGGAGCCAGCAGCTCATGACTTTTAACTCTTTTATCTTGTTTTGGGCACCAGGGTTGCTGGTCTTACTTTGTTCAGTTAGCTGGTGCTGGAGAGCTGCTGCTGATTGGCTTTTTTCCTCTATGTTCAGGAGGACAAAGTCTTCTGTAAATGGAGAATTGCACCAAAGGTTGTACACAAATCACAGCATTCATTTGCTGAATGCTGGTTAGCCATTTAGGCTGAACAGGTAATGTGCACAGTGAGCATAAGGATGCTCCCGTCCTCTTGTCTGGTGTTCTGGTGACAGCAGTTGATTTACTGCTGTGCTAGAATGCAGCTGGTAGATAAAAAGCTTCTCCTGGAGCAGCCCGTCATATTTCAGCACTTAAGTTAATCGTAAGCACAATGGGGAAATAAAAAAATTAACGGTCCAGTCCATAGCTATCTGCAGTGCATTTCAAGGCTTGGCAGAATTGCAAGTGCTTTTACGTACCTAGCAGTGAGAAATGTTTTCATAAATGCCACCAGCTGGAGATAAGGGTTCACAACTCCAAAATGGGCTGTAACTCCAAAATAGCAAATCTATCTATCTCAGGATTTTATGCTTCTGCCATCATCCTGGCCTTCCTGTGCTGCCTGCCTTCCTCACAAAACTGAACAACAGGCAAGCTTAGTGGACCTCGTTCAGTTGGTGGCAGATCTCCCATCTAGTGCTAAAAATCTGCTCTGGATGATGCTTATTTATTAATTGATAATTTTAAAGAGAATTTGTTTCATTCTCTTTTGACTTCTTTTTCCCTGCCAGGGCTTTGGAAGTGCTTGCGTTATGCAGTACATGGATGTTCGTTCTGTTGGCAAAAACTCACAGAATTAATTTTCCTTCTTTGAATGACACAGAATTGCCTCATCTCCCGTATTTCCTCTTGATAGCCTGTCCCTGCAGCCTGGGAAATAGCACTCAGGGTCCCATGGAGTGCCAGGTTCTTTGTGCCAAGTGGGATATGCAGATTAACATAAACTCACTGACCATCTTTAAAACTGAGAAATGGGGATTGGTCCTGAGAAAAAGCAGTGCGAGGGTTAAGTGTGGTTTTGCTCCTTACACGCCAAACCCAAATGGGTTGAGCAAAGTGCATTGAAGATGTATGGGACTTGTCATGTGTGTAGACATGACTTCTTGAAATTACTCTGTAGTAAAACTATTCATGGCATAGGCTTTCTGTTGAGGTGAGCAGGCTTTCAGCTACCTGACTCCTAGAGCTCAGAAGGTGTCATGCTCCTAGCATAGGATTCCCTAGCTCTAGTGATGACTTCACAAGGATGTCAAAGAATCATAGAAGGGACTTCAAGGGCCATCTGGTCCAACCTTTCTAGGCAAAGCATGACCTATGAGATGTCCCAGCACCCTGTCCAACCAAATCTTAAGTGTCCAATTCACCAGTTCCCTGGAGAGATTATTCCACTGGCTGTTCTCATGAAAAATTTTTTTTGTGTCCAGTTGGAATCTCCTCTGGAGTAACTTGTGCCTGTTACCTCTCGTCTTTTTCATGTGATTCCTTGTAAAATGGAAGTATCTATCTTCTTTGTAGCCACCCTCTACTGGAATATGGTGATGAGGTCTTCCCTGAGACTTCTTTTCTCTAGGCTGAACAAACCCAATTGTCTCAGCCTTTACACCTATGGCAAGCTTCCCAGTTCTTGATCATCTCTGTGGCCCTTCTCCGAATTCTTTCCAGCCTGTCACATCTTTCTTGTATTGAGAGGACCAAAAGGGTCAAGGGTTATCAACCACATGAATATCTCCTATTTGTCTATACCTCTTACAAATTTAAGTCCCCTGCAAACTGAGCACATAGCTGGTCTCTGTGGCCATATGTCTGTCTCATTACTTGCCTTTGTCCTTTTTAGCAGCCTTTCTGCTTCTTAAAGTGATCGTTGAATCTTGTGAAGTCCTGGCCCATGAGAGCTTAGAATGGGCACATTGTGCCATTTACAGCTGCTTCTGGATGGACTTGGGTGACAATTTTGGCTTTGGCATGTTTCTGAAAGCTTTGTGATTTCCAGATGAGTAGGTTGGATCAGTGAGTCTCTTCCCACTATTAAATAGAATGGAACACCTTATGCTTCTAATGGATTGTAGGTTTGAAACATTTCTGGAGCAGGTAACTCTTGTCCCAAACCAGGATGCCATTTCTGCTAGCAGAGTTCAGAGAATGACAGTAATTTTCTGAGCGAGCTTATGAATTACTTATCTTCAGAAGAGGCACCTGTGAGCAGGGGAGAAAGACTAACCAAACGCTCCCACTCCATGGGTAGGAACTGTCAACTCTGTAGGCTTGTGTCTTTAAAGATCACAGATCTCTGTGAGATCATTGAACAAACATCTGAGCTACTGTGTATCATCTGAGCCCAACAGAATGGCTCTGTGTGAGGTAAGGAAAAGGGGGTGTTGCTGTTGCTAAGTAAAATAATAATAATTTTTATGTATGATCAAAACCTTTTGCCTTTCATAGAGAATTGGCAAGGCCTGGATTTCAATACAACTCAAGAACAAATACATAAAAGCAATCCTCAGGAAGGATTTGGGATGTGGAGGGTTAGTGTCTCCTTGTGTTTGGCTGGGCACAGGATAGTGCAGCAAACACAGGAGTGACTGGCAATGATGAAGGACAAACTGATGGGCAAAGCCTGTTCAGTCCTGGGCTCCTAGACACAGTGTGTCCTGGTTAATGCTCAGTGAGCTGAGCAGAGGAAGACTGGAAAGCACTGTTGAGTGTCTGAGTAACCTGGTGGGAACTGTGTGCAAGGGAACCCTCCACTTGCCTTACCAGTGGAAACCAGGGTGAGGCATCTGCTCTCCCTGTCTCCTGGCTCACTCGTCATTGCTGTGATCTGCTCAGCCTTGTCCTTGTGTCCAGCACCAGGCACTGAACAAGACAGTCCCACCAGCTTTTGTTTCTCCACAGTCAGGACTGGAGCATGTATTCATGGCCCAGTGCCATCCTGAGGCTCATGAGCAGCTGTGCCCACCTCTGCTGGCCTTTCTCCCTGCTGTGACCTGGACAGATCTCCTGTGATGCATTGTGCATCAGTGCAGTCCTTTTTCATACCTCAGAAATTTGCCCTTGGTTGCTTTAACTTAATCTTCTGGACTAGCTGAGCTTTTTACTGTTGGAAAAATCCTCTTTCCAGGAAATTTTCCTGCCCTCAAGGCAGACTGGATGCTGCTTCCTCCTCTGAGAGTGACAGTTGTATGAGCTGGTGGGGGCTGTCTTACAGGCTTAGTCTGAGCAGCTCACGCTCTCATTCTGCAGCAAGAGAGGGCTATAGGTCCTTCACTTGCATGTAGTACGAATAGCAGCTGCTTGATGCAGGAGACTGGGGGAACTGGAGGTGGAATGACAACATGCTGCATATTCTGCATGTATGTGGTGTCACTACTCTTGTGTCTTAAGCCCAGATGCCGCCACGTGCACCAGGCCCACTCTGCATCCTCTGGTTCCATAGATACGTGCAGTATGCACATCATATCTTGGGAATCTCAGTTGTTAGACTGTCATAGCAACATCCTCCTCCTCTTCCTCTTAGCATTCATGCACATGGAATTAATACGCATGGCTTGATCAGCTTGGGGGTGAGAGATGGTGTTGAAGCATCAACACTACATTTAGCTCCATGAGAGTGGCAAAGGTAAGGTAGTGTTGCTGCTACTTGTCCTAGTGTGGGTGCTTTTCTTGAAGCCAGTGTGTAGAGCTTGGCTCCTGCAGACTGGTCTGGGCAGAGTCTGTTGGGAAGTGTGTGTTTTTATTTAACTTCTAATTATTTAGTTACGTGCTTTGTCTTTGGAACTTCTGGGGATTAAATCCAGCAAAGATTCCAGCCTGTGTCAGCAACTTTTAAGTTGCTCTGAGAAGTTATGATGCCATTTAGACAAAATAAATAATCCATATTAATTAGAAGATACTACTGTAAAATTTATATCAGTTATCTATCTGGCACTTTATTACAGAGAGGCAATAGCCTCTTCGTAGTCCAGGTGGCAGCAGCCTTTTCATTACAATGAGAAGTGTTGTTGAACAACAACACTTTTTATGAGTTCACTTTTTTTGAGTTCACTAGAAGAAACACTGAGGGAGTGAGTTGCTTCTGGAGATTAGGGGGGGAGAAGAAGGGGAAGATTTGTACTAAACCTGCAGTAAAAAAGCCAGTTTGAGGACTCCAGTGTAAAATGCATATCAGGCATAGAATACAGAAACCCTAATGTCTCTTCTGTAGCCTCCATCCTCTGAGCAGAGGGGAAAGATTGCTGGGTTTGCTTGTGAGGTATAGGGTCATAGAATAGTTTGGGTTGGAAGGGACCTTTAAAGGCCATCTAGTCCAACCCCCCTGCAATGAACAGCGACATCTTCAACTAGATCAGGTTGCTCAGAGCCTCGTCCAACCTGGCCTTGAGTATTTCCAACAATGGGACATCCACAACCTCTCTGGGAAACCAGTTCCAGCGCCTCACCACCCTCATTATAAAAACTAAAGGCCTAGGTTTCAGAGGTGGGACTGCCATAGTGCCCTGTATGGTACACTGCCACTGACAGGCATGCCACCATCTCTGTAGAGAGGACAGAGGGCATGTTTTCCTGTTCCTGACTGCACTTTGCCTCTATGCTGTGTCCATGCAGTAGTGCTGGTAAGGGGCTGGCATCACATGCCCTATGGACTGGCTGCTTCATCCTCCAGCATGGGACTGAAGCACCTGGCTTTTCCATCCAGTGAAGGCTTGCTAGGTCTGACCTGGAAAGCCTGCCCGTGCCAGCCTTGTGAGCCACAGGGTGTTGGTGTGGAAGGCAAGTGCATTTTAACCTGCGGTTTGCTGGGGTGTGGGCTTTTTTCATTTTGTTTGATGTGAAATCATTCAGTCAGTTCTTTTCCAACTGCTTGTGTCGTGGTAGCTAATGACTGTCTTACGGGCATGGAGAGACTGTAGTGAGGTGCCAGTGATGCTGACTGATTACATTCTTGTCCTTCCCTGCATTGATTAAAAAGATAGTGTAGAGACCTTGCTTTCTTCTTGCTCCTGGTTTTCCTTTATTTTTGTGTCACTACCCATTCATGCTTCCCAGAACCTACCCACCACCAGGTCCTTTGCTGTGTGAATTGGTGGCACACTCTAATTTTATGTTCTAGTAAGGCACAGGCTGCAGTTGCAGATGATGAAAGATTTTGCAGGTTGGAAAGTTACTAAGCAATTAAATCTGCTCTTGTGAGACCTCACTTGGAGTATTGTGTGCAGTTTTGGTGTCCTCAACATAAAAATGACATGGAACTGTTGGAACAAGTCCAGAGGAGGGCCACAAGGATGATCAGGGGACTGGAGCACCTCCCGTATGAAGACAGGCTGAGAAAGTTGGGGCTGTTCAGCCTGGAGAAGAGAAGGCTGCGTGGAGACCTCATAGCAGCCTTCCAGTATCTGAAGGGGGCCTACAAGGATGCTGGGGAGGGACTCTTCATTAGGGACTGTAGTGACAGGACAAGGGGTAACGGGTTCAAACTTAAACAGGGGAAGTTTAGATTGGATATAAGGAAGAAATTCTTTACTGAGAGGGTGGTGAGGCACTGGAATGGGTTGCCCAGGGATGTTGTGAATGCTCCGTCCTTGGCGGTGTTCAAGGCCAGGTTGGATGAGGCCTAGGGTGGCATGGTTTAGTGTGAGGTGTCCCTGCCCATGGCAGGGGGGTTTGGAACTAGATGATCTTAAGGTCCTTTCCAACCCTAACTATTCTATGATTCTAAGTGTTCCATGTCTGCTAAAGAGGTGGGCTGTAGTTCTGCATGTTGCCCATTAGATTTCATTGCTGATGCAGCTCCCTCTCTGGCTTTCCTGCTCTCAGTGGCTATATTCTCCTGAGCAGGATGGGGGTTGGAGACTGCTGCATGTAATCCCCTTGTTTCCCAAGGACAGGCTCCTCCAGAAGATCCGGTCTCTCCGGGGGGAGTGCAGCAAGTCAGCTCCTGTTGAGGATCAGTCAGAGGGAACAGTTCCAGTGCAGTAAGGAATGAGACTGTGTCTAGAGTGATAAAGCAAAACATGGTCTGTTTAGAAGGCACAGAATTTTGGGGCAGGGGCTATTTGTTTTGGGGGAACTGATTTCAGAACTTGTCCACACAAGTCCACTGACCCTTCAGAGGTTGTCTGTCCAGTTTGTGAGGGAGTGATAAGCTGGTGGATGCAGCAAAGTAATGAGCCAAAACCTGTGGAATAATTGTGTTCCTCTGGGTGCAGCGGCTTGGCATGGCATGGGTGGGATGCTGTAGAGAGATGAGCCCCACATCATCCCCTCCACTGGCAGCCATTCCCCTGTGATATTATGCAGGGATGCCTCTACTCACAAGTTGTTGGTGTTACTGGGGAAGGAGAGTTACGGGGCATGGGCAGTTGTAGCTGCAGAAGGAAGCTGGAACTCAAGTGCCATAGAAAGCACTTGCTATTCAGAGCAGCTCCTGAAAGGTTTGTTTGGGGACATGTAAGCAGGGAGCTGAATTCCTAATATTTCTCTGGAACTTCTGGAAAGCACTGAGTAAATGAGTGGTGGGGCAGGGGGTTAATTTTATGGCAAATTACCTTTAATTTACAGTGGTGCAGCTCCAGTGAGTTCTGGTTTGTTGCAGTGGAGTAAAGGAGTGAATGTAGCCTCTAGGGCTGAGACAGTTAACTGCAGGAAAGGAATTCAGCACCCTTCGCTTTTCTTCTATTGCCCATGTCTGAGTCGCTCACTTCTATCATACTGCTTTTTTTAAGGCTCTGATCCCCCTAACGTAACCTACAAAAAGAGCTTTAGGTTGTGACTACTTTTCATTTAGTTTTCTTCAACTGTGAAGATACAGTAAAGCATTTTTTTTATATAGTTTTCCCTGCATGTTTGTTCTTGCAGTCTGAAGAGTGTCACATCAAGCTCCTTGGAAATCATCTACAGTCCATTTTCCTCTATCCTTGCCTGACACTAGAAGCAATATTCTTTCATCTCCTCATGAGATTTAAAAACAAACAAAAAGAAGAGTGACAATTAAAATCTGTGTGGACCAGTCCAGCTGAAAGTCCCTTTTTTAAAGGTATTCATTCTTCACCATCTTAGAATTTGTTTTCTAGTCTCCCATGGAGACTTGTGTGAAGACCAAGTTGGAGAAGACCTTGAAGGAGAAATGCTTTGATCTCAGAATTAAATTCTTCTAGTTCTTTTGTGTCTGACAGAAAGTGCAGATAAAGATCTCCTATGTTTAATGCAAAAGGGCGTTCTTCCTGCAGTAGTTTTCCTGAGCAAGTCACAGCAGTGTGTAAGACCAGTGAAGGATGCAAACACACACAATCTTCTGTTACACAGAGGACGCGAATTTTTGTCATCTATGTAGAAAACTAATGCCTTTCAAACCTTCATGTTAGATGCTCTGGATACCTTCTGCTGCTCTTTAACCTCTCCTCTGTCTAGCAGCTGCATCTTAAAGAGCAGATGAAATCGGCTCAAGGTTGGCAGGTCCTAATCTCAGTAACAGCTCCTATCCATTATAAAGTATGAAGTGAAATGATCTGTGAGTGGGTTTCTCTCAGATCCCACGTAGCATTTGTTCTCAGCAGCAGCAAAAAAGGGAAATTATCAGGCAGTGAAGAGAAGCTGTTTATTTTTAACTTACCCTTTCTTTTTAAGTTCTGCTTCATAATTAAAGAAGATAAGGAGTGAAAGCCAATGAAAATACATAGCTAAAGGGATAAGCTGATCTGAAGTTCACTGCAGAGACTATGATAAGTAGTGGGTAACAGTGGAGACGTTGGGGCCTCTTTTTCCTTCCCTGTCCTCCTCCTAGAGGATCAAACTGAGTTCGTAGCTGCCTTTTGAAGGTTACACAGGAGGACTGCTTACAGAGCTTGCTGCTGCTGTCAGGGTTTACTGATGCTCTCTGTGGTTTGAGGATGCCTCTGCTGAGTACCTGCAGAGATCTATACTGGAAGTTAGCAAGGAGGAATCCTGATTCTTTGCTGGGAAGCATGTGTGCATCCATTGTCTGGACACACAGGTATGGCACTACACGTGGCTGTACATATGGGGGCACAGAGGAGTGAAGAGGAGCCCAAGGGAAGGTTCCTAGGGAGTTATGGTAGCCCTGGGTAAAATGTCTCTATTCTGAGCTACTGATGAAGCCAGCTGTTCTACTCCTCACCTTTCAAACAAAGTTTCTCCCCTGCAGTTTATTAATCTTGGTCAATTTGGCTTCCTCAGATTGACAGGAGGTTCATGCATGCTGCTAGATTCTTTAAGGCTCAGGAGAAGGTGCATTATACTATTGCTCTCCATCCCTAGTGGGTAACTGCATCCCAAAGTAAATTATTCCTGTACCCAGGCAGCTTGCTTTCATAACTGCTCTTGGCTCTGTGAGACTTCTCCCAGCTTATGCATGGAGGGACAAGAATTTGGAGATGGCTGTCATTGCAGGGGGTTCCTCCTCTCTGCCAGTGGAGCTGACAAACAGCATTAGGAAATGAATCCTGGAAAGGAAGCTGCATGCTCTTGGAACAGCAGGATACTGATAGGCTGTTCTTAAATAACATTGCAAAATGCTGATTCCTACCTCTAGCTCTCCTCTGCAATGCTGGAGGAGAGCTGGGCTGCAAAGAGACTCTGTGTGACCATCTCACCTGGGAACCGCTTCTGGAACCCTTTTCTACTCCCAGCCCTCATTTGGATGATGCTGATGTGGCTTCTAAACATTTGGATGAGTGTGTCTGTTTACCACAAAGTTTGGGGGAAACAAGCTTTTGAAGGAGCCCTAAGCAGCTCCAGGTTTCCTAGAGTAAAGGATATAAGGACAGGGCTCAAGGACCTGTAAAAGGCAGGAGCTGCCAGCTGCCTAAAATGGCAATTGAGGGTAGTGTTTACATTGTTGGGAGGACAAGAGAAGTCAAAGGGTTCCTTATTATTCTGATCACTGTTGTGCTGAGGCTTTTCATGAGCAGAAGCTACTGTAATGCAAGCCTCAAATGCTGATACTGTGTTTAGCTCTCAGAGCAATGGTAACAGAAATAAGTTCATATGTTTAAGAGAATTGTTTCAAGCATATGTTTTACCTGGGAATGCTGAGCTGTGTGGTTCCTGGTAGGAGGATTATCATTGCTTACCATCTCACAAATGCTTTGAGGAATGTATTTGTCCATGCAATGCTTTGAAACTAAAAGGTGTTTTGGGAGTCCCCTTTGGTGCTCCTGAGTTAGGAAAATAAATAGTTCAATAGGACAGAGATGTGTAACTATGAATTTGCAAGTATATCCCAGTGCTGGGAGCAGAGTAAGGCAGTAATAGAAGTTGGAGTGCTTTGTTTGCAGTGAAGGTAGATAATAAAGTATCTCCTAGGCAGGAAGGCCAGGATTTGTGTCTCCATCTGTTTCCAAGACCAAAGTCTGTACCACGAATGGTGTTATCTTGGTGCCTGTCAGAAGCTTGTTTCTATCAGGAGAGAAGCGCAGTGCTCTGTATGGAAGCTGACCTGAACAGCTGTAGAAGCTGGTGGTTTAGCAGATTGTGAACAGTCATGAGAAAGCCAGGGAGGAGGGTGTGCTGGCTAAACTAGCTCTGGAAGGACCATGGGGTCAGGCAAACCTGTGTTTACACGGTGCCTGCTGTGTTACATTTGGGTGTCCAAATGGTAATTAGCTACTTAGTTTAATGAGATCATGTCTATTTCTCCTTGTGACATAATAGTGTCTGGAAAACTGCTGCTGTTACAGATACAGGCTCATCCACTGTTCTCATGAATGGAGAAGTTCTGTGAATTTGAGAGCTGTTCCTTACTGGCATTAGGAAGACTTTAGTGCCCACCTCTGTGTTGTTAGCCATGAGCTAAATATTGGCTGTTAAAGCCATGTATGTTGAAGATACAGGTGCCAGAGCTGTGATCTACCTCAGCCTTGCTCCTCCTATGCTGAGGCGTCTGTGAATGCTGACTCCTCTGCTGTATTTGGCTGTCTCTGGCAGGTTTTGGAAGTGGTGCGGTCCAACTATGACACGCTGACCCTGAAACTGCAGGACGGACTGGACCAGTATGAGCGCTACTCAGAGCAGCATAAAGAGGCTGCATTCTTCAAAGAGCTGGTAAGATGCCTTGATTCTCTGGAATCAACAACCCCTTTCCAAAGCCTTTGCTTACAGCCTGGGCAATAGCAGCCCTGTTACTCCATTGGGCTGCCTCCAAAGATGGAGCAGGAATAGGATTTGAACAGGCACTGCATGTCTCAACAGGTCTGAAAGTGCCCTGCAGCTCCCTGCCCCACAGTACATTGCTGGGGAGGAACCTGCAGACTGCTCAGGCCAGCAACCAGTCAGTCAGTCTCTGTCCTTTTGCCATGGAGATCCACTGTGCTTTGTGGTGGTAAATTTGCATGGTGGAGAAGCTAACAGCTCCCACCTTGGGTTTATCACACAAAGCAACTTAGCCTTTTTGGTTTTGTTAAGGGGACCACAAAGTATGGGACTGAGCAGAACATATATGATGCTGGTGAAACATATGCCTGCTCATTGCTTTTCTTCATCACTCACAAAATAGGGCTCCCAAGCAAAGAAAGCAAAGGCATTCCTTACAAATGTCTCCTTTGCCAGAGGAGAAGACTGATGGTAGGAAGCCCCACAAAAATAATATAGTGAAGACAAAACTGAGTCTGAATAGTTTGGGTGGGTAGTTAAACTCTTTAGCAAACCAGCTTGCTCAGCCTGCTCCAGATTGCCCTGACACAACTTTCTTGTCCAAGAGCTGCATCACCAGGGAGGCAGCTTTTGTAGTGGCTGGTATCTGAAGGGAGCCTGGTTTTCTTCACTTTTGAATCATTACAGCTTCAGCAAAGGGAGGGATCTCCAACTCTGGCAGCTTTCTCCACCAGTTTGAGAGCTGATTCTCTCTCTTAGCTCTGACCTTGCTGATTGATGAGTAATTGATGCCTGCCCACTCTGTCACGAGTCTGCATGAGTTTGGGAATGTTATGCCTCCGTCTGTCTACTCTGCTCCAGAGCAAGGATGCCTGAATTGGTTTTGCTTCCTTCTACAGAATGCTTTTTAATGCTTTGGGTCATTTCAGCACTGCCATTGGGTAGAGTGCAAGCAAAAGCACTTGCAATCACTTTCATGCCATTTTTCTGTGCTCTTGTGCTTGTTTTTATCTCTCTGGCCTGCTGTTTGATACCATATCTGGAATACATGCAAAGAAATTTGGCCATAGCCTTCCTGTGACACAGGCTTCCCCTGTTACTGTACCCTGGAAATAACACACATTCGTGTTTCTGTTGTCATCTGTTCCATCCCAAGGGCTCCTGCCCTCCTCAGCCAGCGTCTCCTTCCCCAGCCACATGACTGCTCTGCTTCCTGCATGCCCCACTTTCCACTTGGCCTAGCAGAAGCTCAGGCTGATCATGCCAATTGATTAAAATGACACTCTCAGTCGTAAGATCATCACAGCTACAAAACACTTCAGCTAAAATTATTTTCTTCCTAGCCCGATGATTTATTTAGTTATTTTTTTCCCCAAAATCCCAATTATGTATCATTTAAGAATCTGTTAAGATTAACCAGTCCCTCCCCACCTCCCTTCTGAATAATGCCCATCCAGGTACCCCTGAGACCCTCTCCTCAAGAGCATATGAAAGCCTGAATAATTACTGTCTAAATGTGCTGATTTGACCCAGTTGTGAATCTGTTTAATCCACATTTCTCTAGATGCCCTGAGAATTGGGACCCTATTAAATGTTCTTTACTCACAGCTATAGAAAATCCCCTGCATTCCATTAAGCTGTTACCTCAACACAGCAGGAAATCAACCTGATATGCTATGATTTGTCTTCAACAAACCCAGCTGGCCGCCTGTCCTCCACGCTGTTTTTTCCTCTAGGTGCACAGTAACTGGCTCTATTAATTGTTTGAACAACTCCTCTAAAAGGACCTAGTCTGCCCTGTCCTCTCTATATCTTCTTCAAACCAGGTAGTTGGCTTCCTTTTTGCAAGGCTTTTTAATCTTTACTTTGTCTTCTGTTGCTGGTCTGATGTTGGATAATATCCCCCTGCCCAATGCATTGTGTTTTAACAACTGAGGTTCGCAGGATTTCATGGGGGTGGCAGAGTGAAGCTGCTGCAGTTTTCTTCACAGCCTCTGTCAAAGGAGCAGGTCTGGTGGTGAGCTACAGGTTTCCAGCGTGGTTTCCAAACTCATGCTGGTCCCATCAGGTCTTCCTGAACAGGATCTGTTTGCAAATAATTACTTCCAGATTCTGACTGCTTTTCTTACCTCTGTCTGTGTGATTGCATTAAAGCGAATCCTTCTTGGTGGGGAATGACACGCGGGAGCCATTTTCCTCTTCGGCTGCCTTTTCATCTCTCTGTGCTCCCATTAAGTGGGTGAGCAGAAACTTCCCCAAGCCATTCTCTTGACTCCTTTATGCTTAAAAATCTCGTTCTCACTCCTTTGACATCCTCTGTTAATGCACTGCTTCGCTTCTCTGGCTTTTCCTCAGTGCTGCTCTTTCTTGCTAATCCCAAAGAAAAATCTGCTTTCTTCTCACATTCACTTTTCAAAGAAGCTTTCAAAGGCCTGTGATACTGCAGCCACATTGTAGTGGAAGGTGATGTGCAGAGTGTTTTATCAACTGGGTTTTCTGGCCTGTTGTGCTGCCTTTGAGGGGCTAAAGGAAGGAAGTTAGGAAGTTTTCTAACACTTTATTTCTTTTCCTTTGAACCCTCAGGGATGTCATTTGAGGTCTGTACTGCTTTGATAGAATGAATGGTTTGGATGTGAGCTTTTGGACCCTAACATTTCAGCTGGAGGAATGTGTAGAAAGAGATTCAGCATCTTTCTAAAACATTCACTGTCTTTGCAGTTGGATGGGTGTCAGCAGAGTCTCAGAATAGCCTGATTAGGGGTTGATTTCTGCAGGGGAAATTACACTAATTTGACTTCTAATTAGATGTAGTAGTCAGTGTAAACCTTCCTCCCATTGTACAAATTTCTTAAGAGCTGCTTGTTGATTTGAAACGGGTTTAATTGATGGGACTTGCTGTGAAGTAGGAGTGTCTGTACAGAGTTGCTCCAGTCCAGCTATAACAACACGAAACTAGAACTGAATACTGTTTTCCTCACGTGGTTAATGCCACCACCACATCCATTCTTTCATTTGCTTGTTGTTCTTCAGGTGATGTGAGCATTTCATGCACTTCCCATTTCTGCCAGGTTTGTGCGTTAAATGTGATAGAAGCTCCTAATAGGGAGAAAGCAATGCTAAAAGCTGTCCTGCCACTAGTGTGCTCTGGCATGCTCCATGCAGAAGCAAGAGAGGACACATGCTCTGCTTTTACTTCCTTGCAGAATGGCTGTTAAAGCTCTGAGCTTACTTTCCAAGGTTGGTTTTGTCCCCTTGTATAAGCCACTCTAGAGGGTTCTGGTAGCTTCCAGGCTGGCAGCCAGGCCTGGGCTGCCCGCTGCACCAGGAGCTAGGAGAAGTCCTGAGGTGCAGCCTTATGGACGGAGCAGCTCAGCCAGACTGCAGGAAGCTTCTGAAGATTATCCTTGTTACAAGCTGACACCTCCCTGTGTCACTGTCTGGTCTCCGACCCCAAAAGGGAGATGAGCTCTGGCTCCCTGACCTGAGCCCTGGTGCTGGAGATGATTTAACTCTACTTTGTGCTATTCTTACCTTTTAAACTGATTGGTTCAGAGCTGTTGCTTTCTCACAGCAAAGGCAATGCTGGGCAGAGATTTGTAGAAACGTCTCCCCAGCTTGTGTTAAAGCAAATTAAAGCCAACTAGACTGCTCTTGACCAAAGTTTGTTTCTAAGCTCCTCTTGAAACCTGAAGCTCTCTTCAAGTGGAAACAGCTCCCCAGGTGATCTACTCCACTGCTTCACAACCCATAGGTTTAAAAGTATTTCTTCTTTTCCAGTGTAAATCTTCTTTATCTTGAGTATTTCTTGCCCCTCCCTGGGGAGCCAGAGAAATATTACTCACTGTTCTCTTTCTGACCTCATTTTACATATTGGAGAGTGTGTGCTCTGTTCTTCCTAAACCGTCTCCGTGCAAACTAAACAAGCTTAATTTCTGGTGCTCTGTCTAGCCCGTGGCTACAATTTCACGAAGTCCTGTGTTTTCATCATGTGCCACTCCAGCCTCCCTTTCTGGACTTGTAGAGACTGCTGCCACATAGGAGACCTTGACGTATAGACGAGTTGGGAGTCTTCTACTGCTGGTGCCTGGTCCCTGGCAGCAGTTCCTAAGGCCAGGAGCTCATTTCTGCTTGTCCTTTCTGTTGCTGGGGCCCATACAAATGCTCATAGTCAGAATAAGAATGCTGGCTTACACTATGTGTAGCATCTGCCCCTTTTCTACAGGCAGTCACACCCTCCAGGGCAGAGGTCTCTCATCTGTTTAGCCATGTTGTTCCCCTCTGGAACTGGATTGCTGAGCACTGGAGTGGGGAGCATTCAGTAGGACTGAGACCAAATCCTGCTAGTGAGGCTCCTGTTTCCCGACAGGGAGACAGCCCAGTGCAAACCAGTGCTCTGGAGACAACTTGCTATAAGCTATGTTAAAGTGGGTTATCCTACAAGATGTGGTCCCAAACTATTTTAGTATGGAGTAAGTTAAAAGCCATCTAGAGAAGAGAGGTGAGAGGATGCTCCAAGGAAACAAAGACACATGGGGTCTCTGCCAAGCATCCTGATGAAGGAGAGTTTGTTGTTTCTGGAGATGCCAAGAAACTTAAGTATTCTTTCTTTAAGTGTAGACATCTTTGCTGGCTCGCCCAGGTTGTTGAGGTCTGTGCGGTGGGGTTCACTGGGGTTTGTTTCACAGCTATCCCTGTTAACCTTTCACGTCTTGATTTGCTTTCCACTCTTACAATTCCTGCCTTTTGGGGAGCTTTCTAACCTTCCTCTTTTTTTCTCACCAGTGCTGCAAGTGCTAACTTGCTTCCCAGCCCCCACTGTTGGATTCCTCATTCTGCTTCTATAGAATTCATTCCCCAGTGCTTTTGAAAAGCACAAAACACTAACCAGGTCAGCAACAACCTTGTTATCACAGGCTCCAAGTCTCTGGGAACTGTAATCCCGTTGTTTGGATGAGCTTGTGTCAGTTTTGCTTTCTGTCACTGCTGCACACAGTCGCTAACACAGATGATGTTTGACTTTGTTTTCTCGTTGCCAAGTGCCACTGAGACTGAGCCCAGTCTGGGGCCTGTGTGTTCAGCCAGTGAGTCTGCAGGCATAAAGAGGGAAGGGAAGGGAAGCTGCTGCTCAACAGGGCTGTCCAGCTGCTCTTCACAGACTCTGCAGGTGACCAGAAGTCTGGACATCACTGAGAGACAAAGTTGTGACTCCTTCAGAGACAGCCAGTGAGCCAGCTTCAAGTGTAAGGCACTCAGCACAAAATAGAGCTGGCCCTGGGCCCACGGGTTTCTGCCAGCCTTGGCGGTAATTTGTGTTTACAGTGTCGTAGCATGGCCTCTGTCCTTTCGTTGACTCTGTATCTTTGGATCTGCAGGAGCAGAACCGGTGAGCACTGGTAGAAGATGCTCTTCCAGCTGCAGCCTGGAAGTGCTCACTTTCCCCATCGCTTTGCCCCACAGCAGGAAGCTATCATTGCTTATGTATCCAAACAGAGCTTCCTGTCTCATTTGGAATTTACTCTCCTTGCTGGGATGTCATTATAGGCATTCCTGTTATTCCAGGATCCTCAGGGATTTCTTACTAAGCTGGAGTTGCAGTGGGAGTTGGCTGCAGCAAGTTCTCTGGGGCTATAACAACGTGCAAAACAGTTTCATGCTGAACCTAGAGGTCAGCAGCATCAAAGCTGCCATGCTTTTGGGGAGCCAGGAGGAATCCCTTGGCTAAAACATCTCATTTTGTCTCTGCCAGGTTCGGTCCATCAGCATCAACGTGAGGAAGAACCTGGCTTTCAACACGCTGAGCCAGGAACTGCTGCTGAAGGAGTTCTCTACGATCTCTTGAAGTGGGGACACTGCCACTGCGTGGGGCTGACCAGAGATGGGCCTGTTTGGGCAGGGACACTACAGATCTGCAACCAGTTGCCCCTTGCCTTCCGCCTGCAGAAGGGACTGCATTTCTTTTAGGGGAGAGCCTTGCTGCTGTGTGTTTAATCCCAAAGGCATGTGTTTCAACAGGACTGGGACTGAAGAGAGTGATGGGCATGTTGAGAAGGAGGAAGCAATTCTGTAAGGTGCAATGGGGATGGGCAGCCATTCCTGTGATGTAGCAATAGGGATTCCCTTCACAGCCTCAGGGAAGATGCACTGGAAAGCTTTGTAGCAGAGCTGGGGAGAGCTCACAAGCAAAATAATAAAGCCAGTCCAGCTGTGTGAGACAGTTCTGCACTGAGATCACTTGCCTGCTCTATGGGGAAAGCTCCCTGATCCGAGGTGAGGGCTGTTCTTTTCTCTCAGCCTGAATTAGCCTGCCCTCCTGCAATGTACATCAAAGCCCACTGGGAATGGCTTTGGGGTATAAAACAGTTTCCCCAAGGAGCAGGCCCTGCTCATTGCTGGTTTCTTATGGTGTCACTTGAACTAAGCCTTTGGATTATTGGAGAAGGAGAAATTTTGCCTCGGAGACTGTTGGTTTACAGGGTCCTGTTGTAACTGGAGACCAGCTCTGCTTAGGGTCGCTGTTACTTCCAGTAGCCCAGCTCATCTCTGCTGTTTTCTAAGGCTGAGAGACATTTTGGGATATTCCGTTTTCAAGGGGCAGAGGACAGGCTGACTCCCACTCCCCACTCTCCTTATTTCCCTTCAGAGACTGCATTGTGACAATCCTTCCCTTCCTCACCGGAATGTCTGCCTTGCATACGTTTGCAAGTGCCTGGTGACCTTCATGAACTAAGAAGTCCCCATTTGTCCCTTGTGTGTAGCACACAATTAAAATGCAGCTGGAGAAGTTTCTTTATTTTCTCACTTGCCCTCCTGTCTTCACGAAGCAACTTGCAGCAACAGTCTGCTGAGGACTTCGTAAGGAAGAGCTCTGGGATGATGTTCTGAGGCCCAGGCAGGCCTTTCTGCTCCAGAGCCAGTGTTTCAGAGGTGCCCAGGGCCAGCGGAGCCTGTTCTGAGTGCTGTGTCTGGCTGCCAACTCAGGAATATGCAGCATAAACACCTGTTCCCTGCTCCTGCATTTTCGGCTCCCAGCAGTGATGTTAGGATCTGACCTGACTTGGTGGACAGAAGCAAAGAAGTTATTTACATCCCAGATCCACTTTGTTTTTCCCTAGAAAATAGAGTTTTGTTTGAAAAAGAAGTGCCTAGCCCCACTCTTAGCCTTGTTAGGTTAGTGTGAGCAGTGTGAACGTCATGCTCATTTACTACCATTTTTAGGCAAGGTTTCTTCATGCTAACGTGTGTTAATTGCATTAATGTTTCATCTCTACCTGCCATGAGCATGGGAAACCGAAAGCTGTGTCCTTGGCCACCCGCTGAGCACAGCACCTGATGAAGACCATATGTTTTCCTTGGGAGCACCAGCTTCTCCCGACAGAAGATACTTTGCCTCAGCAGGGAATTGTCTGGCTTTTATCAGCTAAGCCAGACACTTACTTGCTTTCTGCCATGCAAGTGTGTAGAAGTGTGTACATATCAAAGGGACAGTGCTTGGGAGAGCAAGCAGACTCCATAAAATCACTTGGCTTGAGAACAGGACAGGGCACGTAGAAGGAGTCAGCTTCTCCAGTAAAGAAACAATAACAATGGCTTGCAGCACATGGCACTCGTCTGTAGATGTGGGGAGCTCTTGCTAGATGATCTTGCTTCTGGGGACAGGGAATTTCATCTAAAGGGGTCTTGAGTTGCTTCCCTGAGGTGCAGCCCCAACATCACTGCTGTCAGAGCACTGAGTCACCCAGCTGTCCGCATGCCTCCTTTTCACTGATCCCAGTTAGGCTGAGGCTAAGCAGATATGTGACAGAGTTGGGAATGAGTCTGTGTCTGCCTCCGCAACCTCTGGGATTTTCAGCTTTTCACTCTGGGCTCAGCTATAGAAGGTCTTGTCTCCCCCACGGTGCTCCCTTGCTGGGATGAACTGAGAATCCCATTCTGTGACTGGAAGCCACTCTCATGGGGTCAGCCCTCATCCAAGGCTGAGCTGGGGAAGACACTGACACACATCCTCTTGTCACGCTGTCACCAAACCAAGCACTGTAAGTGAATGTACATACGAACCTAGAGCTCAATAAATAGCAGAGCCCTGCCTATCCAGAGTGTGCAGCGTTTGTCCTTCACAGAGGGGACAGGGGGTGTTATGGGGGTGGCCCTGTCACCATTTGGTGACATGTGGCTGCAGCAAAGCAGTCACTTGCCCTCGGGCTCTTCCTGCGCAGTCAGGTTGTGGTGCACTCAGCGGCGCTCCCTCCTTGGTCCAGGCTGCAGGTACCAACAGTAGTCCGCATGCCCCTGGGGCTGCCAGTAGGGAAAACTGACAAGGCTGAGAGCCCATGAGCAAGGGATGCAGAGATCTTCCTGTGCACAGTATGATGCTCTCTCCTGCTGGTGTCAGCCAGCTCTTGCTCACAGATTCTGCTGCAGATTTCCCTGTTTTGTTAAACACCGTACTGATGCTTGTGTCTGGGAGCCAGCTTGAACTAGGCAGAAAGTCATTTAACTTTAACATTCAGCCTCAGGATGTGGCTGGTGGCCCCAAACTTTCCCATATCTGATCTGAGCAGTTGAGTGTATTTTATTATATCTAATTCATAATTCAGTCTATTATTGGAAGAGCTGGTTTTGAGGCTTGGGGAGTATGGGGAGAAATGAGATTGCTGCCTTTAAATTAGGCAGCTGCTGCAGGGAGACAAATATTTTGCAAAATAATGACCAAATTCTGCAGGAGAAAAATTGAGTTTGAGCGAAACTTGGGGGGGAGTTACTGAACACTGATTTGTAAGTGCCACTGTGATTTTTGGTATCTTTTTCCTCAGCTCTTGCAGGTCCCATTTTTCAAGCAGACTTGAGAAAGAGGCTGCTTCTCAGGAGCTGAGTTTCCCCTGCCTGGGCTGTAGCTTGTCAGAAGAGGCACAGAGTACTGAAGGGAGGGGGGTGGGGGGTGTCAACTCCGTGTGACGGTTTGGGGTGTCAGGAGCAGGTAGTACCCCTGGGTCTCATGTACACAGAGTAGGGTGTACCCTCACCCTACTCTGTTTGGTTTGTAAGCCTCTTCATCCCCTTCCTGAGCATGGCTGTTACCTGCTGTGATCCCATTCATGTGGTGTGGAGGATATATCTCTAGGGTTGAGCTGCCCTCCACATGCGCGTGTCCTGGTTCCGGTTGGGGCGCTTTTCTCTGCCTGCCTGAAGTATTGATGCTCCTCCCCAGCTCTAGGATCCTGCCAGGCTGTTGCACGATGGGTATCAGGAAGAGAAGCTTGGTGTCGTGGGGAGAGCTATCAACACAGCACTTGTGCAGGGGGTCAGGCCCAGCATGCTCCATCTGCCTCCCCATGCTTCCTCCCGTCGGGCAGAGGGGGACGCCGGTGCCCTGCCAAGTCACGGCTGCCATCGTGTGTGCTGGGGCTGCTGCACAGGCAGCAGTCTGCAGGAAGATTTACAGCTGGCTCTTGGCACTTGCAAGCAGCTCTCCATCTCCGTGTCAGCACCAATGCCTCCTGGATATTTATTCTCATCTCCTGTTTTCTGGGCTGTTTTCTTGTTTGGTACTTGTTGGGATGAGCAGGGATGTACTGGATGGAAGTTTGTTCCTGTGGAGGTGATGGGGGTTTTTTGGCAGACGAGCCATTGCAGTAACCTGAGAGGAAAAGGGTAGAGCCCGGTGTTAGGAGCTGCAGACATCCAAAGGGTCCGGGATAAGATGTGCTTTTCCCCTGCTGGAAATTAATTCGTGCCTTTGCTGATTCTCTCAGCGGGAGGGTGGACAGAAAAGTAAACGATGAATGAAAGTCTGGGCCAGGAGGCTGGAGAAGGGCTTGTTGCAAGGCTTGTGGGACCTGGCATTCCCTAGGGCTGCTGAGTCCTTCATGCTGGTCAGAGCCCTGGTTGTCCCCACTGCAGCCCAGTGTGGGTGAGCTCAGGGGGACACTGATCAAGCAGAAGAGTGACCCCAAATGAATGGGACAAGCAGCACCCTTGGGGGACCATCACTGGATGCTTGATTTGCTCCTGTTGCGGGAGCAGCTGCTGTGCCTCCACGCTGCTCTCCCCCCTCCCAGCTCCGTGGCAGCCGGAGCACAGGCCAGGCCATTCTCCACAGCCCCTGCTCTCCTATGCTGTCCCCCCAGGGCTAATTGAATCATGTGGCTGGAAACTGAATCCAATTGAATAGATTAAATGAGCCGGGCTCACCGCTCACTGCAGCACAGCCCAGAGCCCTGCCAGGCTGCTGCCAGAGCCTGGGAGGTCCCGGGAGTCCTGTGGGGGCACGGAGGCTGCAGGGAGATGGACACACACCGGGCTGGGCTGGCTCTTCAGCTCTGCTTTGATGGGTGAACCCTCAACCATTCCTCAGTGATGTGCAGCCTGGCCAGGTCCCGGGGCCCACGGGTCACTGAGCCACAGGTATGCGCAGGTTGGCTTTTGCTCTTTTCCTCTCTGAAGTAATTAATGACTAATTAGCTGGAGCTCCCCTGCTCCGGGGTTCAACCAGGGCCCTCCCTGCGGTGTACAGGGTGAGATGTACCTATGGCAGCAGTGGCTGTTCCCTGCCCAGCAGCTCAGAGCCAGTTGCTCCCCCAGCCTGTGGCAAGCAATGCTCCAGCAGCACTGATCTGCACCACACCGTCCCCTGCTTTCATCTTCTTTATGGTCATTTCCAGGCCAGTGGGATGGGATGGCGAGCAAAGAGCAATGTGCTGACACCAGGGTCACAGCATGGACATCCCCTCCCATGGAGGTGAGCTTGGGTAGAGCAAGACCGGTATCCGCAGGACAAACTCGCTCCTGACAGAGGTGCACACCTGTATTCATAGCAGCCCTGAGCTGCCGAAAAGGGCCCCTGGTGTGGCATCCAGTGTGGTATAAGTTAAGGATGGAAATAGTATCTGGTTCCTCTTCAAATAAAAGCTGATCCGACAGGCACTGAGCACGCAAACATTTACGAGAGATGCTTTATAGTGCTGGGAGGGTTTGTGAGACTCGGGGTACCCCCTGAGTCCAAGTGTGCTCCAGAGCAGTCTTTGCTTTCTAAACCAAGGGCTTTTCTTCACACAGAAGTAGCAGAGAAACACTCGGGGTGGGCACAGAGCCCCCGCAGACCCCCTAGCAGTGTGGCCATGCCAGGGATTCCTTCCTTGCTGGAGGCATTGGCAGAGGCAGGTTGACTGGCTTTCAAGGACACGCAGAGTGATGTGAAGTCTCCCTCCTGTGCATCCAGATTTCTCCCACCTGCTGGTTTGTATTTGACAAAGGAGGTTCCCTTTCTCCTGCAGCATTCCCACTTGCAAGGCTCTCCCAGCAGCTTGCAGGCATCTGTTCCTCCTCTAGATCTGAAAGGTTTTCCACAGCTGAAATTCCCCCCCAGGTCTGAATCTCATGGTGGTTCCCACCTTCTTGTGTGTCTCTGCAGGGTGGGTTAATGGAGATGGGAGCAGTCTTCCCCTGTGCATGTCCTCCACAGGACCTGCTGCTTTGCTGCTCCCTGTGTCCTCCCTCAGGACCCCAGGGCTGCATGGGGCTTGTCCAGATCTTGTGCCACCCAGATCCATTTCCTCTGTGGATGTACTGAATACTGTGGTTTATACCTGAGTGAGGCCATTTGCCCTGCCTGGAGCTCCCCTGCAGCCACTTGCATGGCCACGAGCATCTCTCCTCCGGGCTGGGGGGCTGTGTGGGACCTTGGTGGGGAAAAGCCCTGGTGCTGAGCTGCTCATCCCCATCTAACACTGCTGTTTGCTAGCATTTTTGCAAGGGTGATGCTGGGTTAAGGGGCTCCGGTCTCTGCCCACTGGGGCTGGTTCTAGGAGCATCCCATGCTGCATCCCATGTTCCAGCCTGAGGCTGCCCAGAAGCCTGCTTTGCTGGAGAAGCAGAGCTGTTCCTCACTGCCAAGTGTAAATCTGAGCCCAGAGGCACCAGGCGGTTGCAGTCAGAATAAGATTAATGGCATCTGTTGAGAGTGCATCCCGAGGACTTGCTATTGATGACCCTGGCTTTAAAATACTGTTAACAGTGGATAAAGTACCATGATTTAGAGTAGTTGGTAATTACATCTCTGTTTGAAATTTCCTAAAGATAGGATCAGACTCCCAAGTCTTGCTCCCTGCTTTTCCAATAGAATTAATAAGAACGGAGATATGCAATTAGACAACACGCAGGCTGGTAGGGCAGATCGATGCCTTGTGGTTACCTAATGAAGTGTTAAATCGCATCTTTCCCTCTCCCTGTCCCCCTGTAGCAGCTGCAGTAGGATGTTTGCAGAGGGCTTGCAGGGCTCCTGCGTCGGGGAGAGCTCCCTGCATCCTTCTACCCCAGCCTGCTGGGAGGCAGACCCCAGAGCTCCTGCCTCCGTTCCAGGCTCTTCTTGCTTCTGTGGATGGGAGCATTTTGGGATTGTCTTGGGTTTTGTGTTGAGCCTGGCGTTTTCTGCTTGGTCCAGCCAGGATCTGGACAATGCTGGTGGCAGCCTGGCACAGCTCTGCCAGCAGCGGGGTTCTGCATCCAGTGCTCTGGGCAATACTGGAGCATCCCAAACTTGTCCCCTTCCCCAGTTACTCCCAACAAGGCTGAGATGGCCTAAGCTGGGGACAAATGAGCCCCTTGGATAGCATGAACCCGCACACATCTCCCAACCCTTCTCACCCTGGCTCAGAGCCATTCCTGGCTGTGGTTCCGCTGCTTGGGAGCAGCATTAATCCCATGAAGATGTCCTTTATGGAAGTGCCGCTGCTGCCGCTGACAGGGTGACAGATGGGCCACTTAGGGAACGTGCCTCCTGCCTAGACTGATGTGAATGGGTGATTTCCATCATGGTGAGGATGGATGGGTGGTCCCAGGGACACCCTGCCTTCAAGGAACACAGCCTGGGCCGCACCTCAGGGTGCAGCACCCCTTGTGCCCCAGCTCACATCCCAACTTGTGTCTCCTGCCTGCCTCCTTGTTCTCCATCCCTCTCCGACCCTGGTGTTGGCTTTACGAAGCCCTGAGGCAGCTTTACATGGCCCCGTTTCTCCGTGGTTCTCTGCTGCTCTCCCAGAGATGAGCTCAGGGACCTGGGTGCTTCCACAGGACCCCTGCTCTGTTTACCAAGGTGTATCTGGGTCCCTGCCTGGATCTGGGTGAGCAGTCAGGGGCCAGACCTGTTCCTGCAGCAGAAAGGGCTGCTCCCCGCCCAGCATCCTGCAGACCCCCGGCTCCCAGTGCCCAGAACATTTAGGGGACGGTGTTGCATTTTTCCCAAGCAGAGCAAGGCTCAAAGGCTGTGAATCCTGGCAGGATGCCCAGCCCTTGTGTCTGCTAAGGAAAGGAGCCGTGACCAGCGAGCAAGCAAGCTGTGTCCCCTGTTTTCACACTGTGGGGAGGGTGGGCTGTGTCAGCCTGGACCTGGTGGTGCCTTATCCTACCCCATGGTACCCACCAAACCCCCCAACTTTCCCCCCTCTCCCTAGCCTGGCAGAGCATCTCTCACTTGCCTGCAGAAGAGAAGCACTTAGCTGAGATAAAAATAGCCATGTTTGCCTCCCGATGGACCAGGAGTGGCAGAAGGTGAAAACTTCCCCCATGAAGCTCTGCTGGGCCCCCACGTCTGCAGCAGGATGGACCCACAGGATGCTGGAGGTGGAGCGGGTGAACCTGGGCACAGCACATGCAGCCCAACCAACTGAGGTTACTTCCCTGGGAGACTGCTGGTCCCCAGGTCTGCTGAGAAGAGGTGGCTGTGATGGAGAGGATGGAGGACAGGGCAGGCAAGGAGCAGGATGGACAAGCCCAGCAGTGCAGGGGGTGTGTGGGCTGGCTCTGCCCAAGCCCTGCTTGTCAGGCCCAGCAGTGGGGGCACCTCCAGGGCTGTCCCGGGGGTTTCTCTCCAGCCGGTCAGGGCACACGGGCTCTGTGGCGGTGGCCGGGCCATGGGCAGGGCTGGGGAAACTTGTTCAGTTCTCCGAGCATTTCTCCACTGCGTTTTCCTCGCTAAATGGCTCTTATTTTTAGATCCAGGCAGTTGCTAAGCATCGCTGCCTCGCTAAGGCGGCTTCTTTCATGGCTTGACACCAAAGCACGCTGACAACACGCTGCCGCGTGAGCGCGGCCCTCCCTCCTCGCTGCTCTGAATTCCCTTTCTGCCCTGTGGATCCTGTGGGCTGGGAGGGCCAGGCTGGGCACAGGGATCAGGATGAAATGCTTTGCCTTCTCTATTGGCCTTACTCCCTTCTGTCTCTCTACTTAGATCAGAGGATGACACGATGAAAGGATGAAGGGAGGAGAAGTGGGAAACGCTTGGAGCTGGGCAGCCCTTGAGATGTGCTCAGGACCCCTGTCACAGTGCAAACACGCAGTGCACCTGAAGCCCCTGGCTTTGCCTGTGGTAGGAACTCTTGAGCACAGCCGGCATCACCCAGGATGGCTTCATGCACAGATGGCAGCAAAAGCCGGGGGCTGGCAGCAGCGGGACCTCCAGCTCCCAGTGCCAGATGTACCAGTGGGGCTGTGAGCTCCTTTAGCAGCACCTTGCCTCTGGAAGTCCCCCCAGTGTGTGCTGCTGCTTCACCCTTTCCATGTGGCTGCGGAAGATGGGGTAAAAACCATTCTGAAGGCTCCAAGAAGGCTTCCTGCGTGGGAAACCCATGCTCAGGTTGGGGAGCAGCGGGAGAGGACCTGCCCCTATGCTTGCCTGCAAGCAGGCGGACCGGGCCACCCTCCGCACAGCTCTGCTGCATCCCTTGGCCGCTGCACGTCCCCTCTGCCTCTGACCGGTTTCCCATGCGGGGAAGACCCAGCAGCCGCCCTGGACTGGGCAGGGCTGGGGTCCTCCTTACTCTGTAGCTCCTGTGGTCCCGTTGGCACGGACACGCAGGGCTTGGGGTGCTCTCGCTCCCCTGCAGTGTGTGGGGAGCCGTGCTCCTCCCGCCCTGTACCTCCTCCAACCCCGTCCGCGTGCGGTCCCCATGGGGCTATCCCGAGCCCTCGGAGCAGCCTCTCCCCTGGAGCCCTCCCCCGCCGCCCTCGGCCGTGCCTCAGTTTCCCCGCGCCGGCGCAGGGCGGCGGGGCCGGGCCGACGGCTCCCGGGAGGAGGCGGGGAAGGACGGGAGGGAGGGGGCGGCCGTGCCCAGCCCCGGCGGCGGCGGCGGCGGGGACCGGGGCGGCTGCGCGTTCCTGCCTGCTGTACCGAGCAGCACCGAGCCGAGACCCCGGCACCGCCGGCCCCTTCCTGCTGCCGCGGTGACTGCTGCGGGCGGCGGGGCGGGGGGAGGCGGCGGGCGCGGGCCCCCCCTGCCCGGCGGCGGAGCCCGTGCGCCCCGTCGCGGTTCCCCCCGCCGCCGGGAAGATGCGGAACAAGGGCAGGAAGGAGAGCCTGTCCGACTCCCACGACCTGGACGGCTCCTACGACCAGCTCACGGGTGAGTGCCGCCCGCCGGGGAAGGTGCAGCAGCCGCTCTGGACCACGGCGCGGGGGACCCCCCCGGGCACCCCGGTATCTCCGGCCGGCCCGCTTCCAGACCCGGCTGAGCCCCGGCCCCCTGCCTGCCCCGCTTCGCCGCACGCCTTGCCCGGGGAAGAGAGGGGGCCGGTGCTGGAGCAGGGGTACAGTCCGGACCCGCGGGGAAGGAATGCTCCGGGAGGGGGTCGCGTTAATCCCGGCGGGACAGAGGTGTGGCGGGAAAAGGCCCCCCGCGGGGTGGGATGCTTGAAGCGCTTTTGGCCGCCCCCAAGCTCTCCCGTCCTCACTGCTTCTCCCAAGCCTCTCGGGACACCAAGGTTTGGCCCTGGGCTCTCTCTGCCATGGCTTGGACCCCCTCTGCACCCTGGGGTGGCACGGCAGCACCCTGGCAGCAGGTTTCCTGGGAACAGAAAGGCTCACCCCTATCAGTAAACCCCAGCAGCACCACAGAGCCTGTCTTCTGTATCCATCACCCAGTGTCCCCTTAGAGCATCTCCAGAGATGCTTTATTCCCGGGATGGGGTGGCCGTGGGACAGGGAGGCCAAATATGACCCATCTGTGACACTATTGCATCCCCCTCCATCCTTTGCCCCAACGGGGAACTGGCTGGCATCCAACATCCCACCATATCTGTCCATCCATCGCACCTCATCCCCCACTGTCCGATAGCGAAGCAGCTGGGCTGGAGCAGGCAACACCCCTCCTTCCCCACGTGCTCTCCATGGATCAGCCCAAATCCCATCCCCTTTCAGGGCCTCCGTGTCGCAGCAGCTATGAAATGGGGCCGCAGTTCCCACCTGCCTCCCGGGACCCACGATGGAGCCGAACCTGTCCGTAGCCGGGGGGCTTGGGTGCCCTCGTGCCGCAGGCACTGAGGTGTGTGCACAGGCGGCTGCCCTGAGTCCCGGTGATGCTTTTCCTGCCATGGTCTGGAGTGGATCTCAGGCTTTGCTCTGGAGCTTCGAGGAGGTGGTGGTGGCACAGGGCAGGACCCTGCTCTGCTTTCCTGGGCAGCCCCACGCCTGGAGATGCTGCTTGATGCCTGCCCAAACGTGCAGTAAGGAAGATATTTTTGAGCTGTGTAGGAACTTGGAACCCACACACAACTTTTGGTTTCTCCGGTAACTTTAAAGTGTCCATATGGATCTAAATCAAACTGAAGTTAAAAATAAACCCCAGTCTCTCTGAGGCTGAGACCTTTTATGCCTAGGCTTACCTGAGAGCTAGCTGTGCAGCAGGAACCTGGGCAGAGGGGAGCCCTGCCCCTGTGCATGCTCCCTCTTCCTGCAGGGATGGGGTTGCTGGGAAGCCTCTGGGGAATAAGGCTGGATATATCTGCCCCATTTCCCAGAGTGGTAAACAGAGGCACTGGGAGGGCATGTCACTCATTTGCCATAGCTGTCAGGTCGGTGACCAACCAGGACAGAGCCAGTGGTGACACCAGGGAGGAGGGAGCTGGTCCCAGTGGCACTGATTTCCCCTGTGTTGGCTGCACTCAACGAAGCCATCCATCCCTCCCTGTGCTGGGAAAGTTGTTTTTCTCCCAGAAGGAGTACGGAAGTGATGCAGGCAGGAGAGGGGATGCAGCCTTAGCTCTAGGGAAGGTTTAATAGCTTAAGCCCTTGCCTGCTAAGCTGGCCTGGGCTCTCTTGGAACCCTGGGTATGTGGTGAGGAGCCTGGACCCCCATGGGGCTGTAGCAAAGTCCCAGGGTGAAGCTGATGGTGTCAGAACGGGCTTAGTCTCTCCCTGCAGATGGGAGGGTCCCTGCTGGCACTGGCTGTTTGGAAGCTCAGCCCTGCTTGGGGACAGGCATGAGCAGTTCAGGGTATTCCTGCAGCCTTGGGGAATCCCATCCAGCAGAGTCTACCAGGGTCTGGGGGACAGCTGCCATGCAAGAGCTCTTAACTGAGGGATGATTTGATGTGAGGCAATGCGACAGCCCCACAACAGCTCCAGCAATTGCTGGTGTGCACAGGGACAGCAGCTGGTCCTGCTGCCTCCCCATCACCCACCAGAAACAGGGTTGGGGACCATCAGCCCCCATTTTTGCATACCCAGAGAAGGGTTAGCAATCCCCCTTCCAACAGGAGAGGGGCTAAGGAGAAACAGGACCCCCGCAGTTCCCCAGCAGCGCACTGGTTTTTAAATGTCAAGAGCTGTTGAAAGAGGGGGTGCAGTGACAATCCCCCCTCCCCATAGCATCTCCAGTGGTCCCTGGGCAGAGCAGCCGTGGGCTGCGTGGGTCAGCGGCATGTGGATGTGTGTGTGAGAGGTGAGGGCACCCGAGTGAGTGAAAGCTCTGTGTGAGCAGCACCGGCTCCGAGTGCTGGGAACGCAGGCTGAAGGTGCTGGGGTCACCCAGGACGGACCCTAGTGCAGTGCTGTGGGGTGAGGACAGGCTCTAGCTGTGCCTGGCCGCTGAGCCTGGGGCTGGGCATCCATTGGGGTGTTAAGGAGAGAAATGTTTACGTTACAGCGCTAGGAAATTAGACCGGTCCATTTGTGGGGTATTTGGATGACGCCAGCGAGAAATAAAAGCCATCTATAAATTACATTATTCCTCTAGCCCCTCTAATGACATGAGTGATTAATGTGCGAGCAGAGCCCAGAGCTAGTGTCTTGGGACTGCTCTGGACATGGCCCTCCACACGGACAAAATGGGAGCCCAGTGCCGCTTTGCCCTGAGGAGCACAGGTACTGTGTCCCAGGCCCCAAATCCTGGCAGTGTAAGCGGCAAGGGGGGCTTGGAGGCAGCTTTCCCTCCTTCCCACTGCTCCACAGGGGTGTGTGGGCAGCAGGGCTGCTCCAGCCCCACTTGGGGAGCAGGGATGGGTGGCTTGTGCCAGCATGGAGTCAATACCTGGGCTGCTTGGGATGGGTCAAAGCCCCTAGCTGTGTTTTGGAAGGATAAGGGGTGTGCCTCTGGTGCTGTTGGTTGCCCAGAAGAGATTAGGAGGCTCACTTTTAACCCCCAGTTCTTCACCCCTGCCTTCTCCCTCCTATTGTTATGTTGTGGGGTCTCAAGCAACCACTTTGCTCCATCTCAAAGGCAGCCGCAGCAATTGCAGGGGTGAGCAATTGCTATAGACACCATCTGTAGAGCTTTGGGATCCTCCTGCCTCCTGAGGCATGGCTGGTGGATGGGGACTCCCTAATTCTTAGCAGTTAGCAGCCCACCCAGCGAGAAGAAGACTGTAGGTACCAGCACAGTGGCAGCGCAGCATCTGACTGAGCTGCACTGGAGGTGTTTCAGAGGCATCTCTCCCGGTGGCGGTAAGAAACGAGAGATGGGGCTGAGCTGTCCCCCACACCAAAGGGTGGATGGGTCAGTGGGGTTGGCAGGAAGACTCTGGGAGCTGGGACTCTGGTCCCTGCTGTGGGGTAAAGCTGAAGAGCCATGCTCTGGCAGTGCGTCTGCTGCAGGCGGGTCCCAGGTGATGGGCAGATCTAGGGCTGCACCAGGGGCTGGTTCTGCTGCCAGCAAACCCCCCCAGCTCTGTCGCGGCTGCTCACAGCCTGTGATCACCCGGGTGGGAGGAAAACTCCACAGCTCACTGTGGTGTAGGACTTCCACCTGCAAGGGGGGTCATTTAATTCCCAGGGAGTGGATGGGGTGTCAATGCTAGCCTGTCCCAGACAATAGTGTGTGTAGGGGGAAGTGCTGAGATCTGCGGCTGCAGGATGGAGTGATGGGGCTGATGGGGTGGGAGGCAGGCAGGTGTGTTTGGCAGGTTGTGTGCTGTGCCTGTGGCTGTATGGATCCCAAGGAGGGATAGGGACTGTGCCCAAGACCATGGCAGCATCTCGCTCATGCCCAGAAAAAGCTCTTTCCCTTGGCCAGTTGGTTCCTTGAGCAGCACAGGAACACCCCTGGGTGCGCATCTCTGCCAAGGGCCAGTTGCCTGCATCCCTGTGGCCACGTGTGGGTTCTTCCCTCCTCCTAAAAGCAGCCCCCAGGAAGGGTGACACATTCCAGTATCTGGTCCATGGGAACCGAGCGTGCTGCCTGTCCCCCTGCTCCCCCACTAATCTGCCTCCTCCGCACGGCTGCTGCTGCCCCACAGGACCTCCCTCCTCTTGCTGCTTCTGCTCCTGCTGCCTGCAGTGGGGCCGGGCTGGAAGCCGGGCTGGCCCTTGAGCCAGGCCCCAGCTCCCCAGGAGGCCCCCAGTCACGGTGAGGGAAGAGCTTCCACTTGTGTGCTGGTGAAGGGGCTCCCATGGGGTCCCCTCGTGCCAAAGCGCCTGCCCTCGATGGATGCTGCACCTTCCCGGGGCTGTGGGAGCATTGCCTGACTCTGCCTCATTTCTGTCTGCTGCCTACCTCCCTCTGCCACTTCTACCCCTCTGCCTTTTCTCTCTTTGCTGTCCTGGCTTGTCTGCAGCCCTTTGATGCCAATGAATCCCTTCTCAGGGGGCATTGTAGCCTTTCCTGATCCGAGGCTGTGATCCAGGAGTCCCTGCCAGAGGGGATGCTGCTTCAAGCCTGTGCCAGGGCAGAGCTGCACTCGGGGAGAGGGGCGTGCAGGTAATGCTGCTGGGTACCACTGCCCATGGACAGGCTGGATTTTGCAAGTGGAGAGGCTGGAGCCGAGCTTTTGGCAGCCGCTGCTGCATCCCGCAGGCAGAGACAGGTCAGAGCCCGCGGGGAATTGGTGGCACAGGCTTAATTGACAGGAAGTTCGTGGGTTTGGTCGGCTGTTAAATGGCTGATTTCTGCAGATGCCGATGCATAATTCATGGACTGTCGCAACTTGGGCCAAGGTGCACAGCTCCTGCTGCACAGGGCTGGCGATGCACGGGCAGGGAGAGGTTCTGCCCCATGGCTGTGCTGCAGCTAGAGGAGGTGCATGGGCTTGGTGGTGCTGCTTTCCTGCTGTGTGCTGTGCTGGGAGCAGTTACCCCCGAGCAAGGAGCTCGGACAGGAAAAGGTTTGGAAGGGTGAGCAGAGCTGGTCCCTGGAGCAGGCTCTGGTTCCCCTTGAGCCGTAGCGGGTCAATGCTTCCTGGCTGGAGCTGAGCCTTATGCCCTTGCCTTGCAGCTGGGACATCAGGGAGTCACCTCAGTCCGAAGGACAGGAGAGACCCCATTAGCGGGGCTGCTCTGCCCCTCCCTCGCTGGCTGTGCTCGTTAGCGGTGTTTTCATTAGGAGAAGTGGTTTGGTTTGGTTTAAGCCAAATTGCTGTGCTTGGGAGATGATAAATCCATCTGCTGGCAAATCACTCTCCTGCCACCGGGATGGATCCAAGCCCTGGGCTTTAATCGTGCTGCAGATGAATGAGCCTGTAGTGAAACGAATCTCCCTGCCGTGCCTCGCCAGGGGGGAAAGGCTGAGCTGGGCAGGCTGCATCCCCAATGCCACGATGAGGGGCTCTGGCTTGAAGTGGCAGATCGATATCCTCTGCTAAGGGGTTGTGGAGCCTTGGGGGTGGTTATTGCTGAGCAAGTGAGCTGATGGGGCTGATTGCAAGTAGCTTTCCTGGGAGAAAAGGGGTAGAGGACCTCCTTTCCGTGGGGCTATGGGTGGGTGCAGGGTTCCTGTTCAACCCACCACCCATGCCAGGGTGCTCTGCCAGCAGCCGGGGCTGGGTGGGTGCCGTGCCATGCCGTCAGGGTGAACAGCAGGACAGTGTGTGGGGCAGAGCAGCCCCATGGGACAGGGCTGGGGCTGGGGTGCAGAGAATGGAATCACCCCACTCACAGCAAAGCCCTGCTGAGCAGCTTTGCAAAGGGCACATGGCAGCAGGGCTGTGCTGGGTGGGAGGCTTTTATTGGGGTCCTCTGGCCCCAGAACTGCTGTGGCTCTGACTGCTTCTGGCTCTTAAGTTGTCTTCTGCTTCACAAGAGAATGGGTGGTGCAGCCCCTGGGGAGCACTGTCAGTAATTAGCTTGTTTGGAAACAGCCCTGCAGCAGGGGAGCTGGGGCAGGATGGCTGCGGTGTTCAACAGGGGTTGATGGGGATGGAGATGCAGGGGCCTGTCACTTCACTGCCTCTGAATTGGGGTCTCCTTGAATGTTTCCTCTCTGGTCCCCACAAGGTGTCATCTACGGACATTTGTTGGGCAGGGGTGCAGGTGTATGCCCACTCGCAGCACCATGCCTCTCCTGCCTGTGCCTGGTGCGCAGTGCTCAGGTCTGACAAGCTCTAGGTGACTCCAGCACTGTCTTGGCAGGAACCACCCTGCTTTTGAAGCCATTGGGTCAGAAATCCCTCCTGTTCAGGCAGCTGGTACCTCTCCCAACCCCAGCATGGTGTTAGCATCACTGCTGGGGCCTCTGCGGTGTGGCAGGAGAGTTGGTGTCCCATCCATGCTGCTCCTGCTCACCCCATCTCGGGACATGGGGCACCTGGGGATGTTGAGGTTATGGTGCATACAAGCAGGTGCCGCAGTTCTGAGCACTGCTGCAGTGCCTGCCCAATTCCTGCACCAGATCCATTTGCAGTGAACGTGCTGGGGGCTGTGCCCTGTGCAGGGCAGAGCAAAGCATGTCCCTATGTGCAGACAAGACCGATCGGTGCTCCACTTACAGAGCCCTGGACTGTACCTGGGACAAGCTGCTGGCTTTGTCCTGGGCAGGAGGGGTGATGTGGGGTCTGGCTGACCCATGGAGAGGTATGATGAGGACCATGCTGCATCAGCAGTGCCCATGGGTAGACAGGGTGCTCAGAGCTCCAAGGGCTGGCGCCAAGTTGGCAGTGGAGATGGATGGCTTCATCTACAGCCCCACTCCCAGCAGCAGGTCAGAGACAGTGACGGAGCGACCGACCCTGGAGATGGGCTTGTGATGTGAATCTGCTGCCCCAGCTCTTCTGTGCAGAGATGGAGGCACTGACTGGCCAGGATAGGACGCCCTGCACTGTCCTGCTCTCTCCATGAGCCACCTCCTATGGCCGTCACATTCCTGCTGGGAAGGAGATAGACAGCCTGAAGCAGAGGGAGCTTTCTTGGCAAGATGCTGCTACGAGAGACTAGTGGACCCCATGGGGCAGAAGATGGGACTCTGGCTCCAGGCACTGACCCCAGCAGCAGAGCTGGGATGGATTGGCTCCCTTACCTGTCCCCTTCCCATCACCAAACCCACACATTTGGACACCAAAAAAAGTGCTTTTTAGGGATGCAGTGCTGGTGATGGTCTGCCCAGGATCTGAGTCACAGGGAAAAGGGTTTCCAAGGATTTTCCCTTGGCCTGGCTGGGGAAGGTGCAGCCCTGTGGGACGTAGGGGGGCATCAGCAAGCTCACACACCCATGGGTCACCCTCAGACCCAGCAGGAGCTCGGGAAGAGCTGTCTGGCTGCTCTTACCTGGTTGCTGCAGCCCATTCACCCATGGCAGGATGCTGCTGGAGCTGGGCTGCTTGCTAATGGGATCTGACAGGCGAGCTACTGCTCCTGGCTCATTCCGTTCAGTGTGTCTTCCTAGGCTGGATTGTTAAACCTTGCTTTGCTCGCAGAAAGCTCCTGGATGGGTTTCCAGGCAATAATCCTCCAGCCCTTCGTCACCCAGCCTAGGGATCCCCCTGGGACTACCTGGCAGCGGGTCGTTGGAGTCCCCAGTGTGTCTGCGTGTCTCTGGTGTCCTCAGGAGGTGGCTGGGCTGGTGACAGCCCTTGATTTACTCTGTGAGGAAACATGGATTAATTCTTAATGGTGTGATTTAGCAAAGCCTGCTGAGGGTGAGGACAAGGGAAAGGAGGGTCAGACACCAGGCTCTGGGCTGTAGCCCATGTGATGGTCCCCTTTGCCCCCCAGTGCTGCTCAAGGACCATGGCAGGCAGCTGCCCACCCTGCCCATCCTGCTGTGCTCTGAGAGTCATGCTGGCGTTGGGGGGGTCTGGTGGTAGGGCACAGCACCCCCAGCTCTGGTTGCACCTGCACAGGATCTTGGCTACACACCTGACCCCAGGGCAGGGAGAGGCAGCACTGATTCAGCACAGGCAAATGCTGCAACCCCAACATCTGGCAAATGCAGGGCTTGGGCAGTGCGTCCAAGGGTGCTGTAATAATGCTATGGTTGTGACTGATCCTGGCATCCCCTGAGAGCATCTCAGCTCTCTCCTGGGTGGTGGCCTCTGCCCTTAAGTACCTCTTCCTTTCCCCCTGACTCTCCTTCCAGAAGCGGCATCTTTCAAGCCCAGCCGCTGCCTTGTGCTGCTCATGCTGACCCGAACAGATTTCCCCTGGCGCCCACCCTCCCCTCCGCTGTGCAAAGTGAGTCACTCCAGTCACCGGGAATCATTCATGTCGTTTTCCCCTTTGCCGCAAAGTCATTAATGTGCGTGGAATAATCTGTTGTGTAACGAAGAGGATCAGCAGGAGCGCTGCTCTGGCAGGTGATGCCCGGCCCTGGCTCCCTGCTGCCTTGACCACCCCTGCCCAGAAGAGGGCAATGTGGTGGGATTGACAGCTGGAAGCATCCCAGGTCTTGCTGGGGTTGTGCTCCCATGGCTGCACTGTGCAGGCAGTGATGGTTTCTTCTCCTTGGGGTGTTATCCCAAAAACCATCGAGTCCTGCCTGGACCCTGCTGGGTGGGATGGATCTGTTTGTCGTGGTGTTGGTGTTTGCTTGCCCTCGCACAGCTCCTCTGAGAGGGGCTCATCCCAACTGCTCCACACTGACACGGGCAAGAGGTGTCCCTGCATTGATCAGGGTGCATGTTGTGGCACCCTGCATCCCCCCCACATCCCTGCTTCATACTTGCCACGTGCTGCTGCTCTGAGCTTCCCAGGCCACAAAAGCTTCCCACCAGCAGTCAAATCCCTTCCAGCTTTTTGCTTCGGAGCTGGGGACCCCAAGGTGCCCTGGCAAAGGTGCAGCCAGTGTGGGACCCTGCATGGCTCAGAGCCCTGCAGCCCCAGAGTCATGCTTGCTGTGATTGTGGCAGTTCTGGTCTCTCCCCTGCATGGCAAGGAGGAAGAAGAGCAGGGAAGAGTGCTTTTGAAGTTTAGAGTCATTGTGGCTGCTGCCCCCTGCCCAGGGTTAATTTCCTTCTATCCTGTGCTTGGCCAGGCATTAATTTAAGGATGCTGCAATGGAGGAGGCTAAGAGCATTGAGCTGAGAGCAGGAGGATTTAGTAAAGGGAAGAGACATGGCTGGGGCTGGGGACTGTGCAGGGGACAGTGGTATGTGATGGCATGGGATGTGCAGGAGGGAGGAGGTGGCCATGCACCCCTCAGGACTGAGCCACACCAGAAGCAACTGTGGTGGTACCCAGTGGCTCCCACTGACCACTGGAAGGGGACCACGGGGTAAAGCTTTTCTGCCCCCAGGGACATGCCCAGGTCTGTGGGGGGCAGAGCCCCTCTGGCGTGCCACGTCCCATCAGGGGCTTTGTCCCCTCACGCCAGCTGGGCAGTGAGTCCCCTCAGTGCAAAGGGCTACCCTGAACAGCACAAGAAGAGATGGTATTTAATATTTCATACTGGCTCACTGAAAACCTGCTGCTCTCTGGGGCTGGGCCAGATGCAGCATTCCCTGGGGAGAGGCTGGCATAGGGTCTGCCTCAGCCTGATGTGAGCTGGAGGGGGAGGCTCTTTTGGAACTACATCCGTCGGGACAAAGGAGCCTTTTCCCTGCCTCCATCACTCACAGACCCGAGGGTCTCACCTCTGCCTAGGTCCCAGCTCTGGGGCAGGGACATGGGTCCCAAGGGGCCGCGGTGGCTCCGCAGCCGCACACCATCCTGCGCCTCCCTCTGCGCTGTTTGTTTTCTCAGCCTGCCCTGCTGTAATTACAACCCGCTGTCACTCTCCGGGTAATATGTCTTTCCTTTTATCACTGCTTAATTAAATAACTGTGGGGAAGTGAGGGGCTGGTAACCCCTTGTTTGCCAGTATGAACTACCTGGTGCTGCTGGAGAAGTCTCTTGGGGCTGGCAGAGATGCTGGATGGGTGTGCCCTGGAGTACTTCCATGCCCCTGAGAGGGATGAAGTGCTGACTTTGTTGTTCATGGGCACAGCGCCTCTGGCACTGGTGTTTGTTTCCAGGGGAATCCCTGAGGAGGTGCCCTGGACACCACTGATGTCACCCCAGCTGTAATGGTCCCCTCGGCTTGGAGCTGTGCCCACTGCCAGGCTGGAGGAGTGCATGGCAGGGTGCCCGCTGCCAGGCCAGCAGCCTCTGCCCACAATTAGTTGGTGCTAATGAGTGTCCCTGGCAGCTGCTGCTGGGTCAGTGAGCTCCACTGAGTATCTCTCCCTGTGGCACCAGACACATGGGTCCCCCTCCCTGCTCAGCAGAGCATCCTTGGTTGTGCTGTCGGTCCTCAGCCTGGACATGGCTCCCTCTGCTCTCTCTCCCTTCCCTTGTCCCTCCACCATCTCTCTGCCTTTGCACCTTCTCCAGGAGGCTGGCCTCAGTTTGGGCACCAGCAGTGATGCACCTCCAGGTTCTGCCCTGTCTTGCTCCTGTGGGTGCTGCTTTCTCCCTTCCCAGACACATCGCAAGGTGCTGTAGCACTGGGAATGCTGTCTGTTATAGCATCCTCAGGAACAGAATGTGGCCCTGTTTAAAAACATGTGGGAAGGGGCGGTGGGAGCACTCCCCCAGGCACTGCCTATCCCAATCTGGTAGCCTGGGGAAAGGTCTGATTAGATGAGATTTCCATCTACCTGAGGCAAAGAAATGCTGCACCAAGCTGCGGTAGGGTGGCCCAGCTGGGGTGGGGATTGATGAACATCCCCAAACTGCTGCCGAGCACTGAGGTTTCTGTTTGCCTGCAGCAAGGAATGGGGCTCTTTGTGGATGCGATCCTCTCCCTTGCAATGCCAGGTCCCTGTGCCCCAAGCACCCACTGCTATGCTTCGTGTTGGTCTCATGGAGGGTGGTGACAGCTCTTTGTGTTGGTGATGAAAAGTACAACACGTGTGGCTGGGGTGGAATGGAAAGTGTCCCCCATCTGGGTACTGGCTTCACAGGATGTGGGCAGCCTTGAGTGCCAGAGGCCTGGCTTGGGAATGATCCCTCTGGGTATGGAGATGGAGAGGGTTTTTGGGCACTCCGGTGCTTCATGGCAGGATGCTGTGGGGAGAGGAGCTCCCTGCACGTGTAGAGCTTGAGCGCAGGCAGGAGAGCAGGGGTGACCTTGCAGGCTGAGGGTTCCTTTCCTCCCAGTGTGCTGCATGTGCCCCTGCCTGCCCTGGATTTGCAGCTGGAGTTGCTTTGCACAGATCAAACCTTGGGGCATCTCTCATCTTGGCTTACCTGGGCCCTGCCTGCCCCTCAGCCCAGAGCGCAGCGGGGATCTGGAGGTAATCCTTGCAGATGGGATGCTGCTGGCTAATTATAGAGGAGCCTCTCACTTCGTGGGAACCACGGCGAATTGTCCCTGGAGCCCAGGCAGTGATGGTACAAATCTGCTGCTAATTAGACTTGAAAGTCCTCCCGTGAGCTCAGGCGCAGGATGGATATTTGATTATTAACATATTTATTGCTGAACCTCCCAGCAGGTCTTGCACCAGGAGGCTGTGCTCTGTCCCTGAGAAACTGCCGAGCACGTTTACTCCTATCAAGTACGTTAGGGGGCTCAAGGGGAGGAGGAGGGAGGCTGTTCAGCAATGGGTGTGCTCATTTTGGGGGGTGTCTCACCAAGATGCGTGGAAAAGACACATTGCTGATGCTGGTCCTGGGTGGGAGCATGGCCCCCAGGCTCTGCTCTGTGCTTCCCACTATCCCCTCTGTCAGTTGGGATGCTACTGACCCTTTTGCCCAGGTGGGAATCCAGAGACATCTTTTCCCACCTGCTCCAGGCACTGGGTAGGCAGTGGGGATGCATGAAGAGGCTAGAGGGATGCTGAGGGCCATGCCCTCCCCACTCTGGGAGCAGGGCTGGCATCACTTGTGGCCCAGCTGAGATTTTCCCCATCCTATCAAGAATGACCCAGCAGTGCAGAGCTGTTCTGAGCACTGCAGCCCAACACAAAGCTGTGTGCCACAGCACCCCCAGGGAGAGCATCCCTCCCTCCAGTGGAGGCAGACAAACTGTAATGGAAACATTGCCTCTCAAACAACCAAAAATAGCTTTCCTGTCCCCAAAATGTCAGCTGCAAAAGGCAGTCTCAGGGGGCCCCGCCGGGCTGGCAGTGGGCTGAAAGGGTGCCCTGGAGTTGCTGGGTGGGTGGCCCTGTTGCCCATGGGGCAGGGAGCACAGGACAGGGGGCTGGATGGCTAAGACATTGCTTGGAGTACAGGTGGGCAGAGGATCAGTGCTGGCCATCAGCCCGGTTGTGGGGCTGTGCAGCATCTTGGGTTGAGGCTGGAGAAACGTGCATGTGGGTTATGGGCTGTCAGAGGGGCAGCACTGATCCTGTGTGTCTCTTCTGCCCTAAGCCCCCAGGTCCTGCCAGCCATGTTATCACCCATCCAGGGGTTTCAAGGCAGTGCTGGGGTCAGTGGGTGTGGGGACAGGTGAGGAGCTGTGGGTCAGCATCTCAGCCCCATCTCCAGCACTGCTTTGCTCTCCCTGATGTGTTGCTGTGTGTTCCCATGCAAGGAGGGTCTGAGCTGGGAGTGGGGGCCATGCACCTTATTGCAGCACTGGAGTTATTAATAGCAGCAAACACTCAGTGTCTTCAAGCCAAGTCCGTTTAGGGGGAGATTCCTGCCACTTGCAGTATGTTTTCTCTCCCTAGGATCACTCGGGTGCCTTATCTCCCTCTTCCAGTTGTGCACCCAGCATGTGCCGAAGCCCCTGAATAAGCCGTGGTGCTATTAGCCCGTGCTGCTCAGCCCAGCAGTGTCTGACTGGGTGATGGAGGGAGTCCCGCTGCCTGGCCCCATGCTGCCTGCACATGTGGAAGCTGAGGCTAAATCCCAGCCCATCCCCCCTGTGCTTCCTCCTGTCATCGTGCTGAGCTGGCGCTGCTGGTGGCCGAGTGAGTGCTGATTACAAGGAAATTAGCCTCGTGCCTTGTCCCATTTCTTGGAGCCCAACCTATGATTGCATGGGGCTTGTTAATTTGTCACCGTCACCTCGGCTTGGCACGGGGTGGGGAGCATGGAGAGGCAGACGGGATACCTCTGCCTTCTCCAGAACTGGGAGCAGGGCTGCATCACTTGTGGCCAGGCTGAGATTTTTCCCAGCCTTGCAATTCAGGAGAACCCAGTGAGGCTTGGAGTGGGAGCTGGGACAGGCTGGGTATGCAGGGTGCTGTGTTGGGGATGGAAACCCCTGCTGATCCCTGTGGGATGCATGGAGTATGGTGGGCGTCTGAAGGGCAAAATGACACTGGTTCAGGATAAGGAGGTGCTGTGGCTGTGTAATTCTCCAGCGTGAGCTGTACACCCCCAGACAGCAATGATACCAGTTCTGAAGGCTGTGCTCTTTGGAGGTGCTGGAGACCATGCTGCCCCACTGCCCCATACAACCTGGGTGCCCCCAGCATTGCTGGGCTTTGCAGACCTAGTAAGCTCAGAAATGGCCCCAGGCAGATGCTCCAGGCAGGCTGTGGTTGTGTACTGCTGCGGTCTCAGTGCATCAGTCTGATACAGCTGGGCTCAGCTCCTGGTCCTTTTCCTTTCCATGTGCCTCAGTTTCCCGCAGATACTGGTGCTGGTCTTTGCCTTCCCTTTGCAGGGCATGGAGAGTCTTGGGGTACACCCTAGAAGCCTGGACAGGGTGTGATGGAGCACATCTCCCCATCTTGTCCCCTCTTCCCCTCTGCTGCTACCCTGTTAGTGGGGGCAATGAATTATTCATGCCCTGGCAGGCGGGGGTGTGTGATGCCAGTGGAGCTGACGTGCTGCCGAGCACAGAGAGCTTTTCTGTGTAAATCCCTGAAATATTTAGCAGAACTGACTTAAAAAATACAGCTTAGGAGGAGTTCGTGCCTCAGCGTAACCTGGAAGGCCAGGGAGGGGATGATGGGGGGAAATGGATGCACTGTGGTAGTCCCTGGAGGGCTCTGGCCCTGGTCTTTGCCCAACACCCACCACTCAAGTTGCTGGTGGAGCTCTTGTCTGTCCATCCAGCCACCCATCCTTTGGGTCTTCTTGCTTGTCCCTGCTGTCAGATGGTGGGGGTGCCCCCCATCCTTTCCCTGCGCTGTAGAGTGCTTTAGAGTCCGGTGCTGGGCTCAGCCCGCTGGCTGGGGCATGTCCCATTCCCTAGCCCAGGGCCACTGGAGCCAGGCTGCTGCCCCATCACCTGCAGCGTGCTGGCTGCTGGCAGGTTGGGGCTGCGGGACCGGTGCACAGCATGGGGCTGAGCTCCTTTCCTGGCAGTACCTTCCTGAGCAGACAGATCACGTCACATGCATTTTTTAGCAAGATCCATCGACTGAGAATGAGCCGAGCTGTCGTCGCAGGTTTGTGATCAAAGCCAGACGTGCCCTGGCAGCCCAGGGGAGGGTGGCCCTGCACACCATCCCTCTCCATCATCACTGATTCAGGGGGCAGAGCAGGTTGGGGATCCAGCAGTGTCACAGGTTGCAGGTGTGTTGCCCCTGCATCCCTGGAGGTACTAGGATGGCCAGTGCCCTGCTGCCGGGCATGGTGTGGGAATTCCTGACTCAAGCACCTGAAGATGCGGTAGCCACAATGCAGAGCTGGTGCTGACACTGGGCTTTGTGCACAGAGCTACACCTCAAAATTGCATCTTCTGCTAGGAGTGAGAGCCAGCTGGCTCACTGACAGCCAAGGTGAGGGAGGAAAGGGTTTGTGCTTGTCCTGGGATGTGTTTTGGGCCAGGTTCACAAGGGATTGAGAGGGGGTAACGGATGCAGAGAGCTGTAGCTGGCTCTGGATGGAGTGGCTCATGGATCCAGCTGTCTGTGCCATGGTGGGGCTGCCCCCTAAGTCAGCCTGGGCTGCTAGCAGCTCTCCCTTGGCCTTTGCAAGCTTGCTCTTTCATGGATGCTCTGCATCTTGGTGAGGCAGGAGCCATGTGCTGCCCCATGCTCTGTACATCACAGGCTAAGCCACGGGGGCACATGGCTGAAGGCAGTGTGGGCTCATGGTTGGAGCATACTGCTTCTTCCAGGCTGTCTGCCCCACTCTGAGCCTTTCTCCCACCTCCTTGCTCCTGTCCCCTCTCCTCCCGGCCTGGTGAGGTGGCGGGCCCCTGTGGTGGGCCCATGCAACACATTTGTACTGTGTGTTTCCCTCTGCAAGCACTAGCAGAGCCCTCGGGCTGTGCTTCACTGTGGCAGCACATTCCATGTCAGAGCCGCTGCAAATCCTGCCTGCTAATAGCTATGCAAATTACCTCATTAGCTGCCTTATTTAATTTCACTAGCAGCACTTCTTCAGCACTTCCCCGAGTCCCGGAGGCTGCATGTCCCCAGGGCTGCAAGGAGGCAGAAGCAGCAGCAGGACCGCACACAGGGATGGCTGGGTTGAGCTCTGTGGATGGCAGCAGTGTCTGGCTCCCACAAAGCCACCCTCCCTGACATGTTGTGTCCGGGATCCCTGCTGCCAGGATCTCCCCCTCCTCATCCCTCTCTGTGCCCCGGCTCTGGGTGAGTCTTGCTGAGCTCTCCCTCCAGCCAGGAGCTGCCCTATGCCCTCCAAGCAGCCATAGGTCTGGGCTGTGTGTGCTCTCCATCCCAGCAAAAAGATGACTGCTTGATTTAAGTACAGAAAGAACAGTGCATCTGCCTGGTCCCTGTGAATCTGAGTGGTGCTTGAGGCTTAGCACGGAGCTGAAGGGTGCCCTGCATCCTTCCAACCCTCATTGCCCTTCCTTGTCAATGGAAATTTGCCTCCTTCCCATCGCTACTGCCTTTCATCCTTGAGGGAGATGTTGGCAGATGCTGTCGCAGGGGTCTGCCAGCCACAGGATGACTCTTGAGACCCCCCAGATGCCCTGGTTGGGGGCTGGAGCCCTGCTCTGCTCCTGTGTCTGGGGTGTGCTGCTGGCACAGGTAGGAACAGACCCCAAGCACCAACCCAGCATGGTGCCCCTCGGGATGTCTGTATCTCAGGCTGTCCCTGCCCATGCTGGGCATGCACACAAGTATGTGGCTGCCTGCATGGACAGCTGCCTCCTGGGTGTATTTTCCAGGGGTGTCCACATGCCCACGACACCCTTGTCACTGGGATGGGCACCAGGGGACCCACATACGAATGCTGGCCCTGAAAACCTTAATCCAGCCACCCTATGGGGTTGTCTGTGCCATGCTGAGCTGCCTGCAAGCATTGTGCCTGCCTCCTCCCCTTCTGTTTATCCTTTATTTTCCCCCTTCTTTTCGCGGCTGTGCTAATGAATATTTCATGGCCAGGAACCAGCGTGAGTTCCCCGGCTGCGCCCTGCCCCCCGCTGCAGGTACCAGCCCAGATGTCGGTGGCTTAGGAAGGATGTGTTTGCTAAGAAACCATCTCAGGAAGAAAGGATCTGGGCAGGGAAGGAAGCAGTGGCTGTGGTGCAGGCACTGTCGTCATTGCCCCTCCAACCTGCAGACCGCGGTGACGGCATGTCCATACACGGGTGGCCTTCACAGTTCCCGTGTATCCTTGCCTACGTGTGCATGGCCACGCTTGCCCCGACACAACTGAAGGTGTCCCCTCTTGTTCCCCGTGTGCCACCCGCCGCTGCAGCCGCCGGAATGAACCATGTCCCCGGTTCACCTCCCGGCGGCCCGGCCGCTGCTCCTGCTGTGCGGTGCGGTGCTGTGGCTCCTCTTAGCGTCGGGCAGCAGCAACGGCACCGAGGCATGAGGGTCCCACGGCACCACACGGGCCGTGACACCGCCGATGAGCCGCATGTGCTGTACTGGCTATCCTGGACTCTTGTGCATCCAAGCTGGGTTGTCCCGGCACAGCCGGCAGGCAGCAGGGAGTAGGGGCAGGAAAGTAGGGGACAGTGTTGCGCTCCTGTCTCCCTGAGTTTGCCCTGCAATGGGAAGCTGGGCTGGTTCCCAGTCGGTGTGGGGCTGGAGTTCCCCTGGGGCTGGGGGACCACTGGCCTCCCCGTCAGGGGAGCAGGTTTGGGAGAACCATAGGCAGGGTGGCAGGCTGGGAGGCTGACAGGGTGCACCCTGCAGTGACACCCATGGTGGCTGTGGCCCATGAAGCATCTTCAGTAAGAAAGTTGTGTACAGGTGGGCTCAAGAGCCCTGCTTTGTAGCTTGCTCTTGATTTCTGCTGGAGTCCTGCGCATCTTGCAAGGGAGGAGGTGGGTCAGTGACTGAGTGGCTCTGCTGCCCTTCTGCAAGGGCAAGGTGCATGGTCCCTGGTGCCAGCCTGGGGATTGTGTGCTCAGAGGGAGCCCTGGGATGAGTGAAAGCTGGCTCATGTCTCTGTGCAATGCACTGTTCGTGCAAAATACCTGTTGCAGGTTGCTATGTGCAGGGGGAGAGGACAGCCCCCTGGCTCAGCCAGTGTGGTCCCTATGAGCTTCTGTCTTGTTGTCGTAACTGTCACTGGTGGCAGTGCATGAGGACCTATTTGGAGAGTCAAGGAAGGGCCTGCCCAAAGGGGTGATGCTCCCTTGGAAATCATTCACCCGTACCTGGGCATGCTGGTGAGCATCCAAGCAATGGTGAGGTGGGTGATACAGGTGCTGGGCTCTTCTCACCCACTGTGTTCCTGCAGGCTGGCATGAGGTGGTTCACACAGGTTGATGGGGGTGGGACAGGAGCTCCCTTGTCCTGCATGGCCAACACGAGCATGGTGCACCGGATGGCACTTGAATCTCCTGCCTGCCCAGAACACGCTGGGATGGAACTTTCCCGGTCAGGTGGGATCTGGCTCTCAAAGAGGTGCATGTTGGGTTTGGGATGGATCTACAAACTTTGTTTGCTCTCACGTCTTGTAGGCTCTGGCACCCTCCTGTGGCTGTTCTGCCACCTCTCCTGTATCCCACGGGTTTTGGGGATGCTGCCGCCGCCTTAGGCTGGGTTGTGCTGGCTGGTCCCGGCGGTGATGCTGTGGAGCTGTCCGTAACTCCTGGCATGCCAGAAGCTTTGCATTTGCAAGATTTGGCTTTGCATCACATAACTCACGGGATCTGATCGTTGCAAGAAACGGTCCCAGTGTGTTTGTGTTATGGGTTTGAGCCAAGAGCAGGTCTCCTGGTTACTGTAGATAAGGAGAAGGGTCCTAAACCCCTGACCTGTCCCTGGAAGGTGGCAGGCAGGGACTGGGCACTGCTGGCAGCCCATATTTCTGAGCTTTTGGCTGGGGTGGGTGGTCCAAGGAGCTGGGTTCAGTCAGGGTGTTGTATTTACAGATTCCCTACATCTGTGCTCTCTGTCACTTTCCCCTGTGGGGTTGATGTCCCGTGCAGCCCTTTCCTGGATGGGGCCTTTATGGGTGTATTACTGTAGGGTTGCAAGCCCCTGCTGCCTGCATGTTGTGCCTTGCTGCAGGGCTCCCCAAAGCTGGCTCAGCTCTGCAGAGACTGGTGCCTTCCCCCCACTGTGGTGTGTGGGCTCTCTGTTTGGGGTGTGCCCCCCTTTGCATGGGCATAGCCAGCATAACAGACAGGAAGGGATTAGTTTGGAGGGGATGGCACTTCTTTCAGGAGCAGGGAGTGAGGTTACCCCATACCAACCCCCGGCAGTGTTCCTGCCCCTTCTCTTGGAACTCCTTGTTAAGGCATTGGAGGGGACTGGGCAGTCTCGCTGTTCTTGTGTGTATCATGCCTGCAGCCCCTTTCCCATCCCCAAGGGACCAGAAGCTATAATTTCCATCAAGTCCCTTTTTGTTCACTTCCTCACCCATTAATAAGAAATGAAGCTTATGAGATAATAGAGTTGGATGGATGCAGAACTGAGAGATTCTGCTGGTGTGGGGTGTGGGTGCAATGTGGAGAAGGAATTGTAAGCTGGGAAAATGGAACTTGGGAAAGAGATATCGTATTGAACCTGCACAGAGCATCTCAGGCTGGCTCTGGAAGCAGGAAAATCCCACTGCCACTACACACCAGACTGTCTTCTGGCTCTGACATAGTGTGCAAGCTAGCAACTCACTGCCAGGCTGAGCTTCGGGGTGAACAGCTCTCAGCCTCGGTGGTCTGTGAGTCTGACTCCTCTTCTTCCCACCCTTGTCTCTTTCCCTGTGTGGAGCCAGTGGGAGTGGATGCTCAGGGATGCAGGATGCTCACAGTGCCAGGGGGCTGATGCCCAGGAATGCAGGATGCTCACGGTGCTGGAGCACTATTGCCACGGGGATGTAGGACACTTGCAGCACTGAATGGTTGATATGTGGGGATGCAGGACACTTGCAGCGTTGAATGGTTGGTGTCTAAGGATGCAGGACACTTGCAGAGCTGGCTGGCTGGAGCAGATAATTGATGCCCAGGGTTGCAGGAAACTCCCAGCACTGGGAAGGGGGAGCAGAGGGCTGATGCCCAAGGATGCAGGATGCTGTTGGTGCTGGCTCCCCTCCGGAAGGAGCATCTTTCCCTGCTCTTGGAGAGAGGCGGCCCTGGGATGCAGCAGTGCCTCATTGGTCAGCGGGACCTGTGGAGTCTGCTGGTTGCCATACCAACCTGCCTCTAGTTCCCGGCCAGCCGGGGCGTGAAGTGCCGGGTCGAGCTGGTGGCAAGGGGCGGACCAGAAGCCAGGGGCAACCCGAGGCGCTGCCAGCCAGGGAGGCGTCCATCCGCCTCTCCGGGAGAGCTGCCTGGCACCGCTGTGCTCCCCGGCCCCGAGCATCCCCCTGCCGCTACTCCCCACCTCTCCCTGCAACTTTGCAGTACGGAGAGGGCTGGCAAGGCTCAGGGCGGGAGGGCTCTCCCCGGCACCCCACTCCCTCTCCGAGCCTGCGGTCAGCTTCTGTGAGCCCAAGCCCTGGGAGGGCATCGCCCCCCTGCCCCTCCGCATCGCAGCCAGCCCGCGCGGGAGCATCGCAACGCAGACAAACTTCCCGGCGGGCTGCCGGCCGCCTGGGAGCGGGGCCTGGCGGCAGCCGCGCTGCCGCTGCCCGCTCCGCCGGGCTGGACCCGCCGCCGATGCCCGCAGGCTCCCCCCGACCAAGGAAGGCTCCGTCCTCTGCCGGGCACTGCCTGCTGCTCGGAGGAGCCGGGGGGCTGTTCACCGGCCGGGAGGGCGTGAGGCTGGGTCCCTGCCCAGCGCGGTGAGCTGGAGCCATGAGCCACTGCCAGCAGCGCTGCAAGAGGCAGCTGGGCCGGGTGATCCGCTTCTTCTACCAGTTTGTCACCGGGACCCTCTCCCAAGGTAGGTGCCATCCTGGGGGCCACGGGGGCTCTGTTCTGCGGGAGAGAGTCTCTGTTGGGATTTGGGGGGCTATTTGAGGAGGGAGGCGAGATGCTGAGCAGTGCTGAGCGATTCAGCCTCAGGCAGAGGCAGTTGCACTGCGCTCTGTCTGGGACAAAGCTGAAGATGCTTACAGGAGGCATTGGGAGCCCCTGAAGGTCCCCTGTGGACCTAGGGTGATGAGAATGTTTTATCCGGGGAGAGGATTGGCACAGAGTGGAGTGTGAAAAAACTGCTGTGCAAATAAATTGCAGCTGGTCTGACCCTTTCCTTCCCTGCCATGCCAGGCATCCACCTCCTCCAGGGCTGGGGCTGTGTGCACCATTCATGCTGCTGGAGAAGCCCTGGGTGTGCCCGAAGGCTGGGGCAGGGACACACCCTGGTGCCTGCACCCTCGCTGGCTCGTATCCTGGGACAGAGCTGTGTGCTCCCAGTCTGCTGTCACAGCCAGTCCTTGTGCAGCCCAGCCAGCTGGCCAGGACCCTCTCCTGGGTGTGAGCCCAGAGCCACCTCCTGACCCCAATGGGCACATCTCAGGGAGGTCATCTTGTGCCTGTATGCGCTGGGATCCTGGGTGCCTGGCTTTTGCTCCCATCCCCGCATCCCCATCATAGGGGCAGGTTGCCCTCCCGGTAGTCTTTACCTGCCTGGGACCCTCGCGCTGCCCCTTCAGGCCACAATGGTGCTGGGGAGAGATGTGCTCTGCCAGGAGCTTGGGGAAGCCCTTATTGGGCCGGAGTGGCAGCGACATGCCTTGGAGCTGGGCTGGAACTGGCACCACCTTCACTGGGACCCAGCCTGCCGGGAAAAACCCTCCCAGGCTCTGTTCCCTCCTCACCCAAGGGAGCCCCTGGGTCTCCCCAATCTACACCCATCCTTAGGGGCCAGGGATGGCGGGGGCACCCTGGGATGCAGTTGACACAGCACTGGGGGCTGAGACACAGGAGCAGGATCTGCCGTGTGAGCCATGCCCAGCTGCCGTGCCACCTCCCTGCCCACAGGGACTTGAGCCCTGCAATGGAGGGATCCTCTGCAGCGGGGGACATTCCCTCATGCCCAGCAGTGTGCCAGGCTCCACATGCTGGTTGTGCCCACAAGCTGTGCTGGATCTGTCCGTGCTAGTTGGCTCCATTGGGCACTGGCCAATTAGGTGGGAGTAGAGAGGTCAGAGGATGAGTCAGCTGAGTCCAGCCCTGAGTGTGAGAGGCAGAGCTGCAGGTGATAGGGTGGAGTGGGAAGGAGACCTTGGGGTGTTCCTATTCGCAGCACCTGCAACGATGTCCTGCAGGTCCTTGTCCTGGTGTCCTGGGCTTTGCAGTTAGGCACTATGGAGCTGGGTCTGTAGCGGGTGTCCTGACAGCCCTGTGCTGTCCCTGCGGCCCCGACGGGTGTGCACAGTGCTGGGATGAGTGCAGAGGGCATGGCTGGCAGTGGGCACTGGCTACTGCTCATCCTCTTCTTGGTGTCTTTCCAAGCTCTGGGACAAGCCAAAGAGGGTGAAACTCAGATCCAGTCAGCTCTGTGTCCCTCTAAGGCTCAGAATTCAGATTTGGGAGCGGGATGTGGGGCTGCAGCATCCCTTCCTTCCTAGCTGCTGCTCTAGTCCTTGTGGCACATGAGTCACCAGGCTGCTGTTCCCCCTCCAGCTGCTGTCCTCCCCTATCAGCCCTTTCTGGAGGCCAATAAGCCGCTCTGCCCTCCCTGCATAGATAAAGGAGGTCATGCAGAGCTCACTACGGAGGGCACTGGGTGCCCACCCCGTTGGGCCCTGGGGTGGGTGTTGTCCTGGGTGGGTGCCCTGGGAAGCTAGCCAAGGACAGGTCGCCAGTGGGGGGAAAGAGAAATGATTCAATCAATTAACCAGATTAAAACTGTGACTTCACCTCCCAAAAATAGCATTTCGCCAATATTTTAATGTGCTTATTAATAATCTGCTCGCGCTCTGATTAGCAGCGAGGTAATAAGGGATCAGCTGTAACCTAAATTTAACTTTCCCTAATGGATGAAGGCCCTGAGAACCAAAAAAAAAAAGGAGAGGTTCCTATCCATCAGGCTGGCTGCCCTGGCAGGTGGGCAGCACCCAAGGGACCTGAGCAGCTGCTGCCCAGATGTGCCCAGGCTACATCACCTCTGCTGTGGCCCAACGGTCCTGTTTTGGGCACACTAGGCTAGAAGCAGCATTATGGATAGCACACAAGGGTTGCCCCCAAGCAGGGCAGATCCTGGCTGTGGTCATGGAGGGTGCATGGTCCCCCTCTGATGAGACAGGTCCCTTGGCCCTGCTCCCTCCCCATATGCTCCTGTTCCACAGCAGGGGACAGTCCCCTGTATCCAGCTGCTGGGAGGATGGGGACAGGGACCAGCCACCTTGCTTACCCAGTGGCTCTGGGTATTGCCCATGGTGTGGTGTGTGCACAGAGCTGCTTTCTGGGCAAGAAACCCCATTCCTGGGCATTTCTATTTATACACAGCAGGTGGCTGGTGGGGTGGTTGATTTTAGCTGGGTGGCAGGGCTGCGCTGCCAGCAGCACCAGAGAGCTGGGGCAGGGGTGGCTGGGCAGGGGACATTTCATGGCTGTTACTGTCACAGCACAAAGTGGCAGATGTGGCGTGGAGTCGGTGCCAGCCTGGGCTGCAGCCTGGCACAGTGCTACAGGGCCTGCTGCCCTCCCCAGTGCCGAGCCATGGGCACATGCTGGGGCCACTTTGCCACCTGTCCTGTGTAGAGCAGCCAGTCTTGGATGAGAGAAGAGGGAGGGAGGGACAGAACTGGATGCCTGGGTTCTGAAAGGGGTAGAGCTGAAATGATGCTGTGCTCCTCACCACACACCTGGGTGGCCGCATGCTCTGGCTGTAGCTGCAGGGGCTGGGATGGGACACCTTGTACACAAAGAGGTGTCACATGCACATTGGTGAAACACGGGTCCAGCATCTTTCCTAGCCATGTGTCCCATGGGGTGGCTGATGGGGACAAGAATAGTATGGGGACCGGAGTTGTCTAAGACATGGGTGCAGCTAGTCCCACAGGGTTTGGGGTCTGTGAGTGCATGTGCCCAAACCCACAGTGGCACTGCCCAAGTTCACCCAGCATTGCAGAACAAGAACTGAGGTGGTTGGCTCTGACTCGAAGCTGAGAAAAGCAGATGCTGTCCCAGGGCATCCCTGGGAAGGTGTTTGCTGGGGTGCAGGGGATGAGGTGCTGGCACCTCTCTGCCTGACCCAGCTCTTTGTGCCAGCAGGGTTGTGGAGAGACTTTCCTTCAAGGCCCACTGTCTGGAGCAAGGACGGGCACAGGCATCTCAGCGGAGATCCTGGCATTTGCCTATCTGGGGCTGCAGCGTCATTCCCTGGGAAGCCCCTTTTTCAGGACTCCCAGCTCTTCTTGCAGAGTGGCTGAGCCCTCAATGTCCCAGGGTCATCAGTGAACTCAGAGCAGCCATTGGGCTGTGGTGATGCCTTGCTGGCCCTGTGTCACAGAGATGCAGCCACATGTGTAACAAGCCTCATCTGTTCTCTGCCCCCTGCTTCCTTCTCCTGGCTGACGGTGCCACTCTCCCCCTGGGCTGGGAGGGTTATTTTTAACTGTTTGCCGTGTGCTGCCTGAGCACAATTAAGGTAATTGGTTTGGGAGCCTGGCTCTCACACAACGCTCCCAATTACCTGCCTGCCTGCCACGCGGCCCCCCGCCTCCCTGCCCGTGGTGGCCGGCTCCTCCGGGGGGGGGACTGCCGGGACACGGCTGCCCCAGATAGTGCGGTGGGGCTGGGTGGGGGGCACAGGCAGGCACAGGGGATGGAGCCATGGAGAGGACATCCCTGCACAACGACAGCCTGCTCTATGCCTCCCTGATTGCCATCCTTCTCCTCATCTCCTATTGGTTCACCACCCGCTGCTTCAAAATCATCAGCGGCATCGAAGGTACGGGGCTGGGGCAGAAGGGGACAAGGTGACGCTGGCCCATCCTCTCCCCTTCCAGAAGCTATGTGGTGAGGTGAGCCAGGAGCTTGGCGCAGGAGAGGGGGACTGGGGACCATCCTCTCCGCCTCTCTGGGGCACCTCGATCTCCTCCTCAGTCACTTTGTTTGTTCCTCTTGGCCCTGTTCCTGTTCTGCTGTGCGTGAGAGCAGCCAGTGGCAGCCACGGCTGAGTTGAGGCAGTGCCCAGGGCTACTCTGGGGGCATCTGGCTCTGCTGTTGGAATCTGGGTACCACTGCCCCTCATTGTCTGATGGGGACGCAGACAGGGCTTCCTGATGCTTCCCACTCTGTGTGGGATGCCCAGTGCCAATGCTGGGGCCTCAACCTGCATTTTGGGGCTCTCGGTCCCTTTGGGCATAACCTACATCTTTGCTCCTCAGCTGGTGTGTTGGGTTCCTCTGGGATGTGGCGGGGGTCCTGGTCTCCCAGGTGAAGGGTTTCTCTAAGCCTCGCTGCAGTGGGATGTGCATGCTGGGGGCTTTGAGACCCCCAAGGCAAGGAGCAGGGCAGGAGGGGTGGCACTGGTGCCATGTGTCTGGGATAGGCAGGGCCTCTGCTGCCCAGGGTGGGTGTTACTCCATCCATCCGTGTGACCTTTCCCTGTGAGGCTCAGCCACAGCCTCGTGGCTCTTCCGACAGCATGGCCAAATGCTGTCTGCAGGGGCAAGAAGCCACCCCTTGGAGTAATGTCAGTTGGAGGGATGGGGGACAAAGCCCTATCCCACTTCTGGTGGGGTGCATATGTTTTGGATGGCCTCTCGAGCATCCCTTACAGGTGGCTGTGGGTCTGGCTCCATGGGCAAAGCCCCCTGTTTGGTCCCATGTGTCTCCTCTATCTTGGGGGCAGCTCCGGATGGAGATGCATCACTGGGGACCTGGATGAACCAAGGGAGTGATCCCCTGACACCCCCAGCCCATCTGGAGCTGCCTTTGGAGGGAGGGGATGTGCTCTGGGCAAGCAACCCTGGTGAGTCTGGGGGTACTGGTACAGTGTGTGTACACTGGTACAGAGCTGGGCTCTGGTACAGTGTGTGGCACTGGGATATGGGATACTGATTGGATTCTGTGTTGTGCTGGCAGAGAACAGTGGAGGGCTTTTACTAATGGCTCCAGCGTGGAAATGAGTAATCCTGACATGGTGGCTGGCAGTGATTTATCACTGCTCCACCAGGGAGGCTGGCTGGTACGGGACAGGCAGGAGGGCAGGCGGGGAAGCTGTCACTCCATGGCTGACCTGCCTCTGTGCCCTTCAGCACCAGCATCCCATGATGCTGATGGAGACACACAAGGGGCTGATGATGATCCTCTCTCATGGGCTGAGCAGATTCCTTTGCAGGGGATCTGCCCCAGGCTCAGGCTGGAAGAGCTCCTCTACCACTGTGTCTGCCCAAAGTTAGGTTTTATAAATAGCCCCATGATGGGGGACAGGCATCGGCCCTGGGAGCAGCCGAAGGCTTGAGGAGAGGATGGTTTCAACCATTTCAACCAGGGCTCAGCAAGAAAAGTGGCTTTAAAATGCAATTGGTGTCAGTGGGAAACTTCGTCCAAGAGTGCAACAGGTCTCTGCCACCCTGTCTCTGAAGAGACGGACTCAGGGGCAAAGCTGGGAGCCAGCCAGGTGCAATCCAGGTTCAGTGCATGGAAACTCGCCTCTTTCCAAGAAAAGGAAATGTCAGGTCTGAAAACTTCCAGCCTGAACAATGTTTCCCCAGGGAGGACTTTTATCTCCTCCCTGAGCTGCCTCTAATGCATCGCTGGCATCTTCTGCTGGTGTCAGAGCTATGGGAGCACAGCCCTGAGATGCCAAGCCTGGTGGCACGGAGCTGCTAGATAAACCAGTCATGCCGTGACCTGGGACTGAGCCACCAGCCTGTGCAGGCAGTCAGCACCATAGCCTGGGCATGGCCACCCCACACATACCTGGAGCAGTTGGCCTGCTCCTGGGGGGTACAGTGTGAGATGGGAGGGCAGAGGTGACATGGGGGCAGCCCTGTTCCCTGCCTGCCACACTGGTGCTGGAGTTGGGATCAGTCTTGTGTCATGCCCCACCTCAGGGAACTCATCAGCTAGGGATGGGCAGTGCCAGCGGCATCCCCAGGGGAAGCCGTGCATCCCAAGGGAATGGGGCAGGGAGCAGTGAGCGCCTGGTCCCTCTGGTCTGTGACCAAGAAGCCAGACAAGGGCTGGGATGTTGTTAAAAAAAACATAGAAGCTAAATATAGCCCCACTGGCTGTGCATGGATGTGTGCTGGAGGCACCGAACGCCTGGGTTTGCCCTCTGCCTGCAGCTCCTGCGTGACCTTGGCTGGGCCCTTTGGACCTCCTCTTCTGCCTATTGCTGCACTGCCTGTGGGTCTGGCAGTGTCTCAGGCATCCTGCATCACATTCCCTGCTCCCTTGGAGATCCCCTTGGATCTCCCAGCAAAACCCCTGGGTCATTCATGGAAATGGGGCAGCTGGACCTCTTGGCCCAGACCCTCCCCAGGAGATGGTTGTGGGGACCTCGAGGTGTTCAGCCCTGGTGGTCCCCATGGGGCTGGCATGCTTGTGGGGCACAGAGGACAAGTCTGAGTCATCCCCATCCTGGATGTTTAGCCAGTGCCCAGCGTCCTGTCCCTCCCCGTCTCCCCCCCGGGAACCGAGTGCCTTTTAATATCTGTGGCCTGTTTCCTTAGCAACTGCATTAAGCAAATCGATGGAGGTGGTGTCATTGGAATGGGAGGGCATGCCTTCTTCCCCCCCCAGCCCCCCCAGCCCTGCCACCCCCCCCACGCCTCTCTCCACTTGGCCTCTCTCTGCTCTTAATCACAGGCACAGCCCTGCTCTGCTTGGGCTTTCAGCCCTGGCTCCTCGAGCTGCCCACTGCAGCCCCACACTGACCCCTTGCTTGCACATAGCTCATGGTGGGCACCCCCAAGTAGAGGGGTGGCAGCTGATGCCCCCTTGGGGACAGAGGCAGGGGTACCTGGGGATGTGTGGTCTGGCAGCTGCGGCACTGGGGTGAGGGGGCTTTAGGGCTGTGGTGGGGAGGAGGTGATGTGTGGGGGGCCATGAGACACCCCCACCATGAACCTGGAAGGCCTTGAGATGATCGCGGTGCTGGTGGTCTTGGTCCTCTTCGTCAAGGTGCTGGAGCAATTTGGCCTCTTCGAGCCTGTGTCCTTGGAAGGTAACGGGTGCGGGTGGTGGTGGCTGCTCCGGGGCCACAGGGGGCACGCGGTGGGTGTCCGGAGCTACCCCAAGGATTCTGCATCCATGGGGGAGTCCTGGGACATGGTGTCCATCTTCTGCTCGTAGGGGCGTAGGATGCAAGGAGAGGGGTGTCCTGCCTGCTCCGGGCAAGGTCTCAGTGTCTGGGTATGTGAGGAGGGGACGAGGGCTGGCAGGGTGTCTGCTGCATGCTGGTGGCTTTGATGTGTGCTGAGTGCTGTGGGCTGGGACTCTATGAGCGTACAAGTAAGCACTAGGATGTTTTCCAGCACCTCTGTGGGAACAAGGTGTCCCCAGGGTCTGCGGTCACCTCACCCAGAACATGAGGTGTCAGACTGAGGACCAGCTTACAGAGCAGCCAGGCCTGGGCAGAATGGGTGCCTGCTGCATTCCCTGCTTCTGGCTCTCACTGTGGCCCCTGATCAGTGTGAGAGGACACAGGGGGTGCTGCCTGGCTGGGGACGTGCCCTGCAAGGCGCTGAGCAGTGTGTGTGGGGCACAACTGGCAGAGCCAGGATACTCAGAGACTCTCAGATACGCTCAGGACGGCTTGGCTGGGTACTCCCTGGACTCCAGGGGTGATGGTTGTGTGCCCTGCCCATGCCTGCAGACAGGATGCTGCATCTTGCCCAGCCCTGGGCATTAGGGCACATGCACATTGAGAAGGTGACAGGCAGTTTGCCTGGTCCACTGGTGCAGATCAGGGTATCTCTCACTCTGGTCCCTCAAACCTGCTTGCAGGACAAGAAAGCATGGTGAGTGGAAGCTTTTATTGCTGCTTAACTGCTCACTTTGCCCCTGTGCTCCAACAGCAGCACTCCTAGGTGGATCATGCCAGGAGGGAAACTGAGGCAGCAGCTGAGCTCAATACAAGGCATCCTGCCTGTGAACCCTGGGGAGTGGCACACTGAGTGTGCACAGGTTGCACCCCCCTCTGCAGTTCTGCTGACGATTTGATGGTTGCATCGCCCCTCCCTGTGCTTTTGCTTCTCTGTGCAGCTGCTCAAAGCTTTGGACCAAAGTCAGTGGCATTGATTGCGGCTGCTCTGCTGCATACCAGCTCCCACCACAGCGGAGAAGAGGGAGGCAGAGAGACCCCAGCCCCTGAAGCAACCCTACTGAGAGGTGCAGGACAAGGCAGGGGCCCTCACTTGGCCTGTGTGGCTGCTCCTTGCCTTGCTGCCAGTCCTCTCTTGTCCCTAGGAGGAACTTGGTGTCACTGTGCAGCATGGAGAAGCACAGCTTACCCTATCCCCATCCATCCTCATCCCCATGCTGGGGAGCTATGGATCCCTCTGGCCTGCCTGGAGATTCACCCCAGCTGTGATGGTGGAAGTGAGACTCAGGTGCCTTGGATTGGCAGCAATTGCTCCCATCAGCAAAAGGTGTCTGGAAAGGAGAGAAATGTGTTGCTCAAGGGGCAGAAACTGGATGAGGTTGAGGGGAGTCCTGGACACCATAGGGGAGTCCTGCAGGTGAACAGTTGCATGTTGAGATGAGATGCTGTTGCATGGGTCACACATGTCTCCACCTTGGCTTGGAAGGCAGCAGTTTGTTCTCTGGGGAAGGTCCTGGGCATGTCTGGGGCTGGGAAATGCTGAGTCCTCTCTGGGGGGCTGTTTATCAGCCATGCCTGGGCAGCAATGACAGCACAGGGACCACAAAGAGTGTGAAACCATACACTAATGGCTCAGGTCTGCTAATGGACACGGGCCTCATCCCCGGCTCCAGAGCCATCAATACCTCCTGCCATGCTTCTGCTCCAGCTGCTGCCCTGCCCCATCCCTGCCTATCACTGTTTTTCTGTTCAGGGTAGTGGTGTCCTGGGGATGGGTTGTGCTGGGAGTTTTTGTGCCACTGCAGTGATGGGCTGGGATTGGAGCATCTCCATAGCAGCCTGGAAAAATACCTGAGCCCTGAGGAAGGGTTCAGTGGGAGCATCTTGCAGTGAGACTCTGTCCTGGAGGGACCACAGAGGGGAGGGAGACAATGTGAGGGAACTGCAGCTTGGTGGGTTCCCAGACTCAGCTTGATGAGGCACCAAGCAATCTGTTCTCCATTTGGAGCTGGACCCCCTCTGAGCAAGGGTTTGGACAGGAGTGCTAGTTGTTTGTACACCCTCACGCTGTCCCCTTGGCCCCGTCACTGTCTCCCCTTGTACCCCACTGCAGCCTTGTTGGCACAGCCAGAGCAGCTGTCTGGCAGCAGTGGTGGAGCATCTCCTGTGGATGTGCTGTGCTCCAGGGGCGATTGATGCTGGAGTTGACTGGTTAATCAGTGACAGGCCATGTCACCCCATCACTGCCCTGTGCCACCACGCCTGTCCCCAGCCTCCAGCATCTCCCAGCAGAGCCACCCAGGGGCTTCCAGTCCCCTGACAAAAGCCTGCTTTGGCCAAGTGCTTGGGAGGGGGCAGACAAACAGAAACGCTATAGATTCTGGCTCCTGAAGTGCAGCATCAATAATTCAGCACAGAGCAATCAGTCCTGGCTGGGAGGAGGAGGTGTGGAGAGGAGGTGAAAGACAGGAGAGCCGCCTGTGTAGCCCAGCCTCTGATGAGCATTGGATGAAGCTGCAGATTGCTGTCAGCAAGATATCTGGTGCTTGCCCAGGGCTGTCCCTGCCTCAGCTGGGTCAGGGTCTGTACATGGGGCAGGCAGGATTGAGGGTGCCTTGGGGAGCCCCTGATATGGGGTGTGCTGGCCCCTGCCTTCCCCAGGGGGTTAAAGATGTTGCCCCAGGGCTGAGGATACAGAGGGGGAAGAGGGACTGGGGAGAGTGCCAAACCCCTCCAGAGCCTGGGAGGAATAGGAGTGAGCAGCAGCCAGCCTGGGTGCCACCAGCGCCTCAGAGGATGCTATGCAGCAAGCAGCATGGCCACCTCCTGGCACCTGACATAGGGTGAGAGTCCCTCCAAGCAGGGGAGAAAATTAGCATCCCCGTGGTGCTGGTGAGACTGAAGCCCTCTGTCAAGCCCTGCTTTCCAGGAACCCCTTTGGCACTAGCGTGGAGGCTCTGCTGCAGGAGAGACCAGCCCTTCGGGGCGTGATGCCAGGGATCCCCGGGCCCAGGGCACCATCCAGCCCAGCATGTTTGACAGATCTGAGAGTACAAGGCAAGCTGGCTGCAGGTGTGGTACATCTTGGAGTATGTGGCATGGTTTAGTGTGAGGTGTCCCTGCCCATGGCAGGGGGGTTGAAACTAGATGATCTTAAGGTCCTTTCCAACCCTAACTATTCTATGATTCTATGAACTCCAGCCTGCCATGCTGGGCAGCTGCAGGGGCCAGAGTGCATCAGAGATTTCCCCATGTGCAGTGGGTTTAACCCTTGCCTTTCCTTTTCCAAGGGCTGGGCAGGGTCTTGTATCTGAATCAGGAGAGAGATGCTCATTCATGGTGAGGGCCTGCAAAGCAGGAGGGCAAGGACAGAGATGTATGGTAGCTGTGGCTGGGCTCTGAGTTTGGATCCCTGCATAGCCTTACACTCTGAGGCATGCTGCAGCTGGGCTGCAATCTTGGGTCTTGGAGAAGAAGGTCTCCCAGGGACCCTACATTCACCTCTGGAGCAAGTTCCACATGCTCCACACCCAGGGACATCAGCCCTGGCCATTGCTATGGACACAGGATGGCTGCAGTGTTTTGCCTTGCCTGGAGAGGGTGAAGCTCGGGGAGAAGGGGACTTGGTTCTGGGTTCCCCTTGGCTGTGGTTTCTGCTGCCATGGTCAGGAAAGGGCAGCTCTCCCAGCACCAAGCTCCGCAAGGACGGCAGCACCCACAGCGCTCACCCCACCAACTCTGCCACTGCGTGGTGTCATGTCCCTCTCAGCCCAGCCAGATGTAATTAGCTTGTTGAATCTTTTCTGCCTCCGGCCTCATGTTAATCACTTTTCACATTGCTTCCCTCCCAGTTCCCCCTGGCCTGGCTTGCCTTTTCTGTTGCTGATGTGCCTGGAGAGGGGAGAAAGGGGACCCAGTTGGACACAGAGCAGGAATCCCACTGTTGCATCCTGCCCCGAAGACAGGCTCTGAGCTAGTGGATGGAGGGGCAGAGAGATTGCTCAGCCATGGGGAGGTGAGAGAAGACTGCAGGCTGGAGAAAAGACAGTAAAGCTAGACAGCAAGGGAGCCTGTTGCGACAGCCCTGCCTTGCAGTCCTGTTCCACTGATGGAGGATCGAACTTTGGAGTCCAATGGCAGAAGCTGTTTTGAAGCTGGTCTGGGGCTCTCTAGCTCAGGGTTGTGTTGGCTACAGGGTGCTGTGAGAGCTCAGAGGGGTCTCTGTCACCTCTCCCCTGCAAGGGGTGGGATTAGACCCCAGGACTGGGCACAGGTAGGAATACAGGTGCCCTGGCCAGGGCTCTGTAGGGTTGTGGTCCCTGGAACAGAGGTAGCAGGATATTCCACACAATGCCTGTGCTTGGCTGCAGCACCTCCTCCCAGGGATGCAGGGAAATGTCTCATTTGCCATGGGCATCCACCCAGGGGCTTGCTGTGCCACTGGAGCAGGGGGTGGCCAGATCAGAAGCAGCTTTTAGGTGAGAGATGTGTAGAAAACTGGACCAAAGACTTTCTAATAACCACTGCTGCCAGGCTCGGATCTCTGCCCTGCTGCCCACAAGGCAGGGCTTTGGGTAGGCTGCAGGGAGCCCCCACCTCAGCTGGCTGCCCCTCCACGTTGCACTCCCTCCAGGCAGCACCCTATGGGCATGTTCCACTCCAGCAGCAAGCAAGGTACCCAGGGCTGGCAGACCCCAGCAGTGGCTCCTCCTCGTGCCATGGATCTTGGATGTGGCTGTGATTTACTTACTGGTGCAAAGACGTACAGGGGGAAGGAGAAGGGGATGAAAAGGGAAGAGGTGAGCGTGGCAGCTGTCTGTGGAGGTGGTTGGTGAACAAGGCTGAGCTCTGAGGCAGGGAGCTCCTCATGCCATGCTGTGGGTGCGTGCAAGGTGGGGCACCGCTGGGGGGCAGATTTGGTGGTTTGGGATAAGGCAGAGGGGCTGGTCCTGGGCTCGGTAGCATCAATGTCCCAGTGAGAGATGAGGTCACCCCTGCTGGGTGAGAGTCAGAAACAGCCAAGTCTCCTCCATGCACCCATTGGTGGCAGTTCCGCACCCATCTGTGGCTCCCGGTGGTGGGGTGCCTGTGCCAGGCTGTGTAGATGCAGCGGTGAGAGCTCACCTCTAAGTCCCTTGGGCAGCTGTGTGATCTCCCTCCTCCTCTGCAGCCTGGGTGCCCTGAGGGACCCCAGAGGGTGCTGGGGCGGGAAGAGGGAGGGCCAAGGCAGGTCTCTCCTCCCCTGCCCTCCCCTCTCCTCCCTTGCTGGGTCTGTTGCTCTGAGACCAGCTGCCTGCTGGGGCCGTGTCTGGGGGGATGTCGGTTGCTGGGGTGCTCTGGGACCCGCAGGGGCTGCAAACGGTGGGCATCATCCTGCTGCTCTGCTCCAGCCTCAAGCTACTGCATGCCCTGGGCATCATCGACCTGTCCAGGGGAGGTGGGATGGGGATGGGGTTGGGGTTGCAATGGGATGGGATAGTGTGGTGGAGTTGCTCCTCACCTCCTGTCCCAGGGACTGCAGGGAGGTTGGGGGGGATTTGGGTATGTTTTGGGGGTTTTGTATGTGTGTGTGTGTGGTTATTAGGGTGTGTGAGGGTGTCGGGTGGAATTAGGGTGTAAGGAGCTGGGGGAATAAGGATGTTTGGGAGCGCTGGGGTGCTCGGGGCAGGGGGGGAGCACTTGAGTGCTTGGAGGAACCCCTGCACAGGTATGAGGGATGTGAATATCTGGAGACACTTGGATGTGGGGTGTTGGGGTGCAGGATGATAGAAAGTTATGGTATCTGGGAGCATTAGGATGGGGAATATCTGGGTCTGGAGGCATTGGGGTGCGGCAATGTGTGTGCTGCTGAGGGACTGGGACTTTCTGGGGTGTTGGAGTCTGGGACTTTGGGATGCAGGGGGCTGGGCTTTGTCAGATGATGGGGTGATTAGAGCTGGGGAGATGAGTGGGACCTGGAGGCAAGAAGTGATGGATGTGGGGTATGGCACTGTGCAAGGGAAGTTTCTCCCCCATTGCTGCAGGAATTGGCAACTATGGGGGGAATGTGGCTGAAAGAACCTGGAGCCCCTGGCCCCTTTGCCCTCCCTGTGGGGCTGTGCCAGGGTTGTGGAGGGAAGGGGCTGCTGTGGGTGCTGAGCTCCTCGGATTAGCATGTGGGTGCTGAGGACAGGGCTGAATGTGGCCAGACAAGAGGACCCAAAACATGTCAGAGTGATGCACGACCTGTTGGTTGTGTCTGGTCAGGGTGGGATTGCAGAGAGCTGCACATTGCTGCTGCCTTGTCTCCTTTGACAGCCTTCATTGGCTGTGGCACGAACATCCTGGCTCAGACAAAGGCTGCCAAGAGACTGCGTGAGTGTGATTTGGGGTTTGTTTGCCCCTATCCCATCTGATTGGTGCTGGCAGCTGGGGACGCTGCAAGATGAAGGGGCTGCAGATCACATTCCCTTGGGCAGGCAGATCTTGGGATGCGATGGGAGGGATCCAAAGGACCAGTTAGTAGCTGATTAGAGGGAGGAGATGAAGGTGCTGTGGCCAGGAGGTGCTTTCAGTCCCCTTGTGATGGAGGATATCCCTGAGCTGCCTGGGATCTGGCCGGGATGAGGTATGTCCAGGGTTTGTCCCTGTGTGTTGTTGGCGAGGGTATGGATGGCATTTGGGTAATGGGTATGCAGAGTGCCAGCTCTCTTATAGGATTCACTTCCTGCAGTGAAGAGGAGCTGCTGCTCTACTGGGGCACTTTTGGGGTATTGGTATATTTTGGGGCATTTAAAGTGCCTCCTCTGGTACCTTAGATGTGCCAGTTCCTGCTGCCAGAGATGTCCCTGCCATAGAGGTGGTGATGGGGACCCTGCAGGATGTGTCCCTGTGCTAAGGTTTTGTAGCAGGGTGATGACCGTGGCTGTCCCAGTCCTGCAGCCTTACTGGCTGTGTTTGGAGAGTCCCTGAGCTCCACTGTCCCTTGGCACCTGTGTCCCATCCCCTTCACTTTATATTTTGTACTGAGAAATGACTGTTCTGCCAGCATCTCCTCTGGGCACAGCCAGGCTGTCTGGGAGCAGTGTCACAGGCTGGGGATGGGAACGGGGACAAGTGCTGCTGTGAGCCTTACTTTGCTCTATGGCCCCTCCTGGCGTATGCCTTCTTCTCCGTTTGGTTCCTCCTCAGCATGAGGGTTGTGCAGCCCCTCTCCTCTCCCTGGCACTGTGAAACACCCTTTCCCTGGGTCCCTGCTGCCCCATGAACTGCAGGTCTCACCCAGCAGCTCTGCTGCTCCCAGCACCTTCAGCCCTTCTGGCTCTGGGTGTCTGGGCAGAGGCTGCCCCGTCCCACCCTCAGGACAGGGACTCACTGTCTGTCCCCTGCCCTGGGAGATGCCAGCTCTGATTTCATTCCCCTAATGGATGACTGTCTGGCCCCTGCGGCTGCTGCAGGCACCTTAGCCCTGGTTACGCTCAGCTCTGTCACCACTGACTGATGAGGGTTGTCTGCAGAGCTGCTGCTGGCGAGACCCATCCTGACCCCCCAGGCAGCTGGGGAAGCTCCTGTCTCCATTGCAGCCTTCATTGCAGGCCCCTGTGAGCTGTGGTCCCCTCAGCAGGAGGTGATGCTGTCCGAGGCTGGGCACTGCAGAGGGGGAGCAGAGCTGGGGGCTGGTGGACCTTGCACAGAGCTAAGCCCTACACAGGGATGATTGTGAGACACAGGTTTTAGGGGCAGCTGGGCTCAGCATTGCTGCCCAGATGGACCCAGAGCCATGGCCTGGCAGGGGGAGCTTGGTGACATGCCTTCAGCCTCACAGGAAAAGGGGATGCTCTGGAAGTCGATGAAAGTGGCTCCTCTACTGAAAAGAGCATGTTCTGGGAACTGCCAGTCCCTTCCCCATGCTCCCCTGGCCCTGCTCTGCCCCTTCCTCTGGCTCATCCCCCTGTCCTGACTGGGGTTTGTCCTCATGCTTCCCAACCATGCTCCCTGAAAAGGCAGAGGGTCCCCTCACCAAGTGCATTCTCCCAGCCCATCCCTGCTCCTAGGGCAGGGTGCTTGGTGGATTGTCCCTGGGGTACCAACTCCTCCTGCCCTTCCACCTGACCCAGTGTTGCCCCATGGAACCAAGCTGCTGATGCTTTGCTCCCATTCTGGAATGTGCCGTGGACAGGCATTGAGTTGGGGACACTAAGGAGGGTCTTGCTGTGGAATGCACATCTTCCACCCATCATGGTGATGCATTTATTGAGGAGTTACTGAGGGAACGGGAGAGTTTTGGCACTGTTGGTTTGTTATTGTAGGGTCTTTTCTAGCAGGATGGTGCTACAAGGGGTGGGTTGGTCTCCCCAGCCATCTCTTACTGCGAGGGTGGTGGTGCCTGTGGCTCTGTGGAGAAGGCAAGGACACAGTTATGTATCAGGCTGACCCTGGCTCCTGCCTTCTCTCTGGGGAGGCCATGGAGCAGCCCAGGCTTAGGTCCTCCCTGGGAAAGAGGGTGTCATCCGAGCGCCATGTAACCCCCTGACATGGCAGCACTGGCCTGATCCAGCCCCCAGGGACACATCCCTTCTCCTTTTGGTGCTGCCCAAAGATGGAGGCTTGGTTTGTGTATATGTGTGTTTCAAAGATGCTAGGCTGTGGAGTGACGCATAGGAAATGACAAGCCACTTAACCCAGCAGACCTCCCACTGCAGATAAACCACCGCCAGCCCTTTCTGCTGGCTTGCTTTCTTCCAGGCACTTGATGGCTCTTGTGGAGAGGTGGAGAGGCAGAGCGATGGCTGGAAAAGGAGCTCTTGCTGGTAGGGACAGGGCTTTGTGCTGTGGACATCCAGTGTGCCCAGCAGGGAAGCAGTTGGCCAGGCTCTGCTCCCGCTTTGGGCAGAGCTGTTTCCCAGCAAGTGGGAGCCCAGGCAGCCTCCAGACATGCTCATGGTTTGGATGCTGGGATCAGAAAGTGGAAGGTGTGTCCTGCACCTGTCCAAAGCCAGGACAGCAAAACCCCAGCCCTAGTCACCCCTCTCCTGTTGTTAACCTGCATGTGCTGAACGTGCTCCCTCTCCTGCCCCGGGGCCCCTGGAATCGGGCCCTCTTTGGTTTCCTCCTTAAGCAAACGCCCATGTTCTTTATTTTATTTTTTCTTTTTTCCTTCTTTATAACAAACTAAAGTGTAACTTGCACCCGACCTGACCTACTGCACATGCCTATACCTGCTGCCCCTGTGAGTCCAACCACAGTTTACTCTCTGTTGCATCTCTGTCGCTGTGTGGTTTCCCTCCCGCCCTGCTTCCTCCCCTGGTCCATCACCCTGGCGTTGGGTGTTGCTCTGCTCACTCTGTCCCTTTCCCCTGGGTGAAGGGGCTATTCCTGCCTCCCAGGTCTGTTCCCATAGCTCGGCTCTGCCAGAGGGACCCAGAGCATCCTTGGAAGGCTGAAAGGTGCAATTTCCCTTTCTCTCTGCAAATTAAAGCCCTAAAAAAGCAGCTGGGTCAAATCGTGTTTTATGCACAACTGATGCCTGCTTCTAGGAAGGGAAAAAGCCTTTTTCCTCACCTGCCTGCAAACCCCAGAGAGACAGGAGCCAGGCTGTGCTGTCCTGCCAGCACCAAGATCCTGGCCCCCACCCTTGCCCCTGTCACCCTGTGACAAATGATAAATGCCAGGGGGTGCATTTGTGCATCCCTACATGTTTGCACATCACTAGCACCCTCCTGTGGGTGCCACTTCCCTGGGGACAAGCTTGCCCTCTCTGAGTGGCTTTATGTGATGTCCTGCTCGGACAATGATCTCCTGGAGCTGTTCTCCATTGCCCCAGCCTGCTGCCTTCGTGTGGGCTCAAAGGGTCCCAGGTCCTACCTGTGGGCACTTGAGGACCAACCTGCCTAGCAGGGGCTGCTGGATGCAGATCCACATCCCTATCCTGGAGCTGGGTACCACGCAGCACCATTTCCCCAGCACCTGGGCCTCAGTTTAGCCCCACAAGGCTAAGAAAGCCCCATCTGCTAGGCCCCTAGAGAAACAACCCCAAAACCAGGATTCAGGATGAAGGCATCTGCTGCTTGCAGATGTCCAGAGCCCTTGGAGCAAACACGATGTCAGCAGAGCCCCAAAGGGACTTTGCACCTTTCGTCCCATTGGTGCCCTATGCTGCTGTCTGCCTCCTTTTGGGGTCTGGAGCCCAGCACGGCCTTCATCCCCCTCCTCTTCTCCTCCTCCCCGCCTGTGGCATTACTCCTGCACTGAGGCTGGCTTGAGGCACTGTGGGGCCGTGCGGGAAGGGAGGGAGCGGGTCTGTGGCTGTGGGGCAGCACTAGCTGGGAGAGAGAGGGCTGAGTAAAGCCAGTGGGGTCCAGAAGGGGGAACAGGAGGTGGTGGTGGGGTCTGTGCAGTAAGGGGACCTGCTGTTAATGCAGGGACCCTTGGAAGGGATGGCCATGGGCCAGGCTAATGTGAGGAGCCCCTCACCCTGCTCCATAGCCTGGCCGAGGCAAAGCCCTGAGCCCTGTTCCCCTTCTGGCTGTCTCAAAGCAGTTCCCTGGGGTCGGATCCCGGTGCTGTGTTGGGGAGGGGGTGCATGCTGCAGTCAGGCTGCATGGCTGGGTTTGGTGCATGCTTTGTGTTCAGCCATCGGGTGCCAGCAGGATCAAACTCAGCCCAAGCTTTGGGGAGGATGCGATGCCTCGGCTCAGCTGCAGGCTGTTTCTTGGGCTCCATCCTGCCCTGCCTCTCTGCACAGCTCCATGGGGAGGGGAGGGAGCAGGTATTTTTCCTGGAGGCTAACGGGCAGAGTCCAGCCCGGCCATCTCCTGAGTCTCTGGGCTGCTGGGTATCTCCAGTGCACCCCAACATGCTCCAGTGGTTTGGTGCAGAGGGGCTGGGTATGGGTAGCCAAGCAGGGTTGTCCCTTTGCCATCCCCATGCTTCCCAAGGAGGGAAACTCCAGTGCCGGGTTTGCCGGGTTTGAAGCTGAAAGGCCAAGCAGAGCCTGGGCTGGGCTTTGCTTTCCTGCTCCTCTGGCCTCACGCTGCATGTGCTGCCCCTGCCCTGCTCTCCTGCGCCGGGTGCTCACCCTGCAGCGCTGGGTCCGGGGCCGTTGCTCTGTTAACTCTTCTGCTTGGTGACTCCTTCTTTCTTCCAGGCAACCCACCGGGCCAAACTAAAAAAGTGCTGAAGCAGCGATTCCTCAAACTGCTGCCCTGCTGCCGGCCCAAATCCATCCCCTCGCTCAGCGAAAGCAAGTGCTTCTTCTTGCCTTTGTGTGTGTGTGTGTCCAGCGGCGCTGCTGCCTGCCCTTCGCCCTGGCCCTGCCCAAGGGAAGGGGTCACCTCCACCACTCCCCTGCTCTGGGTTTGGGGCTGTCAGGATCAGTCTTGCCTTAGAAGGGTCCGATCCTTTGGGCTCTGCAACCACCTCTGTCCTCGCCTGCTTCCAGGCTGGTTTTCCCCCTGTCCAGCTCCCCGGAGTGGCTCCCACAAGGATGCATGGTGGCGAGACCTGCTTTGGAGCTGACTCGGGGAAGTGGGACCCTCCTGGCACTGTTTGAAGAGCTGGGAGGTTGTTGCTCATTGTTGGCTTGGAGATGGAGGTGTGACGGAGGTGGGCAAAAGGGGCTGAGCAGGGAGTGAGCACAGAGCTGTCCAGAGCCCTCTACCCACTCTGCACTGAGTGTGTTTGGCCCTGAGGTGAGTGTGAGCCCCTGGCCAGGGTCACGCCCTGCCCCATGGTGTGAGCTGAGCCCCCCTTGGGAGAAGAGGTGAGTATGAAGGGGCAGGAGATGATCTACCTCATGGATGGCGGGTACCTGCTGTGGGGTCACAGTCCCTCTTGGTTGCAGTGTGGTCAAGGGGTCCTGGTTGCTGCAGGCAGGGGTTCTGCAGCTTGCCAGGTGGATGGAGGGCAGAAGCCACCAATGAAGGGGGGGCACAGTGAGCAGGATGGGTGTAGATAAGGCTAGGGGAGACTTGGGTCTGGGGGACAGTTCCCTGCTGGACATAAGTCCAAGTGCAGCACAGACCTGCAGGACATCCACGGTATCAGCTGCACAGGGCAGATGTCTCTGCTGGGGTGAAACAGAATAGCAAGAAAGGGGGTTCTCAGCACTGCGGGGTTTCCCACCCCCCTTTTGTACTGGAGGCTGGGGGGCTGTTGCCCAAGGATGTCGGGCAACAAGCCTGTTCCAAGGGTGTCCCTGAGTGTTCCCTGCTGGCATAGACCCAGCTCCTGCTCCAGAAACACTCCGAAAGCATGTCATCCTTGGTAGGTGAGAGGACAGGGTGTGCTGTGCAAGGTACCTCTCCTGTCCACAGCACAGCAGGGCAGGGCAGGATGGTGCTGGCCTCAGCCGCCCTCTCTTCCCCTTGGGTTCCTTGCAGACAGCGTTGAGGATGAGTTTGAGCTCTCCACCGTCTGCCACCGCCCCGAGGGGCTGGAGCAGCTCCAGGAGCAGACCAAGTTCACCCGCAAAGAGCTGCAGGTCCTGTACCGAGGCTTCAAGAATGTGAGTACTCCTTGACCAGCTTTGTTAGCCCTGCCTCTGCTGCCATGTCCACCTTGGAGGGTGCTTTGCACCCAGCGGTGCCCGGGGTTTGCAAAGGCTTTTTGGACCTTTGGGTTGAAGCTTATCAGGCTATGGCCTGATCCCACCTCCCAGGAGCTCAGCTGGGAGGTCTGATCTTGCGCTCCATCCCTTGGGTGCCTGGGATGCAGAGCTCCTCCAGTGAGGAGTGCAGCACACAAAATTAGGGAGATGCTCCAAGCTGCCTTAGATCCGCCCTATCAGGCAGTGCAGAGCAGCGGGGCATGGCAGGGGAGATGCAGGGATTCAAGAGGATTCAATTCAGCCCTTCTCTGTAACATGGAGGTGATGCTGTGGCTTGCCCTGGCAGGAATGCCCAAGTGGCATTGTCAATGAAGAAAACTTCAAGCAGATCTACTCACAGTTCTTCCCACAGGGAGGTGAGCGCCCATCCCTGCCCCATTGCCATGCCCTGCATGGGTGCCTCCACAGGGCAAGGGTTTACACGGCACCCCCTCACACTGTTTACCTTCCCTCAGACTCCAGCACATATGCCACCTTCCTCTTCAACGCCTTCGACACTGACCATGACGGCTCCGTCAGCTTTGAGGTGAGCTGTGACCAAGGAGGAGACGGCAGTGGGGCAGGGAGGGCATGTTCCTTCAGGTACCATGGGCAGGGCTGCAGTGTTGCTGTTGGAGATGGATGAAGAGCTTCACAGGGGCTGGAGGAGTTTATTAAATTCCTAGAGGCAGTGGGGAAACAGTGAAAAGCAACAAAAAAGGAGCCTTTCTGTATTTCCTGACCAGTGTCTTGTAAGTACCTAGGGTGGCAGGCACAGCCATGGCTGGGTCTTGTTCAGGCTTTGGCTAAACATCAGGTCCTAATGCACATTGTTTTCTTGGGTGCTGGGACCCAAGTGTGGGACATATTTGGGGACATATTCAGTTTTCCACAGGCTCTTTTGGATACTCAATATTTCCCTTGCCAGCCCAGCCCCAGGGCACACTTGCTTTAGGGCTGAGTTCCCCCTCTGCAGGAGGGACAAGCAGGGCTGTGCCCTGTGTCCATGAGACACTTTGTGGATGCAACTGCATGTGTCTGCCTTGTCCATCCTTGCAGGACTTTGTGTCTGGGCTGTCCACCATCCTACGGGGCACCATTGATGATCGCCTGAACTGGGCTTTCAACCTCTATGACCTGAACAAAGATGGCTGCATCACCAAAGAGGTAGGATGGGGGGTCCAGGATGGTCCCTGAGGCCAGGACAAATCTCTCCCTGGAGGGATGAGGGCAGGACTCATGGGCATTAGCTGAGCTTTGGAGATCTGGGGGGTGTCAATATTTACTGAGCTCAGCTTTGCAGACAGGTCCCTCCTGGCCCCTGGGCAGTGGTGTGTCTCTGGGGTGGAGGATGGATGAAGGGTGTGCTACTTCCTCTATCACACATGCAAGTATACACATGGCCCCACACTGTGCACACAGCTGGCAGTAACACACCAAGCACCCCACAGGTCCTTTGAGAGCATCATGAAAAAGGTGTGGGTTTGGCACCAGGTGGAGGCAGAGCCCCATGTTGACCTTGCAACCTTGCTCCCCATCCCTCCAGGAAATGCTGGACATCATGAAGTCCATCTACGACATGATGGGCAAATACACCTACCCAGCCATGCGGGAAGAAGCACCCCGGGAGCACGTGGAGAACTTCTTCCAGGTGAGCTGAGCACATCCTGGGGAGGTAGAACTCCAGCACAGAGCCAGCGGGTACCCAAAACCCAGCATGGTGCAGGAGAAAACACCCCACAGTGGGGATGAAGCAGGACTGTGCTGGATCCAGGAACAGAAAAGACCTTTCTGGTCCTGCTGGGTGCTTCGGGATGGCTAGGGTAGTGGGATATGGAACTCGAGCAGGGGATGCTGGGCTCTTCTTGGGACTGTCGCTGCCATGTCCCCCGTGCTGTGCTTGTCTGCAGAAAATGGACCGGAACAAGGATGGCGTGGTGACAATCGAGGAGTTCCTGGAGTCCTGCCAGAAGGTAAAGTCACCTTCAGCTCTGCTCTGGGGCTGGGCCACTTGGGGACCTCTGTCCCCTCCATTGCCCTCCTGGCAGAGCAGGCTGAAGGCAGGGCTTCCAGGGGCAAGACTGGGGCTCTGCTTTGGGAACTGTATCTGTGCCAGCATTCCTGTGCTGGTGAGGAGAGTGGGGCTTGGAAACTGCCTGTAATCCCTGAGGCTCTTGTCCCACAGAGCTGGGTCAGAGCTGCCATGAGGTTAAACCCAGGCTTGAGGGAAGCTGCCTGGATTGCTGTTCCACTCACTTCCTGCATCCTCCCCACAGGATGAGAACATCATGCGGTCCATGCAGCTCTTTGACAGCGTGATTTAGCTCCCGGACCTGCCTCCAGCTGAGCTCTCCTGCCACTGGGCCCAGAACCTGCTTCTCTCTTGACTTTTCCTTCAAGCCTCCTCTCCACTGGCTGCACAGACACCTCCATGAAAACAGGCCTCCCTTCCCGGAGACATGGTTGGCGCCGGGATGCTCCCTTCCCCTTGGCCGGCTCCGCTTTCCTTGGGGGATCCCAAGCAGGTGCTTCAGGACATTGGAGCATGGGCATGGCTGACACAGGGCGAGCATTTGGCCTGGATGGACCACCCTGCACCCGCTCCAAGCAGGGAAACCGCAGCCCTTGGCTGTGATAGAGATTTCCCCCATGCACAGCACCCCGTGCAGCCACAGTACCCCAGCCCTGACCCTCCTCAGCCCTAGGAGCCCCCAGCACTGGCTCAGCCCCAACCTTCCAGAGATGCTGTCTAGAAACAAATAAAGTCTTGCACCAGGTGCCAGCGCCTTGGCTTCCTCCCTTGCCCTGGCTGTGCCCTGCCACAGGAAGCATGTCCAGCATGTCCACCAGGAGCTGCTGGCCACCCTCATGGGCAGAGGGGCCATGCCTGGAGGAGGCAGCTGCACAGGCACTTGGGGTTCATTGACACATGAGTTTTGGGGAGCATCTCCTCACTCCAGGAGGCCCAGTTAGTCCTAGGAGGCTCATCCTGATGTGGAATGAAGAGAGACTAAAGGGACCTCAAGGCGCTGTCTTGTGGCACTGGTCTTCCAGGATGGAGGATGCAGGGCTGAGAGAGCTGCAACCTTAGTTCCTATCCCTCAAGGTCGGGGTGCTGGTATACAGGGAACGTCAGGGATCCACTTTGAGGCTCCAATGGAGAGACACCCTTTCCACCCCTCCCTAGGACACAGCAGCCACGGTACGGGGACACACGGAGGAAGGAGATGTGCTGGCCTCCATCAGCCAGCCTGCCTCTTGAGCCTCAGCCATGCTCCCAGCACCATTTGCTGCTGACCTTCCCCTGCTCCCATGTCCTGCTCACCCCAGCCTACCTGGGGGACCAGGTATTGAGCAATGGGGCAGAGAGGTGTCCCCACAGGCATAGCCCTGTGCTGGTGACATGGCTGAGCTGGCAGCTCCTTGGGGACGAAGTCAAGGCTGGAACTGCCTAGGAGTCATTGCTGTGCTTCCAGAAGGATGGAGGGTCACCTTTAGGCAGGGCAGGCTCAGCCCCTTCTCCTGGTGCGGCCATGTGAGATCCTGCCTGTGGACCTCATGGGTGGATACAGCACCCTGGGGCTCCTTATGCTTTTCACACCACCAGCTCCTCAGAGCTGGGTCTGTGCAGGCAGGCCTCAGCTGTAGCTAGGATAGTGATGCCCATGGGATAATGAACCCACGCCAACCCCAAAAGCCCCTCTGTGCAATCCCACAGGCACTGGGAACATATCCAAACTCATCAGTTCCTGGCTCTGCTGCTTCAGCCTCTGTGTCCTTAGCAGCCAAAAGCAATCAGGGCTGGCCCCAGCTGTGATGTTTGAGATTAAAGGGAAGGGCTGAGCAAAGCCAATACCCATGCTGCACTGGGCCCTAGACCCAGGCTGAGCCCCTGGTGTTGGAGCTATTAGAAACCCTAAACTAAGGGCCCTGAGCCAAAGCTATAGGGCTGCTCCCCAGCAGGACTGCCCCTGGCCCAGCCCTTGCAGACATGGTGTGTTTTTTAGGTTCATTCAACACATTGCTCATCTCACAGTCCCATTCCTGAGTTTGCCGTGGGGCTGAGTTCCCATGTGCAGTCTCCCAGGGGTGGGAGGGCAGGTATTCCAACCCTTACCCCTCACAGCTCTGTCTCCCTGTCCTCCCTCTCTGGGGTACCCACCATTCCTTGACACATGGAGCAGATGCCGCCACCCCCTTCACGGTGCAGGTTGCATGGCGTGACCCCCCTGCACAGGGCATGGTGACCCACAACCCGCTTGGCATCTCCAGTCTGTATATTTTGTATTATAACAATAATATGGGTTAAAAAAAAAAAAAAGAATAAAAACAAACAAAAAACCAATAAAATCTAACCACAATCGCTATGCACACCACTGTTATGTCTTTGCATCTGTCAGCTCCCTGGGGATAGTGGGGGAAATAGGGGCTGAGTGTCTCTGTAGAGGGTTGGCAGCCTTTTTAGGGTGCTCTGTGACATTCACTGGGGACAGGGTTTCAAACAGCCTGGCCATGCCATTGATAGCCCTGTAAGTGAAGTCTTGCACCTGCTAAAAGGCTGTAAGCTGGAGCTGTCAGGTGTTTTTGCAGCTTGTCAGAAGATGCTGCTGGTTGAACTTGAGCTTGGAACCAGGTGGCCCTTGTCAGAATGTGGCATTTAAGGCTGAGCTAACAAGGAGATAGTCAGCTACCATCTTGAGCAGGTAGGTATGGACTGGACATGGGTTTCTTTTAGGGATGTGAATTGATGGGTGATCACTGGTCCTCGGAAAAATGTAGCCTTGGAAACTGGGAAAATGGACTGAAGCAAAACAAAGAGAAAAAAAGAAGCAGGTAAGTAAGAAAACAACAGAACAACAGGGTAATAGACCTGAGGGGGGACAGTGACACCCTCCAGCATTATGCAGTCTGTGGTGCAAGAACTGAAGGCTCAATGAGAACAGCTGCCTGGAGTCCCAAGCATTTTTAAAGGATAGACCCTGGCTATGGGGAGAATTACCATTGTGTGACTGAGAAAGCTGTGAGTCTGCTGTTTCCAAAGCCTCTGACTCCCCAGGGATCTTTTTGACCTGCTAGCTGTTGCACAGGTCTCTGTACAGCAGGAGGAATAGACCCGTGTAACCCACCCTTCCCAGTATATCCTATCCTCTGCTTTCAGAGGGAAAAAGACCAGTAGTTATGTGGGAAAACAGCTTAGCAACTGGATGAGGCAGCTGATGCAGCCTAGGGCAGTGATTCACTCCAGTATCCTGAATGCTGCCCAGAAATACAAACATCTTGGAAAAGGATGAGATTCCAACACTGGGAGAACCGTTACTGCACGATTATTTTGGCACTATCAAAGCTGTGAGCCTGATGCCTGCTTAAGGGTCCCTTCTGAGCCGACTGCCCCGCTCTGTGTATGGTGGTATTAAGAGTACTGTGTGCTTTCTATGCAAATTCTATGCCTTTCTACTCACTACCTTTTCTATAAAGCCTTGTTGCATGGCAACACAAGGTAGGTACTACTTAGGGTAGCAGCACAATTGCTATTTTTGCTCTTTGAAAGCTTTTGATTGGACACGATGGCAATTAGAGACACTCCTTGGCCAGACTCTTTGCTGCAGCTTCCTGAGCACAGGTACAGGCAGAGACAGAAACGCAGCCATCTTGGGTTTCTCATCATGCTGAAATATCATCAGTGACAATAATCTCAAAGAGCAAGAAACAGCCTTCAAAAACACAAGAGGAAGGTTTGAGCAGAGCTGAGTGAGCTGGGTAAGGGTGAACAGTGTCCAAATCAGGAAGGGCAATATTTCTAATTAGGTTTCATTCATTCTGTTCTGTCTTGCCTAAAACATGACATGGCTGCCGTGATGTCTGCAGCCTTCCTCCAGTCTCTCCTCAGAACTGAGGCTTCCAGCAGCTCCTTGCTCACTGGTTTCTCATTGCTGGTACCTTCTGTGGCCTCCCCAGTGCTGGGTGGGCTGGAAGGGATACCCTGTTGACCTCTCTATGCAGCCTCAGGGGATGTGGTATTCTCAGTCCTCTGGTCTCTGAGTCATGCTTTGGGTCCCAGTCCCTCACACTTCCACGCAGCTGGAGCTTCTCCCTGAAGAGATGCTGCCTGACCTCAGGCCCCTGCTCTGAATTACTGAGCTGCTCCCAGCTTCAAAGCCCATCCTCATAGCTCCTTCTAGGCATGCAAACACCGGCAAAAGTAGCATCACCCGGGCTGTACTGAGAGCAGGGGAAGAACAGCTTCAAAGGCTTTTCCCTTTGCAGCCCCACAACTCGGTCAAGCGCCGCTTAGCTTATGGGATGCCTCCACAAGTGGGTCCCTCCTCAATGGAACCTACTCAAGAGCGCATGCGCGACGCTGAAGTAAACACATCCCACCCGTTTCCCCTCACCGGCGCCGCTTCCCTACACAAACCCCACTGCGCATGCTCACATGCCCCACCGAGCACCTGCGCGTTCTCCTACCGCAGCCTCCCTGCCATGCCCGCGGCCCCCTCCCCTCGCGCATGCGCCGTGGGAAGGCGCTAGCCCCTTGCGCAGGCGCCCTGGGCAGCCGCAGCCTCGCCCCTCCCGCCGCTGGGCTCAAGAGCAGGCGCAGTGTGCGTCCTCCGCGCTCCGCGCATGCGCTGCGAGCGCCGCCTCCCGCCACCCCCGCCCACCCGATTGCTGAGGTAACTCCCTTTCCTCAGTCTGTTGTTCCCGCTCCAGCGGAGAGGAGCCGTCAGCGCGGCGTTTGGTGGGGAGCCTCCGTTAGGCTGCGGAGGTCCGTGTCGTTCCTGCCCGCGGTTGGTACAAGCTCCCCCGGTTCCCGAGGCGGTCCCTCCGCCCAGCTCTCAGCGAGGAGGCTGCGGGCAGGGCGGTGCGGACCGGTTGCGGCCGGTTCCCTGCGCAGGCGCAGGGCTCCGTAAACAGGAAGCTGCGGCGGCCCGCAGCGGCAGAGACAAAGGGGTTGTGGAGAGGGGAAAGAAAAGGATCGGCGTGGCTCGGCTCGGCCTGGCCCAGCGAGCGGGGGTCCTGGCGGCGGGCGGCAGGATGGTGCAGAAGGAGGGGCAGGCGGCGCTGGAGGAGCCCCAAGGCAGCCCAAACCCAGCCGGAGTGCCCGGCGCTCCCTTAGAACAGCCGGGTGCCGCCGCAGGCCCAGTACCGGGGAGTGAAGAGACTGACACCGAGACGGAGACCGCGCTAGGTTCCCGCCGCTTCCTCTGCGGTGTCGTGGAAGGTAAGAGCTCCCGGAGGGGGGTCCGCTATCCCCGGGGGATGGGAGGGGTTTGGTGATTGGAGGTGGGGGGGGGAGAGGTATCCGCGGGAGGCCCGGTCCCAGGTGGCGCTGCTGCTCCCGGCTCCTCCCCCGCGTCGCTGCGGCGCCCTGAGGAGCCCGCTCTGCGAGGAGGGTGGTGCGCGGTGCTTGGCCGCAGCTCCCTCCTCTAGAGAGGGGAGGCTGCGGGGTGGGGAGGAGCTGCTGCTCCCGGGCGGGGCTTCTGCCTTTAGGTCTGATGGTGGAAGCTGCTCGCTAGCGGGGAGTGCCCTTTGATGGCAGCTGCTCGGCCGGGTGAGGGCACGCCTGGCACCCCCGGCGGCTCGACGGTACCTAATGAAGGCAGAGGCAGTGCTGTGGCTCGCTTTCTAGTGCGTGTCTAAAAAGGGAGGTGGGAGGAAGAGAGGAGAGCCACTGTGCAGTTGCCTAGCTGTACATGCTCTTGCTGTGCACCAGAGGCTCAGATTCAGTTTCCTGGGTAGGGGATCGGTGATTCCATAGTTCTGGAATTAATATTAAATGCTTCTTATTCTCAGAAGTGTTGTAGCTTGCCATTTGAATTGTGCTGTAATCTGTCTTTTAGTGTCGTTGCAGCATTAAAAGGTTTAAGTTGTTGCAGAAGCTGCAGAATAAAGGGACTCTTTTTTCATTTCTCAATAACTGCAGGATTTATCTGCATTTATGACGGGCCAGTTAAAGCAGATGTTTGAATGCCAGCAAGAAAAATGGTTTAATCCCAACACAATAGAGAGTTCAGAATTGATACAAATTCCTGTGGACTGCTATTATATCTGCACTTATAATGAATCTCTGGTAGGAGAACAAAATGATTAACAGAATGGAGAGGGAAATATGCAGTTTATCAAAGTCAGTATCTGCATTGCTTGCAGAATGCCTTTTGTTCATATCATAGAAAAGACCATTTGGCTTCTGCAAATGTCATTGTGCTGAGTGGAGTAAGGGTTTTATTTTTAGCACTTACTAGACCTTAAATACAGTCAACATAGAGATGCCTTTGTTAATGGAATGAATTGTGCGAAGATAGATGCTAAATTGAAGGCTTTGGAAACAGATAACAGTGAACAGAAACACAGATTGTAACAGCATGCTTCCTCATGTTCCTGCTGATACATCTTGACCATAGATCATCTGTTCATCAGGTTTATATCAGAAGCACTGCCTGTACCATAATAATTGTGCTTGTCATTTGGCATGATCTGTTGACTCTATGTTAACCTGACACAGTCTTGAGGGAGTGGAATGAAACCAGGTTGATTTTTAGTTGAACAGAAAACAAGCTCCAAGGTTTGTCATCAACTGATGACATTGGCAATTAAGAAATGGGAAAGATAGAAAAGTGTCGCCTCAGATTAGCATGTTCTCTTCAGTCTTATTTAATTTGGTTTTGTTATCTGATTATCGTAGCAGCTTTCCAGTGTCTGAAGGGGCCTGTAAGGATGCTGGAGAGGGACTCTTCGTCAGGGACTGTAGTGATAGGACAAGGGGAAATTGATTTAAATGTCAACAGAGGAAGTTCAGGTTAGATATAGGGAAGAAGTTTTTTACTGTGAGGGTGGTGAGGCACTGGAGCAGGTTGCCGAAAGAAATGGTAAATGCTCCATCCCTGGCAGTGTTCAAGGCCAGGTTGGACAGAGCCTTAGGCAGCATGGTCTAGGGTGAGGTGTCCCTGCCCATGGCAGGGGAGTTGGAACTAGAGGATGTTAAGGTTCTTTCCAACCCAAACCATTCTGTGATTCTATGATTTTATTTTTTTTTTTTTTTTTTTAGTAGGCCCCTGCTCAGCTTTAGGCTCCTAGTTTGAAACATGGTATCATAGGTAAAGCATAAGTGTTCTGAACCAGTCGTGAAACATAGGTGGTATTTATTAGGTATCACAGTATTTCATTCCTTTTCTGGGTTCTTGAGCTTCTCAGGGCAGCACCGATCAGAATTAGGGAGGCCTGGTGAAAATGAGACATTTGTTCTGCGTGAAATAAGATGGAAGGGTTTTGTGCCTGCTCTCGTTTGTTCCTCTGTTGAACTGTCCTCCATTTGTCGCTTTGCAGTTATGCGAGCAGTAGTAGTTACGCAGCTTTGCCACTTCGTGGTGCCAGTTAGTCTAAGGTCGCTCATTGAGAGACTAATTCTTAAAACTTAATCCTCTTTTAAGCTTCTTAAAAGAGCATTGATCACTTAATAGGTAACTGAAACAGATGTTAATATATAGAAAATGCTTCAGTTGCATCAGTTTTGAATTTTGAAAGGTTGTAGGAGGGTGGTTTTGACCTTCACAAGACCAAATATTTACAGATATACAATGGTAGAAAGCTCTGGAAATGAAGATGGAGTCTGCCTTTTGGACTGGTGTTCTGCAGGGACTTGTGAGCTTTGTGTATTAGCAGCATCATTCATCAGAGTGGCCATGCTGTTTGAAAATAAAAACTTATTAAATTTCAGTGTTATTTTAGTCTCTGGTTGTTGCACAGCCTGCCGAGCTGAAGGTTTGTTTTGAAGTGCCCACTTGTGGTTGAACTGTTTGCATATAGGTCTAAGTGAATTTAATTGACTGAGAGTGCTTTTAAAGTATTGTGTTTCTAGAATGGAGGGATTAGATTTAAAACCAGAAGTAGTTATGATTTCCATGGAATTACGTGCTTTGATTGTGCACTGTTCTAAAGTTACTTGTGTGTATTCTTTTATATGATTATTCAAGGACATAGTCTTAGCTTGTGAAGATGTGGGAATTGAAGGTATCAACTTGCAAGTTAATTTTGACAAGGAGCCTGTTAAGATGAATAAAAGGAATGAAATCCTAAGCATTCTCCTGACTCATTTGCACATTTTTTTAATTGCACATTATTACTCAGTATGTATTTATATACTCTGTGTGTGTATTTAGTATTCTAATCTGTACCATCAGTTAAACGTTTTTGAGCTGGTAAATATTTTCAAATGTCTTCATGTTCACATTACAATCAAATCTATTTTGTAGGTGTCTGAAGTGACAGTTTAATTAGGTTCTGGCTGTTCAGTCTGCTTCTAAAATAGTGCTGACTTGACTCATCAAGGGCATATGCTCAGGAGTACAGTTTGGATTCTGAAAATTAATTGCTTCAATGGCCAAAATTGTAAGACTTCAGATCATAAGAAATGAAACAAGTTATAATTGCATTTTAAATTTAGATCAGTTTGGGTTATTACACTTTGCTAATGCTGCTTAACTAGATCATTTTTTTCCTGTTTTGGGAAGCTTTTTGATGAATGTAGCAGAAGAAAAAAATGGTGTGTTGTAATATAAAGTTTCATGGAGCAGGCATAAGCTAACTGGATAATTTAAATCTTGTTTCCTGTAGGATTTTATGGAAGACCTTGGGTTATGGAGCAGAGGAAAGAACTTTTTAGAAGGCAAGTCATGCTTTCTCTTATTGCAGCACATTCCATCTCAATATAATCATAATCTTCCACTTAAGCCTGGAAAGAATTACTGTGCTAAATTAGAACAACTTTTGCCTAATATCTACATTACTGGGGGCTTGTATTCACCTTTTCATCCTGCCTAAAATGAATTTGTCTAATACCAGTTGTGCTTAAAGTTATTGTGACTTAATAGTATAAGAACAATGATCAATGAAGAAGAAAATAAATTAGATCAGGTAAAAAAAATTAGATCAAGTAAACCATAGAATTCCTGAATTTGTAGGCTAGTTTCCCATGAAGGATTTCTTCCTGTGTTCACAGACTTCAGAAGTGGGGACTAAATACATACCTGTATGCTCCAAAGGATGACTATAAGCACAGGATGTTCTGGCGAGAAATGTACTCTGTGGAGGAAGCAGGTAATTGCCTTTATTTGCCCTCTGTGTTTTCTATAAGTAGACCTCTGAATGAATTGGTCATTGCTATGTGTGCTTATGTTCGTTTAATCTCTGTAGCCATTTCCAAAGGTGAGTGGAGACCTCTTCTTAATACCTGGCAGATGTATTCGGTGGAGCTTTGGTACAAGCATAGATTTAATTTTAACTATAACTCTGCAGGTGATTTCTGAAACTGCTTTTCAGGCTTTAGTCTTACAAGATTTACTTTTTCTAGGGAAGGGTTGCTCAAAATTATTCCTTTGGCTCTTGAACATACGGGCCATATTTTGAAGTAAAAATATTTGCTTCAGAAAAGAAAAAAGATTAATGAGCATATAGCATACCCTTTTATGTGATTCATGAAGTGCTTGTCTCATCGAAGAGAACGCCAGTTAGACAAGCAGCTCCTGACTTTTTAGTGAGAATGTAAGACCTGTTCAGGCTGGTTGTGAGGCTTTCTATCCACCTCTGGCATTTATGTGATCTGCAGTGTTTTATTAGCCTGTGGGGATTATTAATTTTCCTTGGCAAAGGAAAAATTATTCTCATTCAATATTAAGTAATCTTTCTTGGAGGCCATTTTGAATCACTGCAGAAATACAGTCTAAAGGATACTGCAGTGTAATTACCAATAGCACCAAAGATTGTTAAATATCCTAAAAATAATTCCATACATTATTCATTGTATAGAAGATGAAATTTTAAATTTGTTTCTTAAAATTATCAATTCTGCACAGTGATGTTAAACCCCTTTTTGATGTGGCCTGAGCTTCCGCTATATGTATAGCATGTGAATCAGTGTCATGCAGGGTGCAATTACTACTTTGAATTTTCTTAGTATGTGTGACAAAAGTGGAAAAAGCGAGTAATAATTGTAGAACTGTTGATGTGCATACTGTAAAGCCAGGCTGCATTCATATTTGTCTCACAATGTTGAGATAGAGTTTTTTCAACTTTTAAATCATTTTAATATGGAAAATAATGCTTCAAGGACAGCTGTTGTATTAGTTTTGGCATAATTTCTGAGAACTCTTCCAAACAATTTGAATCTTTTTGCTGTGTTAGTTTTAAGAAATTCTGGCAAATGTTATTGTTGGTGGTGGTGGTGTTGTAGAAGAGGCATCTGCATTTTTATAGTTTTCTTGTAAAGATGTCTGAGGGTTTGGTTTTATTGTTGAATCCTTCTGAACTATTTGAATTTGATTTCCAGAGCAGCTGATGACTCTAATATCAGCTGCACGAGAACATGAAATAGAGTTCATTTATGCAATCTCTCCTGGACTTGACATCACTTTCTCTAATCCTAAAGAGGTATCCACATTGAAACGCAAGCTTGATCAGGTAGGTGTGACACAAATTGACCGTGATTTCAGGGCTCACTCTTGCAGCTTTTCACTAGTTTCTTGAATGTTTTCAGCACTAGTATTAGTTTGAATGCATCTGAACAATTCCAGTGGATGATTTCAGGTTGCATTGCAGAAGAGGCCAGTGATCATTTAGATTAAAACCAACCAACCAAAAAAATGATCCACAAAACCAACAAAAAGTATTATCTTCTGTTGGATTCTGAAGGCTCTTCTTAGGAACTTGCCTTCAGAGTATTTTAGGGCCTTGAAACCAAGATGCATTTCTAAAGCAAGAACTCCTGTCTACAGTAGGCACCTTTGGAGGCAGGCCTGACATGCGTCATGTTTGTTCTCTTGACAGACTCCTTTCCTTTGTCCAACAGCTATTACAGAATTAGCTTTTTTCCAGCTGTCTGTCCATGGATATTGGCTTGGATTGTTAAAACTGGAATAGATTGCAGGTCTTTAGAGGGCTTATGTTTGAGAGAAGCAGAGCAGTGGGTCAGAAATAGGCATTCATCATGTATAGATACCAAAGTCTGTCTTACCTCCCATACCTTCTCTCCCTCTTACCTGTAGCTTTTCCTTTCAGATAGGTTAGATTTAAAAATTATATTCGTTGATTAAAAATTAAAATAAAAATAATTCTAAAAATTCAAAATTATGCTTTTTTTTTTTTTTTTTCTTCTTTCTTTCTTTCTTCTTATATTAGGTTTCCCAGTTTGGCTGTAGATCTTTTGCACTGCTGTTTGATGATATTGATCACAACATGTGTGCAGCAGATAAAGAAGTTTTCAGTTCTTTTGCTCATGCTCAAGTCTCGATCACGAATGAAATTTATCAGTATCTAGGAGAACCAGACACATTCCTTTTCTGTCCTACAGGTAAAATGAGATAAATCCTTTAGTTCAGCCTTAAAGGAGGGAGGCTGTTATCTTATGGGAATCACTGCATTAAGGAATATTTTGGGGCTGTTTGGATAAATTGATGTATAAAGAAAGGTTGAGGTAATTCTAACATATGCAAAGTTTTTGCCAGATCTACACATCTCTGAAAAGCTTAATGCCAAGCAAAGAATGGTTTGAGAAGTTTGAACTGCAAATGAGGTTAAAGGAAGATATATATTTGACTCGTACCATAATCTTTTTGCTTCTTGATCTGGCTAGTTGTTGGTTTCTTAGAATTTGCTTAGAGTAGAGGTACAGCCCAGTCTGTGCTGACTTCTCTCAGTGGTACCTGGCTTTCAGAGGATTACCCACATTCACTAGTCGCTGAGCTGCTTTATTTATTAAAAAAAAGGATGACTTGCACTTGGGTCCAGTAATTTCTTTTTTCAAATGCAAGCTTTCTCTGATTCTTGCTCCCTTACAATATTCTTACAGGTATTATTGTGTTCAGAGGTGTGGAGTGTTGCAAGGGGAATTCAATTCAGTAGCGGTGTTATCATCGGTGTTAATTTGTTTATCCCCTTACACTGTGGTGGCTTGTGTCTGTTGCAGAACTCCTACTTAGCTTTAAAGAGGCATGTTCTGGTGTTACTGTTTTCAAGTATTTGCATTTCATAATCAGTCTTAGGGTTTCTAGTTTATTTTGCATATTGTCTGCTGTAACCTGCTCTTCTATTTATGGAATTTATTAGGTTTTTCTTTATTTTAATATTTGAGTAATTTTAAATAAATTATCTGCCTTTCCTTTTTAATCTTTATGCTAAGTATCATTCATCATGTGCTTTTTATCTATGCTTTGGACTTTTAGGCCTTTCATCATTAATTTTGTTTCTCTTCTCAAATAGTACTTATTCTCTCAATGTGTTTGTGGGACACTTGTCACAGGTGTGCATCGTTTTGCTAACAGTGACATTCTCTTCTGTGTAGAATACTGTGGAACTTTCTGTTACCCAAATGTTGCCCAGTCACCGTATTTACGGACTGTAGGAGAAAAGCTGCTCCCTGGCATTGAGGTGTTATGGACAGGTAATATTTTTTTTTTTTTAATTAACTGTTACTGTTAAAAAATTTTTTTTTTTTCTCTTTACTATTTAGCAAAATTAACTGTCCAGCTACTTAGGGGTTGAATCTTCAAGTAAATGCAAAGCCCTCTGATTATCCTCTTTCCTTCTTAGGTCCGAAAGTTGTATCCAAAGACATTCCAGTAGAGTCCATCGAAGAAGTTTCTAAGATCATCAGGAGAGCACCGGTTATCTGGGATAACATTCATGCTAATGATTATGATCAAAAGAGGCTTTTTCTGGGGCCTTACAAAGGTCGGTCAACTGAGCTTATACCTCGACTAAAGGGAGTTCTGACCAATCCAAACTGTGAATTTGAAGCCAATTATGTTGCTATTCACACGCTTGCAACCTGGTACAAGTCTAACATGAATGGAGTGAGAAAAGATGTGGTAATGAGTAAGTATGCATAAGTGTTAGCCTTTCCTCACCAGCTTTTTCAAGATCTTTCCTTTTCAAGACCTAGCATTTTCTATCCCAGAAGTAAATGGCAGTCGCCTGAAAAATAATGAACATCTAGATTCTTTTATTTATTTTCTTGGAAGTATCTGTAGCACATGCTATCAGAGAGTTTCTGAAGTCTCGAGAGGTATCTGTGTTTGTAGAAAAAGCACTCTCAGCAAAACAGTTCTAATGCACACATCTAAGCGTCCATGGATTTGATTTCTTTGGAATGGAAGCAGTTCAGATCAAAAGAGAAACTGAATGAAGAGAAGCCAGAATGTCTACTTTCTGCATAGTTTCTGTGTTGACATTGATGGCGACCATAGTTTTCATTATTGCCTTATTAGGATGTAATGCTCTTTGTGAAATAATGCTTGAATGCTTTGTCTAGCATGACTTATTTTTTTAATTGATTTTAAATGAAACTTGCATGATAACTTTGTCAAACTTTTCTCTGTAGCTGATACTGAAGACAGTACAGTTTCTATCCAGATTAAACTGGAAAATGAGGGGAGTGATGAAGACATTGAAACAGATGTTCTCTACAGCCCACAAATGGCCCTGAAGTTGGCCTTAACAGAATGGTTGCAGGAATTTGGGGTACCTCAGCAATACAGCAGTGAGTCTGGTTTGATTTTGTTCTGGGGTTGGTAGAAAAATGGGATAAAATGTTCAGTACTTGCATTTAGGTGGCAATTGGTACACTTTTCAGTCAGCATTATTTTCTGCCTTACTAATTAGGGAAACCTTAATAACAAAATAAGAATGCTTGACATTCTGCAGTGTGCCTATAGTGTCCTGACTGACCAGCAGAAGCAACCTTGATGTATGAGCCTTTGGCACTTCTGATACAAGACAGAAAAGTCTTGATCTTGCTAGTCGCTGTTGTTACTAGACTTCCATGGGACCTGAGAGAATAGGATTTTGAAGTGGGCATTAGACTATTGTAAGCATTAGTTTTGGCTCAGAAGTGTCCGTATTCTTCCGCTTGTTGTAAGATGGCTTTGTTTTTCTGAGTTCCTGTCTACAGAAACCAGCTGGGTTCCTTCCAGCATTGTACATCTTTCTTGTAGCAATGGGAGCTTGGAATCTAAGGTGAAATCTTGGGATCTAAGGTGAAATTTTTCTCAAATGTGGATTTCAGGTAGTCAAAGTGCCCTTTTCTGCTAACTGGTGATGTAATGGAGGGACCTTTTATCCTCCCAGCTTTGCTGTGGTGCAGTTACCCTTTTCAACTGCTGTAGGGTTTTGAGTCTTTCTAAAGCCCAACTGCAGCAAGAACACTGGGTGAGGAGTAGTAATTAAGGCATCATCTTCCTCCATTTTTGCAGAATAGTTGAGGTTAGAAGGGGACCTCTTGAGACTTCCTCATCTAATCACCTTGCTCAAGCAGGGTGAGTTAGAGCAGGTTGCCCAAGATGGTATCCAGTCAGGTTTTGAATGTCTCCATTTCCCTAGATTAAAGACATTTTTGCAATTGAAATATTTAAGCATCAAACTCTTATTTTGAAATATGCTTTTATCCAGATACACCTGTAACAAGTCAGCTGTTGCAGAGGAAAAATAGTTAACTTTGGGAGCTTTTTATTCTGATGTCATAGTCAGAAATGGTGCTGGCAGCACATAAATATTAACTAATTTTCCTAACTTTTCTCCCATTTTATCTTTTCTTACCACTTATGTGGAGGGGAAATCTGCAAAAATGAAGTCAGTAGTTAGAGTGACAGAAGTGAACAGGCAAAGGACTAAAAGGATTGTTCAGATTGATCAGATGCTGTGGCAACAGAATCATCCATGATTTGCAGAAGTTACTGATTTGAATGTTAATTGGCACATATGAAAAATTCTAAACTTGTTTCTTCTTATTCTTAGGTAGGCAAGTGGCCCACAGTGGTGCTAAAACTACTGTAGGGGACGTAGGGCCTCTGGTGGCACCATCCTCTTTAAATGCAGCAACTGTGGTTACCACAGTTTACCAAGAACCTATCATGAGTCAGGGGGCAGCGCTGAGCAGCGAGTCACCGACCTTGGTAAAGGAGGAAGAGAAGAAGCAATCTGATGAAGAACCCATGGACACGGTGGTGGAAAAACAGGATGATGCAGACAAGAATGCTAATCAGATACTGACAGATATTGCTGAAGCCAAGATGGCAGAGGAGTTGAAGCCAATGGATACTGATAAGGAGAGCATAGTTGAATCAAAGTCCCCAGAGATGTCCATGCAGGAAGACTCTGGTAGTGACATTGCCCCTATGCAGACTGATGAGCAAATTAACAAAGAACAGTTTGTGCCTGGGCCAAATGAAAAGCCTCTCTACACAGTAGAACCAGTGACATTAGAGGATCTACAGCTTCTTGCTGACTTGTTTTACCTTCCTTATGAACATGGGCCCAAAGGTGCACAGATGCTGAGAGAATTCCAGTGGCTCAGAGCAAATAGCAGTGTTGTCAGTGTTAATTGCAAAGGAAAAGATGCTGAAAAAGTGAGTGTGAATCTTGTTTCTCTGCTTTTAAATCAAAATCCTGAACAATGTTATCTGTTGTTTGTAATAGAGATTGGTGTTCTACTTCTTTGGACTCGAAGGGTAGTGTATAACTAACCACAGGTCAGTAACTTCCGTCCTCCAGTGGAATCTGCTGTTTTAAGTCCTGTAGTGCCATTTAGCTCTGAAGGCAGTCTGATGTCTGCATTTGACCAGGGATCCCTGTACGTCTCACTTCTAACAACTGTAGAAAAAATCCGTGAGTCTCGTGTGGTGTGGGTAGTCCTTGCTGGTAAAATGAAGTCATGCACTATATAGTTTTCCTGCATACCTCTCCTCCCTAGAAGGCTGTGTTTGATCTTGTGGATCTTTTGCCTCCGTTCATAGATAGAAGAATGGCGTAACCGAGCAGCCAAGTTTGAAGAGATGTGCAGCTTGGTGATGGGGATGTTCACTCGCCTCTCCAATTGTGCCAACAGGACAATCCTTTATGATATGTACTCCTACGTCTGGGATATCAAGAGTATTATGTCAATGGTGAAATCTTTTGTGCAGTGGTTAGGTAGGTGCATTGGGAGCCATTATAATCCCAGATAGTGTATATATATATATTTTTTTTTTTTTTAATTAGCCCACGGGGAAAACAAAATATCAGGCAAATGTGGTTTTTTGGACATGGGGTCTGCTTTGGCCCTGATTTAAGGGTTTTCCTGTCTCACTATTTGAAGCAATGCTTGCCCTGAATTTGCTTTGGTATTGTAAGTGAAGTCTGCTGGATGCTTAAGGTTGGAGACCTTGATTTTCTTCTTGGGCTAATGAAACTTGAATCTCATCTGACACGTAAGTGTTGACTTTAACTGACTCTTGACTGAATGCACACTGGACTATGCCATGTAACTCCTTGGGTACCCTCTATATGATTGGAAGATGACACTATGAAATGTGACCACATCAGCCATCTGCTGCTTGCTCTGTCTTCATCACATTATTGCTGTCTTCAACAGAACAATTGCAGAAGTGACCTTTCAATGGGCCTGTCCCAGGGGAAGCGATCGTCCCAGCCCTGTGCGCATGCGAGCTTTAGCAGAAGGCTATTCTGGTGCAAATGAGTTTCCTTTAAGTATTTTCCAAATTGCTGGTTTGTTTGTTTTTGTTTTTTTTTTTACTTTTTTTTAAACTTTTTGTTTGTTGGTTTTTCTTAATGGGTGGAAATTGTGGAGCTCTCTGGACAGACCTAATCTGAGACTTAAACTGATTTTGAAACAAGTTTTGGTTTTGTTTTTTGTTTGTTTGGTTTTGATTTTTAATGTGCAACTTTTTGGTTTTGGGTTTTTGTTTGATTTGGCTTTTCTTTCGTTTGTTGTGGGTTTTGTTGATTTTTTTGGTTGGGTTTGTTGTTTTTTGGTTGTGGGTTTTTTTTTTTGGGTTTTTTTTTTTTGGTTTTTTTGGATATTTTTCTGTTTGGTTTGGGTTTTTTGTTTTGGTTTTCCTGAAAGATTTTTGGGGGATCCTAAGTTGGCAGATAGCACCAGCATGGCCTGGGTAATTGTAGTGACCTCATTTCACTTTCAGGTTTTAATCTAACTGTAAGGAACATGCTGTGGACTTGCTTGACATACATAGCAGGCAGCAAGGCTGGTGGTCTCGAGTCACACTTTTTGTAGATGTCACAAAGCTCACAGTGGTTAACCATTACACAGCCTTGGTCTAGTCCTAGTGTTTGGATTGTCTTTAAATCATATTCTTAAGTGCTGGCAGGTTTAAGCAGGGACAGAAGACCTGTTGAGTCATCAAGTTAGTCTGTGCACAGCAACTTCCTGTGTTTTGTGCTTATTAAATATCTGATCCCTATACATTTTGTTGATAAAGAAGAGCTTTTAAGACTGGCTTCTGCGAAGTGCAGAGAAGAAAACTAGCTTGGGAGGAAAACTCATCAGCATTGTCATATGTTATCATCTCTGCCTAATGCTGCTTAAAAGCTTTAAATTTGTACATTTTTAAAACCAGTGTCACACAAGCTGCCTGTCCCCCAGCTTGACTATTCTTGCTGTATATTGACCTTTAGCTAGAAAGAATGCCCGCTTTTTGATAAGTTAATGTTTAAAACTCCAGGGCAAAGCTCTGTAAAGCCAACAATGATTCTTGTAATCTCTAAACATTGAGGGCCCAATTTAAGACTGCATTTCCGAATTGTCAAACTACTGATTACAGTCAAAATTCTCTTCATTTTTCAGTGTCCCTCTAAAGTTAGGTTTGACTTTAAATGCATCAAATATTTGGAGTAGTTCATCTTAGAAGCTATCTCTGTAAATATTTGCTCTGTTAACTTCGGCACTGTTCTGTTCCAGTACTCAAACTGGTATTAGGTATTTTAATTTTAAGAGTTTTTCACATATAAAGTTTAATACTCTCATGCTAACAGTGCTTCTGTGAGAGGGGATGTTGTTGTCTTCAGCTTGCGTTTTATCACTAGTGTAAATACATATAAAGCAATGATCTTTGATTAAATACATCATTCTATAAAGCTAAGTATGTTGCAAATCCAAACAAATTAGTTTCCACAACGGTGTGCTCAATGGTCCACTGAATGTTCACTTTCTTCACCTCTCCTTCCAAGTCCAGCTAGCATTCAGTCCCTTAAATTAGTGTGGCTGTACAGTACTATGGATTACTAATGACTTCTATTGTCTTCTTCCCCATTGTGTACAGATGGGAGAATCCTCAGCACAAGTTTCTACTGCTATTGGATGGACAGCGCCAGATGTTCACAGCGCGTCGTCATTAATTAATTAAAATGGAAAGGTTTTGTCTGTGAGGCAGCTCAGATAGATTAGATGTGCAGTAGGCATGAACTGAAGTCACATTTGCGCAGCGACTAAGGCATTAACTATGTTTTTCATTTATACAGCTCTTCATTCACGCAGCTCTTTACTGTAATCATTGGAAGTGCTAGTTAAGTTGTAGTCTCAAAGGACAGACAGATACTGTCTTCCAAGTTACTGACTAAATCTTGTGAAGGGGATCTTCCTACATGAAAACTAAGATGTGGGAGTAAACCAAATTCAAATTTTGATGCTTGGATTGTTTCTGAAATTTACCATGCTTTTTAGGGTAGTCTGTATTTAACATATATTCCTAAACTGTCATAAATGTCAAACTTGGCACACTTTGGGACTCTCTGACTAGCACAACATACTTGTCTGTACTGATCTGAGACTGTTACTTGAACAGGAGATAGATTGCTGTCCACAAAAGGAAAAGAGTATTTGTGCTGCTCATCTTGTCAGAAAACTGGGTGGGTGGTTGAAATCTCTATTTCAGATACTACATTTGGTTTTGGGGTTGTTTTTTTTAACTCAAGAGTTGTCATTTATGTTAGTCGGTGAGGGCTGTGGTGCCTTGCTGGTGAAACACTATTAAAAGCCAAGCAGCTACTGGAAGTTTCTTTTCTAAAGCAAGCGTAAACTGAAGCTGGGCCTGCTGTGGCTGGTTGATCAGCAGGGACCCTGCTGTGTCTGATATGGTTGAGGAGTTAAAAAAAATAAAGAGGCTAAAAAGCAAAGCTGGTGTTACCTGTTGCCAGTAGTGTGTACTGGTTAAGTTGTACTGGTAAATTGTGAGTCAATTCCAGTTAACACTATGTAGCTTTGTAATGGGCCAGCAGCATTGTGAAGATACAGCCTGGCTTATGTAAATCTGTGTAGTCTCTTGCAAGAATACTGTTTCTGGCTGCCTGAACTGTTCCAGACTATTTGCATACATTGCCAGTCCTAGTTTTCTGACAAGATTAGAAACAATCATTGTTGAAATGTGACTTCAGAAAGGTCCATTTTTTTTTTTCAAAGGGCTGTGATAATGGTATTTGATCTGAAGTTTAGGATAGTGGCTACTGAGCCATGTAGCTTCCAAGGTGTCATCTTTTCATAGGTGAAATGGGTATTTCTGCTACAAATATATATATATATAAAAAAAGATGTGTACAAAACATCTGGGAAGCTTATGTAATTGTGCATAGCACCATTCCTGTGCCTTCTGATCTAGAATGAGGTGTGTGAGCTGAATCACCTCAGCTGCACTTAGATGGTCTGTTGTGGGTAATCACAAATTTGGGATACTGCAGTTAGTGCACAAGCACAGAATCTGTATAAAATCTTCCATTATTACAGCCTCCCCCCAAGCCCTGGATTCTAGCTCAGTTAGAGAGCTTTTTCCACAAGTGTGTGTTGGCTTTTTGGACATGTTAGACACCCAGGAAATCCCCCTTCTCGTAACGTTCTCCGCTTGGATCTGATCTCAACAGGGTGTCGTAGTCAATCTTCAGCACAGTTCTTAAGTGGAGACCAAGAACCCTGGGCCTTTAGAGGTGGTCTAGCAGGAGAGTTCCAGGTATCAATATGACTTCACAACTGAATGACATTTTCTTTGTTTTATGAGAAACCTTTTGTTGCACATCAGAGGTCTGGAAGGATTGGTCTGCCGAAGGCTTTCTGGTCCAAAGCCCATTAGCCTTACAGCTTGGTTTAAAATAATTTTCCTCCCCTCTCTACAGTAATTTCTCAAGGAGATGCTGCCTGTCCCACGCGCATGCGAAGCGCAGCGGCTTTAGTTGGACATTTCACATTGTTTCTTTGCAGGTCGCACAGCATTTTTACCTGCGCCCGCAATTGCACAATGCGCGCATGCTTGTCTGCCAATGGGAATTCCATGAGCAAAAGGGATAGTCATCCAAATTCTGGTTCCTCGCCAAATAAAGCTGTAATGTGCTTTGTTGCAAAGATTGCAATTGGCAAATAGTTCTTCAACTGCTGTTTATGCCATGTTCAAGTTTGTTCATGGATTTTTCTGGCGCTCTACTTTTCCCCCCTCACAGGTGCTCTGCGCAGCAAATTGAGTCAGCGCATTGCTTTTGGGATAAAGTGTCTCCTCTGGCCAGTTAACCCTCTTCAGACCAAACCTTTCCTCCTGACATTCTATGTTCTTATACAGAGGCAGTGTAGATCTGATTGGTAAAAAAGTATTTTAAAACAGATAAGATTAACAGGCTCTTAATGTGCTGTTTCAATTGCATATTTTAAAACACCCAATTGGATATTTCCTATTCAGATAAGGTCTTTGCGTTTGTAAAGCATACCAACCCCACCTTCTTTTGGGGTGCCTGCAAATAGCAAATGTTAATTTGGGAGTCTGCAGTGCACACCCAAGAGCGATGGGTTTTGCTGTTCATACAGTCATATTAAGTATTTTGTTTTCACAGCGTTTGCTGCCTATTGATGGGGCAAATGACCTCTTTTTTCAACCACCTCCATTAACACCCACTTCCAAAGTGTACACCATCCGACCCTACTTTCCTAAAGATGAGGTAACTGCTTTTGACACTTCTCACTAGTGTTAGTGATATGTTTCCTTTTGTGGAGTAACTAGAGTCACTCCATCCCTTAATGAACTTGTGGTGGTTTCATTCCTGTTGGCATAGCAAGAAGAATACTTGAGGGTGATGTATTAACCAACAGTTGACACTCTGTGGATACAGTTTAAACAATGTAAGAATTGAGGTAGCTTGAACTTTTGCATTTGTAGCTACACTGAAATGAAACATGTTTCCTTTGAAACCTAAGTATCTAGGTTGAGTTTGCAGCTGCTCAAATAAACCCTGACTTTGAAGCCAATGAACAGACAGGACTAGCACATGAAGACATTATCTTTACCTGCCATTTTTAGACTAGCTCTGTACTCTGCTGTTCTGACAAGTAACACAACCTTTTCCATACCCCAGATCAGGACATGAGCTGGTATGTTCATTTGTAGGCAATAGAATCGATATTTGTAAGCCACCTAAAAAATTGGTGATACAGAGAGGTGTCAAATGCAAAGCCTTTCTGATGAAAAGTGTAAAGTTTTGTTATGTAAAGTGTGCCTGATGCCAGTTTACTCTTTAAAGAGGTTCAGCCGAAAGCCTTTTAAAGTCAGGGTGTGTCTGTCATTCACAATGGTTAAATTGTTGCACATGTTGAACACTGGAATTTTTGAAAATGGACTTTGTAGCATGTGAGGGTATTGATCCTCAGTGAGTGTTTGGTAACTAACCCTGGAGGTTGTACTTGTGTTCTTACAATGTGTGGGAAAACAGACCCTTTCTCATAGATGGGTATTCTTATTTTGTGTAACTTAAATGCCTGACAGTGCTACTTTACAGTGGAGCTGTTAATGAAATCTCTCTAAAACAGTTGATAGTTTTTCGAATGTGACTGATACTTGAAATAATCTTTTCTCTCCTCTTAGGCGTCTGTATATAAGATCTGCAGAGAAATGTATGCTGATGGAGCTGATCAACCTTTCCATAGTTTACCAGATTTAATTGGAGATAAGTATGTATTAGGAGTTAATGACCTTCAGAAGTGGTTCTGAAGGATGAAGTCCTAATGCTGTTTAATTTGAATTTTTAAAAGTCGAAGGGGGGAAAGAATGCAACTAGCATTTGATTTTAAAATAAATAAGTTTAAAATCTGTCATCTGCAGGCCTTATGATATTGGAATTTTGGTTTCTTAAAAGATTAACAATTATAATTAACAGTTACATCTCAGTTCATGCTCTGTCCACCTTTTGTGAGCTGTTAGAAAAAAGACAGCTAAAACTTCTGTATTATGAAACCTGTGCATCACAGTATCCTATTATTTTTTTTTTTCATACTTTGTGAAAGCATATCATTGGAGTTCTCATAGTTGGGTATCTATTTTCCAGCCCAGTATAGTTCTTTAGATAACTGAACGTTTCATGAAGGCCAATCTCTCAGCTGACTGCCTTGATTTTTTTTTTTTTTTTTCCTGATATACATATTACAGATGACCTCTACCAACTTTGAAAAAGAATAAGCAATGACAAGTGACATGAAGTTAAAGAGAAAAAGGCATTAAATTTGAGCTGTAAAATGAGCTCTTTTGGATGAGGTTTTTTTAATGTCTTAAGTGTTTAATTCAGGTGTAACTTGGTAGAGAGGCTGCTCTATGTGTAACAGGAAGATAGGTAAGGAAGGATGTGTATCAAAACATGCGCAAAAGAGAAGGTGAAAGAACAAGGAGGTAACGGCAGCAGAGAAGGGAGAAGGAGGCTTGTGTCTCTGGTGAGTCAGAAGAGCAGTGTGTATGGAATTAAACTGTGGGAACCTGAGGTGCAGATGTTGCTCATAGTTGAGTTTTGACAGCCCATCGGTCTGTTAATTAATGCTTTGTAGGAACTAACTTTGTGAGTGGAGGACTCTTGACACTTACTTGGTTGACTCTAGAGTCTTCTCCAGAGTACCCGCAGAGCACACTTGTTCAGAGTGGTCTTCTTTGGACTGAGTTTGGACACTTCTTTCTGCAGGTTAGTAGGAGGTCTGCTCACTCTCAGCCTGGATTACTGCTTTGTCTTAGAAGATGAGGATGGCATATGTGGCTATGCTTTGGGAACAGTTGATGTGACTCCTTTCATTAAAAAATGCAAAATGTCTTGGATCCCTTTCATGCAAGAAAAATATACTAAACCAAATAGTGACAAGGAACTGTCTGAGGCAGAGGTTAGTATAAACCACGAGATGAGAACTGCATGCTGGACTTTCTTTCCAAAGCAGGTCTTTATTTTTCTTATTTTCAGTTTCCATGTAATGATTTCTTTTGTACTTTTCTGAAGTCTTTGAGCATGGTATTGAGCATTTTAGAAGGTGACAGCAAAATTGTTCGCTGCCAATCAGATACAGGTTATGTGTTGCAATACACCCTTGAGGTTTGCTTTAATAGTAGTCAGTGCAGTAAATGTAAGCCACCTTAATCTAGAGAAAATTAAGGATTGCTTCTGCTCTGTTCCCCTCCAGTGAGATAGTGGTTTCCCCACTCTGTAGGTAAGGCTCTCCCCTGATAGTCACGTCAGTTTAAGTATGGAAAACAAACTTATGGAAAACAGTATTTGGTTTTGATGTTAAAGTCTGTGAGCCGTTTGTGAAGTGTGGCAGCTGTAAATGGTGCAAAATGACACCTTGCCTTCAGCAAGTGCTAAAAATAATATTCTCCAACAAGTTGTCTGAATAAAAGGAATCGTGGCAGACTGGTGGGCCTCCTCAGGGACTCTCCAGCTGGCAAGGCAGGGCCAAACTGGCATATATGCAGTGTGCTCTTGCTTTATTTGACTAGGACTTGGATAAAATCTTACAGGAGAGGTCATGGCTCTGAGAGCATGATCCTTCACACAAGCAAAGCAAAGCTTCCTGGAAATAAAGTGAAATGATTGTCGCTCCATTGTGAAAATGTCCACTACTTACAGGCATGTTTAATGGGAGAAAAGTGAAGTACATTTAAATAAACACACAAAAACTCCCCCAGCCTTGCAGCAAGTACAAGCAATCTTGGTTAAGTGTGACTAGAAGGTATCTTAATAGCTCTACTGCCACTATTGAAGTGGAGCTAATTCTGCAGTCTCTAGGTTTTGTGACTTTATTCCTCTACATTTGCAGAGTGCTGTGCTTTCAACTGCACGAGTAAGTTCTGATTTTGAAGCAAAGTTAATGCAAAGATACCAGAAGCTAAATACTGAAAAGCTGTAATAGATGCAGTAAAGGAGAAAGGGCCTTAATTTCCTGACGTTTAAAGCCAAACATCAGAGAAAGCAGGAGAGATTTTGTGCTGATAAACTAGCTTTTCCCTTGAGATGGTTAAGAACACTTTTTGCTGTTGGTACAATATCTCAGAAAAAGTCTGGTTTGTGAGACTAGGCTTGAAGGCTGTTCCTGTGAGTAGAGGAGAGATCTTTGTACTTTGCTGTTGAGATAGATGCTGTGGGATTTTACCCATTTAGCTTTTAAATAAAGACAAATGAAAGTGAAAAGCTGGATCATGATTAAATGTTTGTTTCCCATATTCTTTTCAGAAGATAATGCTAAGTTTCCATGAAGAGCAAGAAGTATTGCCAGAATCGTTCCTTGCCAACTTCCCATCATTGATAAAGATTGATATCCATAAAAAAGTGACCGATCCAAGCGTGGCTAAAAGTATGATGGCCTGCCTGCTCTCTTCTTTAAAGGCTAATGGTAAGCTTCTTGCACTCAAAATTCCTTGTTTCCTAAGTATATGTTAATTCTAAGATGCAAGGCAAACTTGGGTGGTTATATTAACATACTATACTTGCATATCAGCCTGAGAGATTCTGTTCCTGACAGTCTAGATTTAGGTAAAAAATTACAGAAGCTTTTTGGAAGCTGACTTCTGCTGATGTCCTTGATAAAAAGTAGCTTTTCACTTGAGCCATTATCCTGTAAATTAGAAAATAAGAAGAACTGAGGGAGCAATTTGGCAATAGGAGCACACATTTTTACATCTTGAACAACACACGAATGTTTCAATTTCCCCTCCTGGTATTCGTAATGATGCTTTTTCTTCTATGTGGCAGCATGTGCTGGTGGGTAATTACCAAAACCTTCAATATGGGGAAGTACTTGGCTGTCTGCCTGACTGTGCACCTGAGATTCACAGCTCCTTTGTGCAATTTGGTGCTGTTTTCTGAGACAACATCAGAGTTTCAGGATGCTTTTATGTGAAATAAAATGGTTCATTCAGACTTGACAAGATATCTGCAGTGTACAGTGCCTTCAGGGGGTGGTCAGCTATGTTGCCGTAAATCTGATCTCTTGGGCACTATACTTTGTATAAAATTGGATCAGTGATTTCATTGGGTTTAAATGTTAAAATAGGTGGGAACTCTAGTAATATCTGATGTCTACTTGTTACAGTAACTACTTCTACGGTGTTTTGTTTCTTTCCTCCTTCTTCAGGCTCCCGTGGGGCTTTCTGTGAAGTGAGACCAGATGATAAAAGAATCCTGGAATTTTACAGCAAGCTGGGTTGTTTTGAAATTGCTAAAATGGAAGGATTTCCAAAGGATGTTGTTATCCTTGGAAGAAGCCTGTGAAGTGCTTGACAGTGAACTGTTCCAATACTGTAGTCCCTTAAACAGCTGGGGAGGTAGTGGTGGGGATCTTCATATGGTCTAGCTGCACAAAGCCAGAAATAAGCCAGCTTGGTAGAAGGGGCTATGCGAAAATCACCCATCACACAATCAGACTGTAATTTGTTGGAAGGGGATAATGCTGCTGAAAACACTGTTTTAACAAAGAAACCTTGTCCTCTTCTGGTCCTGTGTGAAGTGCCAAGGAATCTTGCATGGGCTATAGCTTCTCGGAGGAATCCCTCTCAGTCGGTCCTGTGGTTGATGACAGTTCTCTGCACTCACGTGTCGACAGAAAAGTGGTCTCTGGCAGAAGTACCTGTAAAGGTGCAGCTTGTTTCTTTGTCATAGAGCGGGATGTGCAGCTGGAAGTTGCACGAAGGGGAGGGATTGCCTATGTCAATCAGCAAATTTAAAGATAAGTAGTTACAGTTCTATTTTTGACTATCTTTATGCTTGTTGATAAAGTGATGACCCGTTGTCACTTCTAATGACCATTGGTTCAAGCTTTGTGCTTTGTTAGGGACAAATGTGCAGTGGTCTGTGGCAGAAGTCACTTAATGACAACATTGTAAACTTCAGTGTATATAAACTTAGCCGTATGCTGACTAACTTTTTGTTTACCAGTTTTTGTAACTTTTTCTTTTGAAAAGTGAAATGGTATAGGTCCAAGGTGGCACTTTTGAATAACCTAAAACCACAATGGAGAACAAATCTGTCCTCGGCACTGACCTTTCTTACTGTGCCTCGTGTCCAGGGCTAGGGGCTGACCATCTTGGGTAAGGGGAGCAGATCCCGAATGATCCTTCCTTCAGACAGCAGTTTGTCACTGTGTGAGGTTATCATTCTCTTGGGACTGAAACAGCAGTTCACAAGGGGGTTTGGTAACATTCTCATGGAATTGTGGATGAAAGATGGTGAGAGGGAGAGAGCTGGCCCGCAGCTGAGACTTGTCCTTGGAACAGTCACCATGTTTCAAAGCCTGTTTGTACCAGTTGGATTAAATCAGGGTCTTCAAGTCCTGCACATTTGTATCAAATAATTTTTCTATAAGAGATGCCACAATAAGCACATTTTTACACATTATTTAAATGGTTACTTACTTTTAAATGTTCCAAGAGTTTAATGTTTTTACACAGGACTGACATGTATGGTTATTGGATGGAATCAGTGTGGTATGGGATCTGGTAGTGAGCTGGTTGCATCATTTATGAAATTGGTATTTCACGCAAGTCCCAGTGGCCCAGATACACAATTGGCCAGTGGTACGCAGCTTGCAGTACCTTGCTTCGTTCACCTGCTGCCATCCGCTGTCTTTCTCTTCCTTTTTAATTTTCCTGGGTTTTTTTTCAGTGGTGCACAGAGGAAGTTCAGGGTTTTTTTTACGAGCCTCCAGCTGCATAGAAGTTACATAACCTATAATGAACAGCATTAAGACTGCAGTAATGTTGTCTGCGACCTATGAGGCGATACTGTGTTTGGCCTTCTGGTACAGTCATACACAGAATGGTTTTTGGGGTTTTTTTGTTTGTTGGGTTTTTTTTCTCCTTTGCAGAATGTGAACAATTCTTTTTTAATGCGGTAGCGAAGTATTTAAGTTGAAGCAAGTTCATTTCATTTTTTTTTTAGAGAGAGGTACGAGGTTGTGCTATGGGATTTCATGCAAGTCAGAGCTGAATGCCACTAGTTTTTATACAGCTTTGAATGCATGTTGAGTAGCTGATACCTTGGTTTATCAGGTTGGGAGAGTTTTGTTGATGGATACCAGAGTCAACTTACTTTATCTGGATGCATAACATAACAGCATAGGATGCTTGTGGCCTTATTTCTTGGCTTTTGAGGAGTTGCCACATTTTCTCTTCCTATGACTTTGTTATTATTATAGAAGTTAATTGTATAAGCCTATGGAACGTCAGGCCAATACCATCATTCTAGGATTGTAAAGTGATATGTTGACATATCTTTCATGGTTACGAATTTTCATTAAGGTTGGAATGCCACTTTCATTATTCTGTTTTTAGATCAACAGTATCTGTAGCAGAAAAAAACGACCTGTAAAACTGTATTTGAAGACCATGCGAGAAATAGAATAAAAATTGAGAAGTGAATGTAAATAAGAAACATGTTTTGTGTGTGAGGTCCCAGAACCAGAAGTGGTTTGGCAGTGTGTGTTACATCATGTAATGTCTGTTGGAGGGGCTCAGGATCAGATGTCAAAGAAGCCTGTCTCTTGTTTCGGTGGTGGCAGTGCCTCCCATGGTAGGTTTTTATCTGTGCTGTTGCTTTTCAGAGGCAGGTATTTGATGTGACCCTTCAGGGTGGCAGTGACCTTTGTGGTTGTCTCTTCCGTGAGTATTGCCAGTTGAACTTCACCTGTTTAGAAACAAAAGCAGTTCTTGTAAAGGTGGTTTCCAGTTTCTGTCAAAGGCAGTGTGGCAGCAGTGCTGGTTTGTCCCTTCTTCCTCATTACTTTTTGTCTTGCTGGCTGCTGGCTTGAGGCTGCTGAAGCCCAGAGGAACCTGACCACGGAAACATGGGGAGAGGTGAAGTGACTTGAGGGTTATGCTGTGTGCAAGGGGCAAACATCGAAGTTCCACAGTCTGACCTTGGTTGTTCATCCACATAGTTTAACTGGGAGAAGCTCCTGGGACAGCTACAGTGAGTAGCTTCCTGTATAAAGTTGACAGCCAGGCAGGAGGGCTGAGTCAGGGTTATGAAAAGCTGTGTTTTCCTAAGGTTAGCTCACAAGTGTTCATCCACGTGCTGCAGAAGAACAGGTTATGCAGTTCAAAATCTGTACATGCCAACTGAGCAGGGAAATCAGCACTTAAAAACTTCTCCTAACCCAGTATATGTGTGCTGTGTTAAAATGATAGTCGTTCACAGATTCATCATGTGTTCCATGTAGGCATCTTTGTTTCTTGAAGCCTGTTTCACAAAGTTACAGCAGAAATTGCAGTGACAATTGGCCTATGCCAAACACAGGATTGGATTCTGCTGTTGCACCAGAAACTTCCCAAGAAAGGGAGTGGGAAGCAGAAATGGGCTCTCTTGCCTGCCTCATGGGCCGCTAGCCTGATGGCTGCAGAGAGCAACTACTGCAGAAGCAAACGAGCACACTTTTAAAGCCTTTGCTGAGCGAGCACTTGCATTTTTGCCTTTTTCTGGCACCAGGTTTGGCTTTTCAAACCTCTTCAGCTTTGTTTTTCTTGAATCAGCTCTGGTTGGAGCAGAGCAAATGAGTGGCTGTGGAGATCTCCTCTACAGTGGAAGCAGAGCCAGCTCCTGATGGACAGTGTGGTTTGAGTTCATTGTTAGTGGGGTTTGTTTTAATTCAGCTGCTCCCCCACTGCACCCCTGCAGCATGGCCCAGGCTGCTTGCCTTTCAGCTTTGAAAGACCAGCCCAGGCCTCTGCTCCCTGTGGTATGTCTTGAAGCAGGATCTTGCCTCTGTTCATGGGCTCCTGCACCACAGTCCCTGATGCCAGGGTCATTCTGCTGTTGCCCTCACCCAGGCTTAGAGATAGAGATGAGCAGATCCCTCTGTTATGCCCCTGCCTCGGTCCCTGTTCTCATTCTGGACCACTGCTACCCTTCTTCAGGCTCTCAGCTTTCTTACAGCCCCTCTGTAGTCTTCCCCCAATGTCTGGGAAAACTAGCGCCCTGGAGCCAGGATGGTGACCATGAAAAGGGCTGTAGATGGGCAGCTGATAGTAAGGGCCACTCTTCCACTCTGCCATTTCCATAGCCAGCAGTGTGGTCAGAAAATACTTTGGCTGAAGGCCCAGGGTGGGCTGTAAAAGGATGTGGTGGTGTCTTTCATCTCCTGCGTGGCTTTTGGGCTGTTCAGCCTCCTCACAAAGTAAGACACTCCCCCTCACAAATACAGACCCTCTCTCCTTCCACCATTCCCCCTCCTGCCTGCCCCCCAGAAAAGCCTTCCAATGAAAGTGGCCAGTTAGCAGGAAAAGTCATTAGGATCGTGCTGAGTTAATAACTGTTGCACTTTTGTAGAAAGGAAATAAAACCCTATAGCAGTGGCATTTCACCGAATGCCCCCCTACATGGAGCGAGCCCTTCCATAAAGACCCCCTTCACCTTGTTGCTGCCAGCGGGGTCCCCCTCACAGGATGCCAGGCAAAGCTGCGTGCGGGACTCTTCGGTTTGGTCACCCTCGGGCAGGGGCCGGGCCGGGCCATGCCGGGGCGGGGCGGCAAAAGCTATGACGGCTCAGCACGGCACGGCCCGGCTCGGCCCGCCCCTCTCTCGTCGCTGCGCCGCCGCCTCATGGAGCCGCACGTCCCCGGCAGCGTCCTCTTCGGTGAGTGGCACCGGGGGCCGCGGGGGAGGGAAATGGGGACACGGGGAGAGGGTGGTAGAAGGACTTGGAGTGGGGGAGACAGGACGACATGTGAAGGGTCACAGGTGTGTGGGGGGGTAATAGACCGGGTACAGGAGACACGCGGGGGGGGGGAGGGTGTGAGAGATGGCGGGGCAAGAGACATGGATGGGATGGGGGGCGGGAGAGACATGTGGGGGCAATAAATGGGGTCAGGAGAGAGACGGAGGAAGGAAGAAACGGGGGAGTAACGAGAGCGGCGTGGAGACGGGAAAGACACGTGGATCGGAATGGGGAGAGGGAGGAACACGCTGGGGGGTAATAGGGAGCCGGCGGGGGCAACAGAGAGACACGGGGGCAGCAAGGACACGGGGGGGTAAGAAACACGTGGTTCTGGAAAGACACGTAGAGCGCATTGCTGAGCCTTGGAGGGTAAGATCTGTGCCGGGGGAAGTGGGGGAACGAACACGGCAGGACACTCTGAGACGCGTAGACACGTGTGTAGGGCCGAGGCATGGGGTGAGGGCCCCCAGCGAGCTCCCGTAGCTTGGTGTCCTGGGTCCGGGGTCTGGGACGGAGCGGACACGTGGTGGGGATCCTGGGCCGGTTTGAGGGGAGCTGCGGGCCGTCTGGGGGACTCATGGGTGTAGAAGGCTACGAGCAATGGGGTAGGGGGAAGCCCCGGCTCTGGACGGCCTCTCCCGTTCCTCCGCTTCCCCCCTGCGCTCCCGTGTCTGTGCTCCACGGGCACGGAGCCGCGTTCCTCACATCTGGGGCGGGTTTCTCCCGGGCCGGGCCACCCCGCGCACGAGGCCCTGCGCTGCTCACAGGCGGGTGAGCGGGCGGCTGCCCCCAGCCCAAAGCGTGCCCAACAGCGCGGCTCGGGAATGTGGAACAGCACCCCCAAACCCCCCTTCTGAGTTTGATCATTGCCCTGGTGATCTTGCGAACACAATAGCAGGGATGGGAAGAGGTCCCGCCTGGGGCTCTTCCTCCCCCCCTGTTTCAAATGCCGGGTCTGGTATGCAGGGCTCAGCTCTGTTTTTCCTGATCTGCTTCACGTTGGTGAATCATCCTGCAACAAGCAAACACACCCAGGGCACTCTGCCATTCATTCCTCCACATGGTCGGCTGAGTCTTCATCCTAAGAACCAAGGACAAAATTTTGTATCTCCCTTGGTTTTGTAGCTGTTCGGAGGAGTATGTAATGAAATCCCTTTCAAAACTTGTCTTGAGGAACTCCAGCTCCCTGCAGCCTGGCCCAGCACCCTCCCCTTGAGTTGTTCCTCATCATGTCTAATGCTCTGTGTCTTTGCCCCCAGAGCAAACGTTCTGCTGAAGGTGGGTAGAGTTGAGCCTCCTTTCTGGCTGCTCCCATCATCCACAGCCATGTGCTCTGGTTTCTCTGCTCTCTGGAGATGAGCCTTGCCCTGCCTGTGCTCAGTGGCCTTGGATGCCCCTGGGTGCTGCTCATGGCACTCCAGTTTGGGGACATCAGGTTTTGTCCCTCTGTGGTGCTGAGCCAGGCACATAGTTCTTGGGAACATTTTATCCTGAAGATCGGAGGCTGCTCATGAGGATGAGAAATCAAGTGGTTTAGGGATGCCATGTGCATGCCCAGCTGTGAGGCTCACCCTGGGAACTCTTTGCTGTGGGGCCTGGGGCTATGCGATGGCTGCTGCAGCTTTTTGTATCTTCTCTTTCTAGGCTGTGAGCTGACTGCCAGTACCAAATCCTACACATTTCAGGTGGATGATGAAGATGACTCTGAGCACATTTTGGCCCTGTCTGTGGTAAGAGAAATGAGAATGAATTATGCTTGTTCTCTCCCATAGTGACCCACAGCCTCACACCCCCTGCCTGGGCTGGACCAGGGGACTCCCTTCTCTCAGATCCCAGTACTGGCTGTACTGAGGGCAGGGCATGGGGCTGTGGTATTTATCTGTTGTATGGAGGTGCTTGAGTAAAGCCAGTGGTGGCAGGAGACTGCTCAGCAGAGGAATACTGTAGCTGTGGTGTGAAGGAGTGTTTTTGCTTTGTCTTTGACCTTGCTGGAGCCTCTCACTAGAGCGTGCCCTCCCCACCAGCTGGGTCCCTGGCTTGTTGCTCTCCAAGCCCAGGTGGATTGAGAGGCTTCATCCCTGGCTCTCTCTGGGGGATGTTTTCCATCCTGGAAGATGCTATTGCGGATGAGATTGGCAGAAAATGCAGCTCACGTGCCATCACTTGAGGTGGTTGCAGTGTATCAGCTGGGAAAGCCACAGAACCACTCTGGAGGTGGTCAGGGGGACATTGCTTGGTGAGCTCTGTGTCCTCCCCGTTCTGTGGAGCAGCACCCTCACACCATGGCAGCTGGGCTGGTAGCATTGCTGAGGCTTGCTTGTCCCATGGAGAGCCCCTGGGGGAGCAGTAGTTGATGATCTCCATTTCCACCCAGGTCTGCCTCACAGATGGTGCCAAGGATGAGTGCAATGTGGTGGAGGTCGTTGGGAGAAACCACGAGAACCAGGAGATCGCTGTGCCGGTGGCGAATCTGAAGTTGTCATGCCAGCCCTTGGTAAGAGCTTCTTTTAAAGACTCAGGTGGGAATGGCTGCAAGGAACTGGACATTTCTGAATGTTTGTGGACCTCTCCTCTAGGATCCTGACCATGAGCTGGTCTGCAGCACACAGGGAAATGCCCTGGGGCCCGCGGGAGAGGTGCCATGCTGGAGACTACAGGATGTTGTCCTTTTTAGCCTCTGTCCTTCACTCAGCTCCATCTCTGTCTCTTTGCAGCTCAGTCTGGACAACTTCAAGCTGCAGCCTCCAGTGACCTTTCGCCTGGCAGCAGGCTCTGGCCCAGTGCACCTCGCCGGCTGGCACAGGATAGGTGAGGATTCCAGTGGGGAAAGACTTTGGGGAAGCAAGGGGTAATGAAAGGCCCCCACCAGCATGAACACTGCCTGGGGAGCCCCTGGGAGATGTGCTCTATGCCTCCTTTGGGCTGGTTCCCCAGGAGCTGTCTCCATGCAGGGATCCCTTCCCTGCCATAAAGTCTTGCATGGGAAAAAGGATCTGGGTAACCAACATTGTCCCCTTTTTCAGTGGCTGTCTCTCACCATTCTTGTCTGAGACCTCTCTCCAGCTGCGATACAGCTTCTCACCTCAGGCTGCTGTTAGATCTGCTCCAGTGCTCTTTGGACTGTTCTGCTCTTGGAGTGTTTTAGGGATCAGCTGTTTTTGCAAAGACATACATTGGTGCGTAACAGTTACTTGTGTGTTCCAGTACCCAGGGAAGATGCTTCCTTTGAGGAGGAGGATGACTTGTCTGAGGAGGAGGAGCTTCCTCCTATCAAGCCAGCCAAGAAGTAGAGAAGGCAGCAGTAACTTAAGACAAGGTGAGGGGCCAGGCAGCCTCAGAGGGTCTGAATACCTGGTGTGGCAAGCATGGGTAGAAACTGGCCTGCTACAGGAAGCTGCTGGTCTCAGTCTGGTTTTTCCTCTAGGTACTCACAGGGACTTCCCTCCCGGAGGACGTTTACCTTGGACACCTCTTGCCAGGACCTCAATGTTTGCTGCTTTGTTTTTATTTTGATTTTTTTGTGTTTGACAAACTTTTTGGGAAGCAGGGACTGCTCCCAGTATGGGGGTGTCTCCTTTCCCACAGCCCTGGGAGATTGATCCCAAAACTGGAAAGATGCTGCTGGTATATCCTTTCTCCCCCATCCCTGCCCTAGGAGTCAGGGATGCAGGAGGTGATCCTTACCCTGTGCCTTTTTGCTGTTCTGGACCTCTGCTCTGTGCACCCCCTCTCACTGGCTTTGGAATACCTGTCTTGACCCTTTCCCCTTACAGCCAGTGGTGGAACAGGCACCTTTACTGATTCTAGTGTTTGCTTTTCTTTACTCACAATTTGATGGGGTTTATGCATTTGAAAATGTGAAACTGGGGCCCAGGCTGTGTCCTCAATGGCAGTTATGGTGGGGTGGGAGCTCACAGCCTACCTGGGGTTTGGTTGGAGGTTCTGGGTCAATCTGCTTTGTAAAGAACTGTTTTTACGCTCTCAATAAATGTCTTGTATACATCAAGTCTGGAGCAGGGTCACTGCTGGTTGGTGGGTGGGTTACTCCTATCTGCACTTCAGTGGGAGATGCTGTTCTGTGTCCAGTCCCTGACCCTTGCTTCCCTTGGCAATGCTGCAGAGCTCCCAGGAGAGATCTGGGGGCTCCTCTGTCTCTCATGGGCTCTGCCACTTGTGCTTCATGAGCCCAGCTCAGTGCAGCATCCAGGCTACCAAGGGAAGAGGCAGAGCTGCTGGTAACTGTGTGGGGCAGGGACCAGCTCCACTTGTGCTCCCAGAGATGACCCAGCTTAGCAACACCTCCTTGGTTTGGGACACATGGGCCCTTGTGCTGGGCATTGTCATGGTAAAGTCCTCACTGTGTCGCTCTCAGCCGAGCAAATGTCCTGTGGAGGGGTGACACACCAGTGCCTGCAGGGCATGGGGCAGGTCGGAGCTCAGGCCTTTGCTGGGGAGTTGTGTCCCCCATGACTGGGTATCTGGAGAGGGTTTCATCCTTTCTGTGCTTCAGTCAGGTGGGACCTCTTATCCCTGGGGGCTGGTCCTCTGCTTAAATATTTTCTTGGCAGTTTCCATGCATCTCATCTTCCATCCTTATGGGAGCCTATAAAGAAAGAGGGGGAGAGACTTTTTAGCAGGGCCTGTTGTGATTGGATGAGAGTGATGGTTTTAAACTAAAAAGGGACATTCAGGTTGGATCTGAGGAAGAAATTTTTTGCAATGAGGGTGGTAAAACACTGTCACAGGTTACCCAGAGAGGTGGTGGACTCGCCGTCCCTGGAGCCAGTCAAGGCCAGCCTCGATGTGCTTCTCGGCAACTTGATGTAGTTGAAGATGTCCCTGCTCATTGCAAGAGGGTTGGACTAGATGACCTTTGAAGACCCCTTCCAACCCAAGCTGTTTTATGGTTCTATGATCCCTGTCCCACCGGTTGACGCCTGTCTCGATCCTTGTTTATGACATTGGCTATTGTCCCCGAAAAGCACCACGTACTGTTCAGCCTTGCTGGCTCTGCCGGGACAGTTTCTCACCTGCATGGACTCCAGAGGAAATCCCCGAGGGTGGATCCTCAGCTCAGGCTCCATCCCATATTGTGAGCTGGGCCGGTTCTCTCCTCTGGGACTTGTGTAGCACCTCTGCATCTCCCCACTGTTCCCTTCTGGGCCCAAAACAGCCCTTGGCCAGCACGGAGGGAAGCTTTGATGTCTCTTGCCTCAGAGGGCTGTTGTACCCCTAGCCCCGAGGCGGGGACGCCGCTAGGTGGCAGGCGGGCACCGCGGCAGGGCTCAGCGGAGGCAGGGCCCGGGCAGCCCCGGCAGCGATCCCGGCCTCTGTCCTTGCCTCTCCCTGCCTGGCTGCCGGCACTGGGCAACCCCTGGGATGCAAAGGGCACCTAGCACCGGTCCCGGGATAGAAAGAAGTGCCTGGGTCTGGCCCTGCGGGAAGGATGGATGCTGGCTGGGAGAGGTCACATCCCCAGGGAAGTATTGCTTATCCTGGGACAATAGGGTGCTTGGGGTTGGTGATCTGGGCACACTGCCCGATCCCCAGGCAAATCTCACTGCTCTCGGAAAGTTTGGGGGAAGTGGCACAATTTAGCAGCCTTGCTGAGAGAAGAGATGTAGGAGTGTTCTCCCGAGGGCTGGATGTGTGTTTGAGAGGTGCTGGCAGGGACACCAGTGCCCTGTGCTGATGGTGCAGGAGGGAAGTTCAGGGTAGTTTCCCTGCCCATGGCAGGGGGGTTGGTGCTAACTGATCTTAAGGTCCTTTCCAGCCCGAATCATTCTGTGATTCTATGATTGTAGTGAACAGAGCTGTGGCTTTGTCAGTGCTGCAATGGTGCCCAGCCCCTGCTAGGGCTGGCACACACACGACTCCGCAGATTTCCCTGGCTGTGTGCACAGAGAGGGTTCAGGGCTAATTTATCTGCTGGGCCTGGGTCCTGCTTGCTCTCAGTGGAGGAGCAGCTTGGCTCAGAGGAGATAAGAGCCAGTAGATCATCTTTAACAACGTGCTTCTGGAAGGGTGGGCTGGAGGAGCGGCTGGCTCAGAGCCCTGTGGAGAAGGAGTTGGCACAGCTTGGCCTGGCAATGAGGTATGGCTGCTTCATACAGGGTGGGAGAGGCAGTCCTGGGTAATAGGAAGGGGCATTTGTCCTCTTAAAGGGTAGAAGGAGATGGTTTAACGTGCTGGTTTTGTTAGGGACATCTAGGTAGCTGGGACAAGGTGCTGTGACAGGACAGACAGACCTGCCAGTGGGCAAAGGTGACACCATATGGGACATGGTGCTGCTGGCAGGAGGCATCAAGAGACCAATCTTGTCCACTCCACTGCAGGATTAGCCCAACCTAAGGCCTTGCCATGAGTGCTGCTTGGTCCCCAGCACTGTCACAGGGTGGTGGCAGGGGAGAGGGAACACCCCAGTCCCAGAGGAGGCAACGGCAGGGGCTGGGGGTGTTGGCGCTGCCAGGCCCCTTTTGAAGTGACCTGGGGGGATTTGCTCCCTCCTTCTCAGCAATGTCACAGCCTTGATGTGCTCAGGCTGGGGAGAGGGAGAGAAATGCTGAGATGGCAGGAGGCTGGAAGGGAGGATGCACTCACACACAGCGCTTAATGGGGAAGGATGGGATTACAGGGGTCACGCTAGGTGAGCAGCTTCCTTCGAGGCGCTGATGGTATCAAAGCAGGTGCCCCCGGCTGCAAATACCTTGGGCAAACAAACAGGGCTGTCTAAGAGCAGGTGAGCTCGGACATGACAGGCTGGGGGGTGCTCAGGGATGGCGGGGGGTAGGAGGCTCTCTGTGCATGGGGAGTGAAGCGTGGAGCTCCTGGTGTGAGGGCTGCCTTATTTTGCATAGGGTGGGTGGAAGAGTTGCATGTCTACATACATGTGTGGGCTCCCCATGCTGGAGATGCATATGAGGGTGCAGAGCCCCTCACTGTCCCACGGAGTGGTGGAGATGCTGGTACCCAGGCAGCCAAATGATGCCCCGGCCCAGGTGATGGCTCTGGAGTTGCTCTGGGAGGTGGTTGGCTCCGAGCATCCCTCCTTTCTGCTGCTTTTCAGTGCTCTGCATGCTGACATCACCGGGGATGGATCCCTCTCTGCTCCAGCAGCAATGGGAACCCTGGCCCTGACTGGGCCATTCAGCAAAGAAACGTGGCTGTAGCATGGCTCAGTGTGGAGGTCACCATGCATGAACACCACAGCCATGCATCCACACTGCTGCACTCTCCATAGCCCTCCCAAACCAGTTCCAAATCCAGTGAGAGGCTTGGGCTGCTTGCTGCAGGGTCTGGCCCAGGTACAAGCCCCATTGCACCAGGGTTTGGCTCCCAGAGGATGCTCTGGTTTCAGAGGTCCGGTTTGAGTTGCTTGTTCAGGAATGGCAGAGCAGGATGTGGAGCCAGGGAGTGGTTTTCCTTGTGATGCCCCAGCCATCCTGCCCCGACAGTTTTCTTGCTGGGTTTCAGATCTCCAAGGCTGGGAACACAGCCCCAAGGCAGCTGAGAGAGCTGTAACCGTGCTGTAGGTGGGGCTGGTCCCCTGCTCCATGAGCTCCGTGTTGCCGCTTCCCACACTGAACTGGGGTGACACTGTCTCTGCCCGGGCTGCGGGGGAACAGTGGGACACCCCTGGAGATGCAGCATCCCCATTATCACAGGGTGCAGGGGCTCTGTGAGATGGGGCAGAAAGCTGTGGGGTGCGTGGCATCTCGATGGCAGCGTAAACCAGGACAAGGCGTGGCGAGTGTCCTGTTCTCTGTGGTGTTAGCTGATTCTGCTATCCCTGTGCTGTCCTGCCAGGCAGTGGGCACAGGTACCTCTGCTATTGCTTCACCCCACCTTAAAGGTTAGGGCAGAGCTGAGCATTGCAGCCAAAAGAGGAAGCGGCAGTATCTGGAAGGGCCAGGCTGCTGGTAATTCCCGTCTTTTTCCCATCAAGATGCCTTGCAGATGGAAACGCTTCCAGTACCCTGTGTGGAAGCAGCCCTGTCTAATGGAGAAGCTGAAACTTGGATCCTGGCTCATCTCCTGCTTGCTGGTGCTCATTCATGTGCTGGGTCTTCCCCAGGGTGCCTTGGTGTTCATCCCACTGACTGCTCTGCAGGAGGAGAAGAGGCAGCTCTTGGCCCCACAGTGGGTGCCAGTGGCTGATTTACCATGGCTGCTCCCAGCTGCACATCCCAACACTGGAGGTTGCTTACGGCCAGGCTGTGCTCCAGGCATTTGCAGGCTGTGATAGCTGCTCAGTGTGTCTGCTTGCAGTGGGGACACGTGTCCCCAGCTTCACAGCACTTCCCAGAATACAAGGTGTGGGGTGTGTGTCTTCATGAAGGTGCTGCTGCAGCAGCTGTGGCTTTATGGTCTGCAGTGCAAGCACAGGAGAAGGTGTTGGAGGAGCACGGGGTAACACTGGAGCAGGGGTTGTGCCATGGTTTGAACTCACAGACACATAAAGCATGTGCTAGAAGTGACCATGGTTGGGATGTGGTAGAGAGCCCCGTGCAAGGCAGGCAGGGTGAGGCTCCATCACAGCCATCCCGCTCCATCCCTCCCACATCCCCAGTGCAGCCCCACATCAGGGTGGTGTCAGCAGCTCTGCTCCACAGCCGCAGCAGAGATACAGGGAGGTCCTGGCCTCCAGGGTGCAAATCTAAATGCTCTAGGCTGGGCTGTCCCTGACACTGGCAGGACGGTCACTGCTGGCCACACACCCCTGCCAGGGCTGGTGCGGCCGGGGGACAGGGTCGGCCCAGAGAGGCATGTTGCTGCAGGGAGCACAGGGACCTCGTAGTCCCCCATTCCCAGCCCCACCGGCAGCAGAGCCTTAGGCTGGATGGGCAGGATGTGGCCTCTGTGGTGTCCTTACTGGTGATGGCTCTGCACAGGGGCTGTGGGACAATCCATACAGCCTCCATGCCTCCTGTTCTCCTGACAGGCTCTTTGTGGGGTGGAAACCCCCAAGCTGCAGTGCACAAGGTTTTGGGGCTGGATATGAATGGTTGTTGCTGACAAGCAGAGCAGAGGATGGGAAGAGCATAGGGAACAGGGATCTTGTCTGTGGCAGGTCTGCCCTGCTAGACCTGGTGATCAGTTCATGGGGGAAGACAGCATGGTCTAGTGATGGAGCTGGGCCCCCAGGAAATGAGATTTTGGCTACTGAGGAAAAGGTGGGAGCAGAATCTTTGGGGGGCTCTTAACCCCCATTTGAACCCCCTGGGTGCTTGCTCCTGTGCCTAGGCTGGCTCCCTGCAGACCTGACCCATCCCTGCACACCTTCGAGAAGGTGTTTACACCGTGGTGGGAGCTTGGGCATCTTGTGCATGCCATGACTATGATCCAGGATGGTGTGAAGTCCCCTACAAGTTACAGGCTGTCTTCAGTCTCTGGCTGTGGTTATGCCTGGGACCACATGTTCCACACCTTCCCAAAACAGGGGTGTACAAGGTGGCACAGAGACCAGACATAGCCCTGGGCATGGGAGCTGGAGAGGGGCATGGTCCTTGTGCCAGCCCAGCAGGGGGTAGGAGCTATAGGGCTGACAGGAGCAGGAGGGCTGGGCTTGGGCAAGGGATACAGTGGGGTCCATAGGAATGGCCAGCAAGGTGAGGGCTGCAGTCAAGCTGGGGGAGCAGCAGGTGCCATGGGGAGCATGTCCACCCCGCCACTTCTATGCAGTTCACTCTTGCTGTCCCTGCCACCTCTCCCTGTCCCCCCAGAGCCATGTGGGGTGTCATGGGGGCTGGCTCCCCAGGGCCAGGGTCAGGATGAGCTGCAGCTCTGCAGGGCTGGGATGTCAAAGAGGCCATAACCCTGGTGTTTTGCAAACTCCTGGGGTCAGCAGTTCAGCTGCCACCGACATAGGGGCCCGCAGACACACATGGGCATTTTGGGTGGATGCTGTAAGCAAACAAACGAAGGTAGAGTTACAGCTGATGGACAGCCCCCCCCCAGCCACTGCTGTTGGTTTTAGGCTTAACCCCCCTCCCATCCAGCACACAGGGAGCAGGAGTCCTTTCCTAAGAGAACCTGAACCAAAGCCACATTGCCTGGCCCAGCTGAGGGAGCTGAGGTTGGAGCTGGGCAGCAAAGGGCCAGCATTTTGCATCTCTGCCTCAGATCCTCGTGGCCCTGAAGGAGCCTCTGAGCCTGTCCCACAGAAAGGACAGTGACCCCCAGCACTGAGTGACAGCTCCCAACCTCCTGGGTGGCCAGTGGAGCCCCCTCCCACCCAGCCTGGCTGTGACCACTCTTCCCAGCTCTGCCTGATGGTGTGCGGCTGGAGACCCCAAGGAGGGTGCTGCTGCTTGGGCTGGGGCCACAGTGCTGGGGAAGTTGTGCCAGCAGGGAATGCCTTGGGATCAGGTCTTGGAGATGCTCTTTGGTCTGTGCAGTGAGGTTAGGATTAGGTGGAGCTGGCTAAACACATGAGCATGCACATCCTCAGCCACGTGTCCGTGTGTCTCACCCCTTTCCTGTGCACATGTGGCATGGCCATTCCTGCTCAGGTTGCTCATTCATTGACCCCCGTTAGATGCAGAGCAGGTTTGTACAAAAAAGCTCAACCTTGGGTTTAAACGATGCAGGGCCGGGGATGCCACCTTCTCGCTGGGCTGCTCCTGCATCAACTGCCCTCACTGGGGGCCTTCAGTCTTTGTTTCTGGCTTGCCTAACTCAAGCCCTGCTGTGGGACTCCGTGTGGACCCCTTCCCAAGCTGGGTGGCTGCAAAGCCATTCCAGTTCTCTCTCCATGCAGATGGATGCAGTCTGGGAGTGAGTCTACCCTTCAGTGCACTCCACAAGGCTCCTGGCCTTGCCAGGCTATGCCAGATCTTTACCTATGTACCTGGCTCACCTCTGAGCCTCTTCCATGCAGTGGGTGTGGATATCAGAGATGAAAAAAACACTGGTCTCATCAGAGTCAAATGTAGCCATGAGACGGAGGCTTGACATCAATGGCAAATCCATCCATGCATCCATGGACTGCCCTGGATGAACTTCTGCTCTGTCTGGAACCAGAAGTGAAGCTGCCATATGCTGAGGCACCCAAGGATGCCCCTACCATACTAGTAGCCCTGCTGATGTGAGTGGTGAGCTCTCCTCCAAATCACCCAGCCTGGATGGAAAGCAGAGCCTAGATTTGACTCCTCTGATCCACAGGAGCATCACTGCCTGGGAAGGCAGCACGGGGTCACCAGAGGGTGATGGAGCCAATATTGACACCAGCACTTCCAGGAGCTCAGCCTGAAGTTATGGAACCAAAGGCCCCGTTTCTAGAAAGCTGCTGGGCAGGAGGAACAGGAGGTGATGAAACGGTCTGCAAAGGGCAGGGGAGGGAGCCCAGTTCCCTGAAACAAAGCTGTGGGAGCAGACTGCTGCAGAGGGACCTAACAGGGCCACATCACCCAGGTTTGTCCTGTGCAGGGGTGGACACAGCTCCAAGGGGCTGTGACCAGAACACAGGGGTAGTCTCCTGGCCTGGAGTTCCCACCGCCCACAAAACTGCTGCTAGTAATTGAATAGAGAGGAGAATTAATTGTGAGCGGGCTCTGTCTGCCCTCCCCGCTCCTCGTTTGCCCCGGGGCTGCCTTGGCGCTGTGGGTAGCGAAGACAAGGTCATTCCCATGTAACACATCCCGGTGGGGTTTGGCCAAGTTCCTTCCCCTCGGGAGGGGTGCAGGTTAATGGTGAGCGGTGGGATTGCCCCAGGCTGCTCTGTGCTGCTCAGCCATGGAGGAGCTGCTGTTGCCTCTGAAACGCCCCATTAATGCTGTGGTCCCTTTGTGAAGGATCAGCAGGCAGGGCTGGGGGTGCTGGGCCGTGGGGCTGGGAAGGGTGAGGATGGAATGGGTTAGCATCCCTTTGGCTCTGTTGGGAAGCCTTCACATGTTTATTTTGTTGGGGGCAAAACCTGCCTTGTGGCCAAGCATCCTCCAGGCATGGCTGTAAAGTGCTACAGGATCCTGGTATTCGTGGCTCTCTATCATATGGTGCTGGAGGGGAGGGAGATGCTTGGGTGCAGGACAGTGCTACCTGCACTCTGCTGTCCTCTTCTTTGTGTTAACCCCAGCCCCATGCCAGCCACCCCACTGCCTGCACTGCCTGTTCCCTTTCAAAGACAGCTTCGCTGCAGTCTCCCGAAGCCCTGTGTGCCTGCAGAGACAGATCTCCTCGCCCTCCAGCAGGCTCAGTGTTGCAGTGTGTGCCGTTGCAGGTGCTGCTCTCCTCCATCAATCGGGATTAGCACTGTGATCCTGTCTATGTCCCTGGCCTGGCAGGAGCAGGGAGCTGTGCCTGCCGGTCCTTCTCTGCGGGTGGCAGCAATGTCCTGGCTGCTCCTCCGACTGATCATTTCATCTACTAAAAAGATGTTCAAGCCAAATCTCCTGTGGGTGTTTTTCTGGCTCCTTGTCACCACAAATCCTTCCAGCCTCCTCTTGTGATGTGAAGCCCCAGTTTGCCTTTGTCTCCACTCACTCACTTTGGACAAGTTGCCCCCAAAGCTAGGGTTTGTGTTGCTTTCCTTGGCTTTGCCTTTCTGAAATTGATGCCAGTAGTGAGGTTTTAGGCTGATGTTCAGGGAGGAGCTGGTAACAGCTACACCTTGCTGGCTTTGCCCTCTCATGGAGAGCAGGGGCTTGCATTGCCCTGCAGGAGGAAACGACTGTTTGTGGACCACTTCTGACCTGGGCTGGGCCAGACAGTGATGATGCCCTAGAAAAAGAAGGCTGGAAGCTGGATCTGGGACCTGTGTCCTGCAGATGTGCAAACAGACATCCTGGGAGAAAGCAAGGATGGTGCTGAGGTGGTCCTGAGTGTGGGATGTAGTGCTGAGGGTCAGAAGGAGAATGGAGAGAAGCTCCCATAGCAGCCCTTGCTCTCTCTTCAGTCTCTGCTGTCCAGTGGCACACGCAGCCCACTCCAAGGTCTCACAATCCCTCTTCTGCTGTCTCCTCTGTTCCCTCAAATCCTCTCCCAGTCTGCTCACTGCCACACTGCAGTTTAGGCTGCTCCAGAAGCTGCCCCTATGGTTCCCAGCCCCCAGGAGGCTTTATGTGGGTGCAAGGGGGAAGTGGAGGTGGGGAAGGTTTGAGAGGAAGCCCAGACCCCCACCACGCTGGGACAGACATCTCCATGTCCTGGTTCCTCTCTTAGCTCCTGCTTCTTGGTGTTGCAGCCCTGTGGCACCTGCAGCTTTATGGAAAAAGGAGTGAGAGGGCTGCAGCTCACATCTCTGGTGTTCGATGATTCATCTGCAGCATTTAACATCCCTGAAGGATGTAAAATACATGAGCTATTCTCTGAGGGTAACACACTCTTGTGCCAGCCCAGCCTATCTGCCAAAGAAGGTAATGGAGCAGTGGAGCGCCAGGATGGGACCTGACAGGACCTTGCTGATAGCCTCCTTCAGGGATCACAGCCTGATGGCTGCCTGGAGCTCTGGGGACACAGCAGGTCCCCAGGTCTTTCTGTGAGGAGGGGATTTCTCCCACCAGCTCCATAGCAGCTGGTCTCAGGAGTGCAGGGCTGGGGTTTCTCTGCTCTGCAGGAGAGACAGACAAGCCATCTAGCCTCAGCGCCTGGGGATGGAGGGGACCCTCACCCCATGGGCTTAGCTCCAATAGCCTGCAAAGGAGCTGAGAGTCAAGCTGACGTCCCTTGTGGTGCCTTGCACAGGAGAGAGGCTTTCCCAAAAGGGTTTGTTTTTACTTAAAAAACAAAGGGGTGGGGAGGGGGAGGTTGTAATTTTGGATGCAAACATGGGTGACCTCGTGGTGGGTTGGGAAGCACCGAGGGAAGAAGGCAAATGCCTCTGTACACCTGACCTCCCTGCAAGGGCGCCAAGTCAGGAGCAGAGGTGGGACGAGCCCAGCAGCAGTGATGCTGCCATCATCAACCTGCTTGCGTCTCTCCCTTGCCCAAAGGTGGGGTAGGATGGGAGCTGTGGAGCTTTTGGCTGTGGACCGAGGAAGGCTGGCAGGAGCATCGTCTGTCATCCGCTGTCAGGAGAAGTGTGGCCGCCCGTGGGTGATCCCGCAGCGGCTTGATTACAGCCATGACTGGCACTTGAGCCTGTTTGCTGAGGGCAGGGGGCACGCGGGGCTGTCAGCTTGCCGCTGCCTCTGACCCCATACGGGGCACCATAAATCTCCCTGTTTAAGGCAGCCTGGGCTGTTCTGGACATGGTGCTGTTGAACACGGTGTGCAGCCCAACACTGTGCCCACCAGGGGTAAAGCAGGGGTTGCTGCTGGTGAGCAAAAGCAGCATCTGGAAAATAGACAGTACCTAAATACCTTTGTTTTTCCTATATAAAAAAACAAGGATTGCCTGAATTTAGAGCATTGGGAATATCTAAGTGCTGCCTGCTCTGGTTTTGCCTGGTTTTCCTTAGGCAACCTAGAGAGGTGGATATCGGGACCCACCTCACTTACTCTGTGGCACATCAGCTGTTCCCACAGCCTGATAGAGAGGCTTTTTCTCCTGAGCATGTGCTGGACTGATGAGCTGACAGTGTGCTTCCCATGGAAACCCGCTCCTGCTTCAGCTGAGCACCTTCAGTACCTATTCTCCCTGTTTCTGTGGTGCTCCCAAAGGCTTGGCCCAAGACTTCTTTCGACATGCAGGAAAATCCCTCAGAAACATCCTTCCAGCCATTTGCACTGACAGAAAGGGAAGGGAAATGCACAAGGGACAGATTTCGTGGGAGATTTTGGCCAGAACAATGCAGTTGCCTGCCCAGTGCAGTGCTAGCTCTGAGGATACTGATGCAGGGGCTAGTTTTCTCCTTAAGCCCTGTGGGGCCAGCCCAGGGATGGGGCAGTGCCTGGGCTCCACTACCTGCCTGCAGCACCCCCTGATAGTGACAATGCTGTGCAAGATCAGGTGAAACTCTCAGCACCCCCTGATAGTGACAATGCTGTGCAAGATCAGGTGAAACTCTCAGCACCCCAGAGAGATCCATCCCGTAAGGTGACAGTAGGCAGTGCTTTGGGGTGAAATGAAGAGTGTGCAGTGAGGAGAGGCACAGGGCACATGTGTCTGGGGCTGCCGAGTGCCAGAGCAAGGAGGAAAATGTCAGCTGTATGTCAGTGTTTGTGTGAGAGACAGAAACACCCTGTGACTGCAGCTGGCATGTGCCTATGTGTGCTAGGTGAGGGGGGTATATTTTGGGGGTAAGAGGAAGCAAAAAGGAGCATGTGTGTCTGCGCTGGAGGGTGCAAACTGCTGCATGTGTATTGGGGGTCTGTGTGTGTGAGGGATGTGAACGTGATGAAGGGGGCTGCATGGGAAAGGCTGTATGTGCGTGCAGGGAAGGTCTGCACGGGTGCACGTGTGAGGGCTGCGTGCATGCATGTGTGTGCAGGAGGGCTGCACAGGCGTGTGCAGGGCTGTGTGCGTGTGCGGCGGTGCAGCCCGCCGCTCTGTCACTCAGGCCGCTGACAGGAGCTGCCTCTCCAGCGGCGGCAGATAGCGCTGATTGCTGATTCGAGGAAACAAAATAGCAATTGTAATTATGGGCTCTGATAAGATAAAGGAGGGCGCGGGGAGCGCGGGGACCGGCAGCGGGGCACGGCCGGCAAATTAGCAGCTGTCACTCAGCGCCGAGCAGGCGGCGCCGGCCCCGGCCAGGTACCGGCCCCGGGGGCCGCCCGCCGCAACCCCGCTGCAGCCCCCGCCCCGGTGCGCAACAGGTGGCGGGGCCGGGAGCGCCGGGGCTCGCCGGAACAATGCAGCCCTCGGCGGCCCTGCCCGGGCTGCGGGGCTGAGCCCCGTCCCGCCGCTGCTGCCGCCCGGCCCCATGGCCCCTCACCGCCGGCCCTAAGGGCTCCCGCCCGCCCCACCAGGTAAGCGCCCGGCGGGGATGCGCGGGGGGGGTCCCGCTGCCCGTTCCCCGCCCCGGCTGCGGTATTTGCTCAGCCTCGCTCCCCCTCGAAACTCCTCCATCCCCCCGGTAATCCTTTTAACGTCTGGCACGTCCCGGGAGGGCTCACCCGCTCGGTCCCAATCCACAACGCGCCCGCGGAGCAGCGAACCCACAGGGGGAACCGTGGTTCCGCCGCCCCTTTCTTCCCCTTCCTCCCAGCCCTTAAACCTCGCTTTACGGATGGAGAAACTGAGGCACGGGGCTGGGAGGGCGTCCCGCCGGCGGCTGGCCGCGGAGCCCGGCCCTTAGTGCCAGCCCCGAGCCCAGCGACACCTGGCCCGCAGCCCCTCCGCTCGGCAGGTACCGCCGGGCGGGGAGCGGGGCCGGCGGTCCGGACGGGCTTCCCTCTGCGGCAGAGGCGGCCGTCCCCCGGCCGCGCCCGCCCCGCCGTCGGGGCTGCGGGCCGGCCTCGCCGGCTCCCGGGGCGGCAGCGGGGCCGCGGGGCGGGGGGCACCCCACGGCGGGGGGCTGCCGGCCGTGCGCCCCGGGGGCTGGGCGGGCGGGCGGGCTGGCGGGAGCCTTACCCCTCTGTAGCAGCTTGTGCCCTCCTTTCCTCGGGGCGAGGACGCGCCGGAGGGCGAGCGGAGCCGAGGCAGAGCCGCGCCGCGCTCCCCCGGGCGCTCCCCGCCGCCGCCGGGCCCTGGACTCCCGGCCTCGCACCGGCGCCGCGATGGACCCGTGCTCCTCGCTCTTCAGCTACGTGTGAGTACCGGCAGCCCCGGCCCTCCTGCCCCGGGCCCGCAGCCAACCCCCGGCTCCGGTTCACACCTCTCTATTGCTTTCTCTTTTCCCCCTCCCAGGTTAATGCACTTGTTCGTCCTTTGCCTGCAAGCCCAGGTAAGTGCCCGCCGGGCAGCCCGGCTTTGTTCGCCCCCGGGGATGGAGGGTGCCCCGCCGCTGCCGCCGAGCGCCCCGGGCTCGGCAGGGAGGGACGGAGGGAGGGAAGGAGGAGGAACGGTTGAAAACCCAGGAGACAAAAGTGGCCCGGCTGTAAAAAGCCGAGGCCGAGAGGGGAACCCCCGAGACACAAAATAAGGTGCGGAGGACTCGGGCTGAGAGGCAGAAAGCACCCGGGGGTTCAAGGAATTGCGCAGGGTTATTTTTAAGCAGATTTAGGTCTCGCCCGCTCCAGCTCTAAATGGCACCGTAGATGCCCCCGTTGCGGCATTTTTCTCCTGCACTGTTTCATCCCAAAAGTAAAGAGTAGTTAAAAAGGGGAAAAGAAACCCCACCAAAACCTCAGTAAAAAGCGCAGGTTCTGGTCCAGCTTAAAATTGTCAGACCTCAGCATCGCTGGTTTGTGTCGCCAGAGATGTAAGTGTCGTGAATAGATTAAACAGCCCGGGCAGAGCTTGTACGACACCCGCATACTAGTCGCTGGGACCCGTCGCTGGGAGCAGTGCGCCTTCAAACCGGGGTGAAGTCCCCCTTCCCCCGAGATCACAGGTGCAGAAGCTTTGTTTAAAATGCCCTTTAAGCTGCTTCTTTTTATTTTCCTGGAAGCTTTGGGGAAAAAATTATCAAGTTTCCAGGCGAAAAGCGAAGGGAATGAAGCTCTGGGAGTGTGCAGTTGTATAAAAACATAGCTGTAATATTTTGGAGTATGAGATGGAGACCAAATAGCAGCATGGCTAATGACCTCTCCTCCACATGGTACCCTCATCAGAGCCGGGGAGAGAATCCTGCTGCATTATCCAAAACCCGTCTATAGGAAACACACATGCACAGGCAGAAGCGGAGGCAGAGAGATGACATTGTCAAGGGGAGATATCTCTATAAAGCCAGCTTTGGGAGAGCAGCAGCTTTTGCTTTTATTGGGTTTTTCTGCTGTTGTTGTTTAAGACAGGAGGAAACCTTCCCATTTGACGTGGGGGTGGCGGGGGGTAGTCCCAGCCTTCTGATGTTGAAAGGAGCTATCTCCCAACATTTGCTCAGAATACGTCTTTATAAATGTCAGGGAGCAGCGAAACTTTCCAGACTTAAAAGAGGGATTTGGGACAAGGAGGGGAAAAAGACTTCTGTGCAAGCTCGTGAGCTGGAGCTGAGGGGGGAGCAGGTTTGGCTGCTCATGAAAAGCATTTAAAGCCCAGGAGCAGCAGTGTCAGGTCTGGAGGGGTTGGGCTCAGGGCTAATGGGTTTGGTGTGCCAGGGCTGGGGACAATCCCGCTACTGGCACCACGCAGCTGGCTGTGGATGGGGCATGTGTTTGCGTGGGTAGCACGTTGGTATCCTTGGGTTATTATGCCACTGAATACCTGGGCAGGGGCATGGTTTTCTTATAATTGTTATACCTTTGTAGCTCTACCTTCTCAGTATATAAGGAGCTCAATAAGTGGGGTGTTTGGGAGCAAATAAAGAGCCTGGGACCCAGAGGAAAGACAGCTTTTGAAACTGATGTAGCAGAGGCTGGGGTATATATATGGGGCAACTGAGCAGCAGTACACTCCTGCAGAGGCAAGATGTGTGGAATGAATATGTCGGCCCCTTGAGGATGGCAGCTCAGTGCCACCCTGCATGCCTCCTCTGGATCCCTTCCAGCTCCAAGCTTTAATGCCCATCTTGGGTACCCACTGCCAGCTGGCACTCACTGAGCCCTGGGGTCACCAAGCCCTGCCATGCTCCCAAGTCACTTGCATCCTACTACTTAAGGCATGTCTGTAGCGAGCACAGCTCTGTAAAGGGCTCTGGTTGCTGTGTCCAGAGCTTAATGCTCCTTCTCTCTGGGAGGCTTTGCTGGTGCAGGTAGCATTGTGGTCCGGGCTCCATGCCTCCCTGCAAAGCCCGGCTGGAGGCCGGTGATCTCGACTCAGTCCATTTGCCCTTCTGAGGAGTAGAGATTATAATGGTGTGTTGTATATTTTTTAATTTCCTAAAGGTAACTGTTCAGTCCCCACCTAATTTTACACAGCATGTGAGGGAGCAGAGCCTGGTGACGGACCAGCTCAGCCGGCGGCTCGTCCGTACCTACCAGCTGTACAGCCGGACCAGCGGGAAACATGTGCAGATCTTGGACAACAAGAAAATCAATGCGATGGCAGAGGATGGGGATGTGCACGGTAAGGACATGTGATGGGGTGGGCAGGGGGGGAGCTGGGGAGGTGTTCAAAGCCCAGTGTGGCGATTGATGATTTCCGTCCTGTTTGTTAGCCAGAAATCATTAAAATCGTTCGGCTTGTGGGGGCTTGTAAAGGGAGAACATAGGGGTCAGCAATCAGCGGCTCTGTGATTCAAGGTGAGGGCAGGTTCTCTGTGCTGAAGGAGGGGACTGGTGTCTGCAGGATGGGCCCTTCTCCTTTCTTTTTCATTCTTGGTTTGCACCTGACTTGGAGGGCTCGGGGCTGTGGTATGATGAGCAGCATCGGTCATTTCAGCCCAGCTCTCTTTGCAAGGCTCGGAATCTGTGGGACTTCCTTTTGGAAAAGAAATAGAAAGGAAAGTTGAAAAAGAAAGGGCAGGGTGGAAAGGTGTGCGGTTGCTTTGGAAGCCTTCCCAAAACTAGAATTGTCCAAAGTGGCATCATTTTCCCAATGTGTCCCCTCCATCTTTCCCTTCTCAAAACAAATTCCAAGCAGAGGGTCATCGAGGCAGTTGGCTGTGGGTGATGATGCTGTGGAGACAAAGCAGAGGGACTCTGCAAGCACAAAAGCCTGGTTTATGCCATGGCCCTGGCACTCGCTCCCCAAAATCTCAATGAGTCCTGGGGCAAGGGGACCAATTCCTCTGCTGGGAACACTTGAAGCCCAAATACTTTGGTGGCATGTGCTAATGACACGTTGGGATGGTCAAATGCTGCGCTGGGGTCAGCGAGGCCAGAGAGCTGCTGGGAGGCCTGATCCTGCACCTGGATCAGTGCACTCTGTAGCACTCGTGTGTTCTATGTAGGAATCATGACTGTTTTTCTTTGGTATTAGCTGCAATTTCCCTTTCTTGCTTGGGGAGATCAGTAGAAACACTTTTCTTCCTTCCTCTTCTGTTTTTTGTGGGTGTTTTCTTTTGCTTTGCTGAAAATTTCACACTGGACACGAGCAGTGCAAGCGCAGCATCTGTATGGTATTGCACACGTTCAGCATTTGTCTTTCAACTGAATTGTTCCCACCCTGGAGCAGCTCCGGCTTGAAAGGGCATTAGCTAATTTCCCAAGCAAAAAAAAAAAAAAAAAATCCCATCTTGTTTTAGATCTATAATGCTTGGATTTTAAAAAGCAGTTAGTGCATATTTAAGTAACGACCAGGTTTAAATAAGGCCAGGAGGAGGGGACTCGTGGTGGCTCGAAAAACTCTATTAAAACGTAATAAAGAAAGGTTAAGCATTTGAAGAGCTAAGGAGGAAAACGAAGACTGATCTAAACCAGAAAGAGAACAAGCAGTTTTTCAGATGTAAAGTTTTAAAAGAGTTGCAAGTCTGTAAATGTTAAAATAGAGGTTCAGGATTGTTCTATATGAATCTCTAGGGAGGCCCCCATGTCTGGAAGAACTATTAAAACGCTTCTTACTTTCACCTTTTTTAACATTTCCTGAATACTTTCTCCTCTTCACAGTCCAGTTGGGGGATCAAGTGTGTCTCGCTGCATTTTTTCTGTATTTACGTAGCCACTTTCCCTTCAAAGTTTGAGCATGAAACATAATTTTACTGGGATAAATCTGTCACTTAAGGGAAAGAATAGAATTGAAAATGTTCAGCTTCCTGCTCCCCCCCCCCCCAAAAAAAAAAAAAAAAGGAATAAAATAATAAGAAACCTGCCCCAAAATGTTATTTAGAAATACACTTCTGCAGCAGAACCCCCTCCCCGAGCCCTTCCTTCTGCTTTTTTTATCTCATTTTTGGGGGTGGGCGTTTAAAAGGGCTTGATTTATTTTTGCAGATGACCCCTTTCCCCACACTGACATTTTTACAGCCGACTTAACATGGAGTCCGGTGTTCTCAGTTGTCTGTCTTAATTGTCAATATTTGATTGACTTTTTTAATTCTAAGGGAAGGTGGGCAGCCGGTGCAGCACAGTTCATCTCTCCTGGGCCGTGCTTGCCACAGAGCAAACCACCCACCACTGGCCACAGCCTGGACTGAGTCCTTGTGGGCGGCTGGGATGCTGGCACAAGTCTCTGCTGACTTACTGGTTTCATCTGCACCCCGGCTTTTCTGCTGACTGGGGCTGGGATTTGCAGGGTTCATGGGTTGCCTGCATGAGTCTAGGGGTGCAGGTCCCTGAGGACAGGTTGTCCTTGTCCTCCATGGCTGGTGGTGACAGAACATGCTGGCTGAGCTTGTGCAGGGCAGCAAACCCGGCTGGGGGCTGTAAATCACAGCTGCTCTTTGAAGAGGGGGAAAAGGAGGAAAAAAAGAAAAAGGCCAAGAGGGATGGGATGTGCATCTTTAAAGGAGGGTTTTGTGCTCGCTGGGGCCTCCCTGCTCCCTCCCACCCTCCTCTGTCCCTCCCTCCTCACTCTTTCTATCTCGGAGAGAAAAATCAATTCTCCTCAAACCTTTTACTGCCTCCGTGATCAATTCCCGCCCCCCCCTTTCCCCAATATAGATAAATAGGGGGTCACTGTCTTAGTGTCTCGTTTGCAGAGTGCCGCAGCTCCAGTGGTTGGTTCTGGGGACCCTGGGTGTGTGCCAGGGTCTGGGTGTTGGTGCTGGTGTGGCACAGACTAGAGTTATCTCTTCCTAAAAGTCTCAGTTCTGGGTTCAGTCTGTGCCTGCCTGGTGGCTTTGGGCACAGGGCAGTTTGGGGATGAGAGATGCTGGAGTGTGACATTGGCAAGGAAGGAGTGTGGGAAGAGGGTGTCTGCATGTGCGTTGAGCCTGGCTTGCCCAGCAGCACTGAATCAGTTGGCCCCAGCAAATTTTAGAATGCCCTTTCCATTGCTCAACTCAGCTGCTGCCAGCAGTGCCCTCAGCCTTTGTGCTGTTGTCCTCAGCAGTGCCTGTGACATGAAGGCTGCAGTATTAGGGCATCATAGAGACAGAAAGAATTCAGTTTGTTTCTCTCTGAGTGTGATTGAGGCTCATTTTAGCTTGTGTATGTGCCCGCAGCCGTCTTCTGCCCTTCAAAGCATCCTCCTGCAAAGCTACCTGCTCCAGAGCCACATTGCTGCCCTCACTGGGGCTCTCCAGTAACTGAGCATTCTGGGGAATATTCTGAGCATATGTGCAAGTCATGGCAGACCACAGTCCTGAGGAACCAAGCAGCCCTTGTGCAGAGATTGAGAAGGAGAAAAAAAGGCATCAGTGCGCTTATTCCCATAATAAGGCTATAGACATGGAAACTGCAGGCTGTGCTCTTGATTTCCTTGCCAAATTTCGCTTGTGGCACTTTAACAGCTTATGGCTAATGCTGGGCAAGAGGTGATGGTGGCGAGATAGAACAGTCCTGGCTGGCTTTTCAGTGCCATCACTGAATCTTTGATGCTTGGCACAGCCGTTTTGAGGTGTGAACTGGTAGCCTCCATCCCCACTGGACCCTCCATCCTCACTGGGGCTTACCCTGGGCCTGCCCAGCTGGCTCTGGGGACAGCAGCTGCAGGGCTGGGGAGAAGGATGTCCTGTCCCCATCCTCCCCCTTCCCTGGGGATGGATGGGCTTCAGGGCTCCAGTTCCCAGGGTGAAAGCAGGGAGGGAAGGTGACAGGTCTATTTATAGGCAGCACATTGACCCGGTGATTTGCATAGCTCCTTCGGAAGTCGATCGATGCCTCCATTAAAAAACGAGACCAAATCAATACGCCCTCTCGACTCATGGAAAGGTGAAAGGCATTAAAAGGATGGCCGTACCCTTCACGCCTCCCCTGCCAGCTGCAAAGTCACTGCTCCTCCTGCAGCCCTGCCCCAGCAGGGAGACATGGAGCGGTGTCCCCTGGGCTGGGGACAGCTGGCAGCATGCTGTGATTTTCTAGAGGATACCTGACTCCTTGCTGCCTTGGTTTGCAGAGCAGCTGCCTTGCTCTCCACTGGCTGGTGTGTGCCCTGCTCACAGCCTTGCCTCCCTTCTGTGACATCTTTGTGGCACCCGAACCACTGAGTCATATCGAGTGGGGCAAAGCAGAGCTATTCCCTCTCCAGCAAGTCTCAGGGTGGCAAAGGAATGTGACCAAGGTCATGCAGAGACATGATGGCAGGGTAGAGGGGCTGAGGCTGGCTCTTTGTCTCGTGCTCTGATTTTAGGGCTTTCTCTGACACAGTCACCAGAGAGCATGTACCTGTAGTGCCCCGTGCCAGGGCACACTGCTGGGGTCTCCATCCCTGTGTCTGCCCCAACCCAGAGCCCCTCTGACCTCTCCCTCTCTTTCTTCCCACTGCTCTCCCCAGCCAAGCTCATCGTGGAGACGGACACTTTTGGGAGCCGTGTGCGCATCAAGGGGGCAGCCACAGGTTTCTACATTTGCATGAACAAGAAGGGGAAGCTGATCGGCAAGGTAGGGTCCTGGGTCAAGGGCAATCTGGGGAAGTGCTATGGGCACTGAAAAAGTGTTGCTGGGACAGGAGCTCTTACTGGATAAGGAGCCCATCCATGGGAATGGGGAGGCAAGATGGGGATGCTGCAGGCTCAGCCAGAGCATGAGCTGTCCTGCAGCCTGGGCAGCAGGAGGGAAGGGCAGGAGGGAGGGAGATGGGTGTGTGCTGTGTGGGGAGCGATCCTTGTATCTACCCTAACAAATAGGCAGATTGCTGGGCTATTCTCCCTGATTACATGGTACAAGTGCCAGGAATGTTAAGATGCTCCATGGGGCTGGCCCCAAGGCCAGCGGTTAGTCACGCTCCCTCGGAGCCTCCATGCACCCTCCTCAGGAGCAGAAGGGGCTGGATGTGCAGCATCCTGCTGGGACAGCGATTGTCTGGGAGGTTTTCCGGTGGCAGCTCCCTTCCTGAGGCTGGTTGACTCAGGCCCCCTCCCTGGTCCTGCTGATGCCTGTAATGGGGGGGAGCTCAGCCCCCAACTGCCTTTGTGCACCCTGCCACCCTCATCTATGGGCATCGTCCCCATGGACCACACGTCACTTCTCCAGCCCCTTGATGCCACTCTCCTATACCGAAGACTGCAGAGGGGTTAGGATGGGTGGGTGAATAGCCACTGAGATGTAGACTTTGTGGTCATGCTGGCAAGGGACTCAAGCCCCTGGCACGGATGGGGACAGGAGTGGGCAAAAATCCCACTGTATAGGTGCAGTGGAAGTGAAGGCTGGGAGAAGCTGCATTTGGGCTTGCAGCCCAGTGCTGGCATCATGATGGGGATGCAAGCTGCAATGAGCAGCATTTGCTGATGCCACAACGCCTGCTTCCTGCAGTTTTCTAAGGAAAAGCAGACTTTGGGCAATAGTGCCTTTTAGAAGTGGTGGGAAAAGTGAGCCCTTGGCTGTCTACCAGAACTGCAAACCTTGCTACCACACCAGTCAGTCCAGCTTGAGGGAGAGAGGAACCCCTCTGACCAAGCACCCATTGCTCAAATATCCCCCTCTGTCCCCTCCTCAGAGCAATGGCAAAGGCAAGGACTGTGTCTTCACGGAGATTGTCCTGGAGAACAACTACACGGCACTGCAGAACGCCAAGTACGAGGGCTGGTACATGGCCTTCACCCGCAAGGGCCGCCCGCGCAAGGGCTCCAAGACCCGGCAGCACCAGCGGGAGGTGCATTTCATGAAGAGGCTTCCCAAGGGCCACCAGACCACCGAGCCCCACAGACGCTTTGAGTTCCTCAACTACCCCTTCAACCGGAGAAGTAAAAGGACTAGAAACTCCAGCTCCAGGGCAGGCCCTTGATGTGCCTGCCCCTGCACCTCTCCCAGAGGACTCTCCTCTGAGCTCAGTGGACTTATATGTAGAGACTTTCCCATATGGGTATTAAAGAACCAAAACAAAAAAAAAGGGGAGAGGGGGGAGGATAACAGATTACCTGCTCTAGTTGTTGATAATTTGGGGGGGGGGGTGTTTGGGTTTTACAAAAAAAAAAAAAAAAAAAAAAAAAAGGCAAAAAAAAGAGAGTCTCTATTTTTGTACTCCAGCTTTAAAAGGAACGAAACATTCAAAGACTGGTGAAGGGGGAAGAGCCCTTCACTTAGATATGTTCTAGTCTGGGATCATGCTTTATTTTGTAATTTTTTTTTTGGTTTTGTAGCTCTAGAGGGGAAAAATAACACCATTTAAACTGAACAAGAAAACTTGGAAATGCAAATCTGGGAGCAATGTGCTACTTAAATGAACTGGACTAATGCTTACTGGATAAGCTGGAGTGGTTGGAAAACAACTGAGGGGAGGGGATTTATATCAGAAGAGGTTGGAGGCTTCCCAGGTGGGTTTTGCAGCCTGGGTGATATGTGGGCACTGCCAGTGGGGGGCCTGCAATGCCCCAGGGTGAGGACCACTAAATGCTTTCCTTCCTTAGATGCGCCTCCTTCTTCAGCTGAGCAAAGGGTTGCTGGAAGCCAACAGCATCCTTCCAAAAACGCTGCTGGCTTCACAACTCCTGACTTACTTTTTCTCAGGAGGGCACGGAGTGATGGGTGCCCCAGAGAAAGTCCTGAACCGACTTGGTACCTCTGACCCACGAGAGCATCTTTGGCATTTGATTTGTTTTAAACTACTAAGGTGAGGCAGTAGCTGACGGCTGCCATAGAGTGGGCTGGTTACTAACTGGTATTTTCTTTTTTCCATGTGGAAAATGTGAACAACTCACCAAAAATTGATATTTTTTTCCTGTCTATATTTTTTTTCTTCAGATGGAAGTTTTCATCCATAAAATTAAAAGTTTACAAATTACAATGGAGCCACTTCAGGCTGGTTTTGTTGTAACATTGTTTGTGGTTGGCACTTCCATTGTCAACCATCTCTTCCAGGTTTGCTCTTCAATGAGGAATACCACTGTTCTTGTCCTCCTAGGAAAGGAGAGGTTTTCTTTCAAAACTCCTGTTTTGACAGATGCCAAACTTTCTATTTAGGGGAAAAAAGACCCAAAGGAATCGTTAAATCTCTTGAGTGAATATCCCCAACCAGCCCTGCTCTGCACATGCTGCCCTGGGACTGTGGCTCTCTCCAAAGGGTTAAAGCAATTATTCTTCAGGGGAGGGCAAACAAAGACACTGGATAGGAGCCAGAACCAGGGGTGACTTTTCATCCAACCTTTTTGGATTATTTGTTGTTTTTTTTTTTCCTGTTTCCTTGAGGATTTTTGTTTTGTTTGTGTACAAATTGAATATGAAATGATTGAAATATTTATTTAATATGTGCATTAAAAATTTGTATTAGTCTAACCGAGCCTGATGCTTTCCAGGGAGGGGCTGGGGCTCAAAAGGCAGGTTGCAGAGGGGAGAAGGACACTGAGGTGTAGGATGCGGTTGAAGCTGCCACTTGGCATGAGCCCCTTGCCAATGGAAGAGATGGGAAGTGAAAGGATTCCTGGAGATCTTGGATCCAGATGAGTCTTGTAGAAATTACTGTTTTCCTTACAGCAAATTCCAGGCTTGATGGGCAGATGCCACCTCCTCACTCTCTGGAGAAAAGACCATTGAATGGGTTCAGAGCTTTGGCTGCCATTTGTAAGCATGGGATGAGGCTTTCCAAGAGAGAAAGCTGCTATTTGCTTCTCTCTGGTCTGTATGAGCTTGGTGTCTGGGGTTGTTGGGTTGCACCTGCGACCTGCGATCTGCAGGTTGTTGGGTCCCATCCTTCAGTGGATGCACAGCCCTGCTGGGGTGCTGGGTCTTGCTCTCAGGAGCTGATGGGGGATTCATGAATGAAGTGGTCTTAGATATGGAAAGATGCAACAATAAAATTGTTATATATGCCTAGAAAAGAAAACAAATTGCAGGCATGGAGCAGCCTTGTGAGGTGAGAGTCTTGCTGGTGCTGCCCATCCTAATGGGATGCCTGAGACATTGTTTAGTGCTCAGGGTGCCCTTTGTCTACAGGGTGCAAGGATGAGCCATCCCCTAGCTGATGCAGCAGGCTCAGTTGAGCTGTCAATAAATATCATTCATTTCAAGGAGGGAAGCCCAGGGGCTGAGTGTTCAGCCATGCTTCACGTCTGAGCATTGCTGTTGCACCACACAGCTCATGGATGCTGCCTGAGCTGCAGGACAGCATGGGCATCGCTTGCCCATCTGTTCCAAGAAGGACCCAAGGACTGCAGAAGCCTGGAGCCAACACCTGGACCAAGCCCATGTTGTGGTTTCCAGACTACAGGAACTAAAAGTGAATGGCTCCTAGCCCTTCCCCAGGCATAGACGGTGTTTGATGGTCCTTAATGGGTACTTCTCTTTCAGTAATTTGTTTAATTGCTTTTCCTAATGGCTATGTGAACCTGGATGAGTTGGTGCTGGTTGCAGCTCCAGGTAAGGGTAGCAGAGTGGCTCCATGCAGGTCAGCAGATGTCTCCTCACTTTTTATCTGTCCTCCGGGGACAGCGATGGTAGGGAATGGCATAGCATGAGTGCCCATCCTCCAGTAAGGCTGTTCTCCCATCCCTGCCATCCCCAGGTGCAGCCGAGGATTAGAACACAAGGTACTCAGCACCCTTTGGGTTTGAGATGGAGATGGACACCTCTGTGTCTTGCACAACTCTGTACCATCCCCAGCTCCTGCCCCTGGCTCTGCCACAGCCTGCTTTTGCAAAAGACACCCAGTACTGGCTCCTGGGAAGCTGCTTTCCCAGCTTGCTTGGTCCATGGTTAATTAGCCCCTTTTCATTAAAGGGCTTTTGGGTGGCCAAGCTGCCATGGAGCACTGTAAGTTGGGGCTTTGTTCATGGCTTGAATTTGTTCAGCTTCCAGCCAGCAAAAGTTGTTTTGCCTTTGTTTGGGAGATTAAGGAGCCCACTACTAGTTAGTTAATGAGTAAGTGAATTAATTAATGGCTCCTCATACCCTATCTCTGCACTGATACCGTTTAGTCCCTGGCATGGCGTGCTCTTCCCAGTGATCTGGGCCCTGCGGGGTCCTGAGTGCGTGATCCTCCAGGGCTGGTATCTCCCCATAGGGAGATTGGGACAATCCCTGTTGGTACCTGCTATTCTTCCAGGGATACAGAAACCCTGGCTGCTGGTCAAACATGCAGGGTCAATCATTAGTCCAGGAATCTGGGACTTTTCCTTTCTCCTTCATCATAAGTGAGTGTGTGGACCCAGCTTGAAAATCACAGCCACTCAAAGACCCTGGGGATTGCAGGATGCTGGGGAAGGGAGGCTTTGGAGATGGGTGTTTGATTCCATCAACTCATCCTGTTAACATGAGTGTTTTGGGCAGAAATCCCTGCTTCAAGCTAGCAAAGGCCTTGAGACAGGGATGTGCCTGTCCCTAGCATGACCACTCCCAGTGTCACCCTGCAGTCCCCTCACTGCCAATGGCTCGTTGGTGGGAGGTGGCAGATGAAGCAGGAGAGAGGCTGTACTGCCTTGGCTGTTGGTGCAGGGATGGCTACCCCATCCTGAGCTCCAAGCAGCAATGCGTGCGTGACCCTGCACATACAGGACTTTGTAATGTGATGCCACCTGGATGCAGGGACAAGGCTGGAGTTGAGGGACATTTGGGAGTCTGCCTAGTGAAACAAGACTGGGGCTGGTCCAGTCAGCCAACATGGGATCCAGTGCAGAAAGTAAATGCGCGATGAGCACACCAGGGCAACACCAGGCAGGGAGAAGGGCTGTTTTCAGGTTAAATGTGGCTATGGCAGAGCAACAGTAGACTGGCAAGAATAAATCAAAATGGCAAAACAAGGGGACTGTGCTGCCTGCGCAAGGGTCACTCCAGGGCTTGGTCCACCAAGCCCCAAACCTTTTGGCACGTGCTGTCTTCACTTCTGTCCTTTTCTCACTTTACAACTGAGGTCTGCTCAGGAAGGGTGCCCACTGAGCTGGGTGGGCTGTGTGATGCTGTGGCAGGCTTGGAGTTTGCACGGACCCCCTTGGCATGCCCTGGCTTGGGAAGGAGGGCTGGGGTGTTTGTTTATTGCATCAGGCTCAGCTTTCAAACATCTCCCTGCCATCCCCCTCCCCCTCCTTTAATTAATTCTGGGTAAGAAGTCCTGGCTTTATTGTGCCACCGAGCTGAGGGCTCCCTGTGGGAAAAGTCACACCTTCTGAACAGCTTCTGATACCATGCAAATGAAGGACAAGTCCAGGAAACGCTTTCATCTCGGACCTGTCCAGCCCCCTGCCCATTAATTACACACATTTCATTTGTGTGAGAGCAATTCCTCTCAGGGAGGGGGCAGGGGACAGCCACGGCTTGTGTATCATCTCGGCCGCCCTCTAAAGAACCCTCCTTGGAACGGGGTTTATAGCCAGAAAAGGGAATGCTCAGGGTCTCAGTGGGAGATCCTATATTTCTGCTCTTAACAGATGCTCCAAATCAAACTGGCTTGTCAGTGGGTCACATCCTGGCAGTGAGGAGGGCTCAGCACTGCCCCACACCTTGCTTGGTGCCAGCAAGACCTGGCTGTGGACCCGAGTGCCACTGGAGCATCCTGGAGGGAGGTGCAGAGTGGACTAGAATTGAACTCAGTGTTTAACCAAGGGAATGACCGTTCAGGACCAGGAGCTCATAAGATGGATAACTTTGGGCAGGGTGGCCATAAAATGAGTCTCCTGTAGGAAACATCTTTCCACACTGCTACGGAATTGCATGTGTTGGGGGACTGCAACACACTGTGACAGGGCACAAAGTATTCTTGTCCACATGTGGACCAGATCCAACTCCTGTTGAGCCTTGGTCTCTCTGTGTTCCTCACAGCCCCTTTGACCATGGTGTCCCCATCATGGCTGCAGCCAAAGGCACCTCCTGACTGACTCCTGTTTTTCTGAGGCTGATGGGGAGAGTCAGGTCCCGATCCTGGAGAAGGCACAGAGGGAGGGGATGTGGAGTACAGTGGGTTTTCACAGTCCGTTTCCTGGCCATGATAATAACACTTAGCACTTCAGTATCACCTGGGATACTCTAAGCACCTACACATCTGCTCCTCATTACCACCCCTCTTCCCATTTGCAGTGTCTCTGCCCCCTCCCCTCACACGCCTACAGCAACAGCTCTCGCCTAGAAATGGTGCCAGCCCCCCAGGTTTGCTCTTGAAAATCTCCTTTAGTAGAGGGTCCCATGGAGCTGTAACCACAGTCTGCTTTGGGGAAGGCTGCCCTCCAGGACTGTGGTAAGCAGTTTGGGATGGCTGCTGTGGCTTTGCTACAGAAGACCTTTGGTGACCAAGTCTGCTGCTTGCCTTCCTCCTGGAGTGAGAACATATGATCTGTGTCCTCTGATGTTGACAACCCATGGGCCTAAGGAGACACAGCAGCATGGCAGAGGAGCTCTTGGATGATGTTGGAAGGGTATTTGGGACTTTGTTAATGGGAACCTGTAGCTTTTCTGGGTCAAAGTCAGCATGAAATTGATGCCAGGCTCTAGCAAAGCTGTTCACCCACCCAGTGGCTCTGTGCCAGGTCAGCTAGAGGATGAGAGAGGGCTCTTGTGTGGATAGGTTGAAGATTAAAGCCATTACTCCAGATTACTTGATAAATGGCCCAGGCTACTCTGCAATGAAACACACTTTAAATTTTCTGTGTTTGAAGCAGACAGGATGATCTTGGGCTTCATGTGACTTACAGCATCTCTCTTATGTTCATAGTGGCTGTAGCACTAGCCCTCCAGGCTGTCTTGTGATGACCAGGATATAATCTGCAGTTGCAAAGGCTGGGGGAGACTTTGCTGTGCTCAAAAGAACCGCTTCAGCCGTGCTCAGGTATTACCACTTAGCTAAGCTTGTGTTTGATCCTTGTGGACTTTAAATGGGATTGAGGGGGCTGCCAGAGCCTGCCAAGTTTGTAGCACGGCTGATCTTTATCCCTGCTCACATTCAGGTCCTCTGTTCAGTCATGGAGTAGCCCCTTTCAGCCATGATCATGGCACTGCAAAGGGTTCCCACTTCCTGAGCTGGCTTCTCCTGCCGACATGGCCAATAGTCTTTCTCATTTTTAGTTTCTCTTATTTTTTTTCCCCTCTTACAGCTTTTATAGCAGCAGAAGAAGGAAAAGTTCAGCCTTGTTTTTGCTGTGATGACTTTGCCAACCCTTTTGCTGTAGTAGCACATCTTGGTGGCTGGAATCTCCTATTTTATGAGCTGCTTGCAGAGTAAACAGCAACCCTTGTCCCAAAGACATGTTGTTTTATATGGCCAGCTGTAGCAGGTGGTGTAAGCTGGCAAGACAGACTTAACCACAGGTCTACTTTCTCCCTGAGCAAAAGAAAGTCCTGGGAAGGGATTTGAAGGAGGGCTGGAAGATGTCCCTGTGGAAGCCCATAGCAAACATGGGGGGAAACTCCAACTGCAACATAAAAAAATCCACCAAACAACACCAAAACAAGTCCTGGAGTAGCTGAAATGCAGGATGATGAGACCAAGGCTGTACATCGATAGGGAAACTTTGACTGCTGAGATGTGAAGTGGGACCTTGAGTGCTGGCTGTACTTGCCCACTCAGGCCCTGGGATGTGGCTGCTCTCCCCATGGCCCCGTGAGAAGCAGATGCCCAGCTGGGAGCCAGCCCTTTGGTAATGGCCTGCGAATTTCCCCGGGCTCTGTTAATTGCTGCCTGGCTGCTAGTTACAACTCCAAGTCAATTGCTGGGAGTGTTGGGCCCTGCAAAACAACCCCTTGAAATCAGTTGTTAGCCCAATTAACAACCAGTTTGGCTTCGGTTCAGGCTGTTAACCATCAAACAGCTAACTGCTGGTAATGATTGATTTCTCAGCAGTTGAGACTGCAGTGGAGGAGCCAACCTGTTTCACAAAACGCCATTAAAGCCAAGACTTTGTGAAGACATCTGGCTCAGACACACATTTGAGCTGTCCCACACCGGTAGAGCAGGCAAGGTGATGGCCAGGATTTCAATCCATTTTGATCAGAGAATGGGTTGTTGGGGTGTGTTAGGATGAATTCGCAGCCAGGATGCTAGTGCTGCTGCTGCACCATGCTCCAGGGAGGCAGCCACAATTCTTTGCAGCGCAACCCCTCGTGCTCATCCAGCATCACGACATTCAAAACCCCTACGGATGGGAACTGTTTGATGTCCAGCTCTCTTCCATAGTCACTGTTCCAGCAGTAAACCTTCAAAGGTTAGTTTGTCCAATTTGTTTGGATGCTCAGGTGTTTCCACAAGTCACCTGGGCCATTTCCATCTGCACAGCCTGCTGGGAGCTTGTAGATGGGAAGCAGTTCCCATCAGCATACGCAAGCCTGGGGATGCCTCCAGAGAAGCCAAGGATGCTGTCGTCAATCTGCTGGTAGGCAGTGCAGACTCATCTGCAGATGTGAGTATCTCTATGAAAGCTGTAAAATACTCTTTGAGTCCCAGGGTTCAGGCAGGGTTTTGTTTAAGATCACTGGTCAGGTCTTCATCCATTGCTCTCCACTGTTTCAGGCCCTGGTTCTCTGCTGTGAGCTGGCAGGCTGGTTTGAACACATTGCTTGTGCTACATCAAGGGCTTTTTCCTCCAGGATGTTTTCCCCCTGATCAAAGTAGCCGATTCAAGCTGCAGCACGTATGGAGGGGAGGGAGACAGACACCTGTTAGGGAAAGACTTTGAAAATGCAGAGGATGCACTGCAGAGGTTGACCTTGTGAAATGTAAGCTCCAACAGTGCCGGGTAGCAGAGCGGTGCAGGGCAAGGAATGAGTGCCTTGCATACAACACCACATCCTCATGCTTTTGAGGACACTCAGAGACTCATGGTCCTGCCAGGGCCTTGGCACTGGCAGCCTGAGCTCTGTTTCTGAAGCCAAGTCCTGGTGCCTTTCTGCAGGACACAGGCACCTAAGACCCATGTAGATGTTTCAAAGACATTCCTGCACTGTTCCTCCAAGATCTGGTCCCCTCTGGTGCCATGCTTTTGCTGTCCTTTCATGGGAGGTGCAGTCATCCCACCTCCAGTAAATACCCCAGCATGGTGCATGTTTTCAGTAGTTAGCTGTATTAGATATTCCTTGTGCAAACAGGACAAACTTGCTGACTTCATCAAATACCTATTAAAAGTAGCTCTGCACTTTTCCTCATTGGGATTATCTTGCTACCCTTATCGAGGAAGCTGGGAATGCTGGGTTGCAGCTCGGACTCCCCCTGTGCTGGGCAGTACGTGTGCAATGACCTTCTGCATCTAGGGGCTGGACAGGATTTCTCCCTCTGGTCCATACAAGGAAAAATTGATTCTCTCAAGGGGGAAAATGAGAAGTTTGGGGTAAGCAGGAGATCTGACAACCCAGTTTGCCCACACTTCAGGTCTGGCAGCAAATGTTTTATTTGCAGCTTGTATATCTAACTGGGCTGAATACAGCACTCCTGGTTCACGCATCTTCTGAGTGTCTCATTCCCCCCTGGTTGTTGCTAAATGCATCCTTCCAGGAGGTGGTGACTGGTGCCTATCTGGAAGGTGACATCCAGAGAGGAGCTGGGTGAACTCTGGCTGCTCAGACCTTTTCTGTATAACTGAGGTCAGTTATAAACTGAAATGGTTGGTTTTGTTGGGGATTCTTTTTAGACATCAAAACCACTCCATCATCATCAAGCTGGCTTAGCTTTCAGCAGCCAACACAAACGGAGCCAAACCCTCACCAGAGAATTCAGCAAGAGAAGCAGCACAGACTCACCAGGATAATTTCACCAGTCTCACATCCTCATTCCTCCTTATACTTTGTGCCGCAGCAGGTGATGCTGGTCTGGGCTCTGCACAGACACAGTGAGCCCTGAGGACCTCCCAGATGGAGCTGAAAGCAAGTGGCATAGCTCCATGTTAGAGAAGGAGTGGGGGGAATCAGCGCACAGAAAGATGAAGTTCTGAAAGAAATCCTGACAGAGCAGTGAATCAGCTGAATCAATCTGCAGGAAGACAAGCAAAGGTATGGAAGTGGTCCAATGGGGGAAGCAATGTACATATGCAATAATCTGAGCTATAAATGAAGCGCAAAACCACAAACTTGATCCTTTTCAAAGCCTCATGTCCAAATCCCCAGTTCTGACTGATGGTTGGGCTCTGTCCCATATCCTGACTGGAAGGAACCTGTTTCTGTACATGAGCAGATTTTAAGGTCATGGGGCTTACTCTGCATGTCCATCCCAGTCTTCTGCAATACTCAGATGAAAGGATTCTGCTCAGTGCCTTCTGAATGAAAGCCATAGTCCTTGCTGACGAAAGGAAAGAAGGACATCCCACAGGGACTCTACATTGCAGTATTATTTGGTATTTTTTGTTTAAAGTTGCCTAACTTCATCTCATGGCTCTTGCTCTTGCACTCTTCCAGCTTACAGTGCCGTGTCCAACCTCACCAAGATTCTGTAGGCACTGCAAGTGTGTTTTCCAGGTCCCTCCAAGCTTTTGTAGGGATTTTTTAAAGCTGATTCCCATCTGTCAACATCTCTTGTGAAGTGCAGCCAAGTGTTTTGGCTGCAGCATCTGGCCATGGAGTCTGGTGTTGGTTTGCTTATATCCAGGATCTTAGGAGGAGAAATGATGCAGTGGCCACGAGCTGGAGTGGTATCTCTCTGTTCAGGGTGGTGTCTTCCAAGAGATTCTTGCAGGGACTTGCAGAGCAATTGAAGCTGACTGTGGAGCTGTAACTCTCATTTGATCAGGGCCGCTGTAACTCCAGTCTGTTTTGGAGAAGAAAGGCATGGATGGTCCCTGCAGGAGGTGCAGCTAAGGCATGGTTACAGTCTCCTGTTCCTTATTTCCCGCTGCAAAGGCTACAGCACATCTCTAAAGCAAAGATAGCATTTATTTTATAATGAATCCTGAAACCCAGAGTCTCATGCTTGCCCAGGAGGGCTCCATATCTGGTTGTTCAAACGTTCAGTTGGTGAAGTCTGAGCAATTTTTGCTCTCAGTTGTGATGAGTAAAGCCACAGTCATTCCTCTGACTTCACTAGAATTGCTCTGGATAAGTTCACCTGTGGCTGGAGGTTGGTTGACCTAATTATCCTCAATGCTCATATCTGCAATTCTCCTACACTAAGCTGCACAGGGACAGCAGTGAGCATGGAGGTCTTTCATGAGCTCAAAGGTTCTGGCAGAATTTGTTTCAAGAGCTGGCTGCTTCCCCCAGATGCTGTCCCACAGCACTTGCTGAGGTGTGACCCAAAGATGGAGGGGCTACGACTGGGCAGGGAGAGGAAAGATGCTGTGGAAGCTGCAAAATCCCAACGCTATGGCTGTGGCTTGTGGCAGTACTTACATCACCTGCTGCGCTGACCCAAATCCCACCACTATCATGACATGGTTAATTATAACAAAAGGTCTCTCCTACTGATAGCTGCTGGCTGGTAAAAGGGGCATCCCCAGCCCCTAAAGGACTGGGGAGAGGGGAGAGCAGTGGTTGCTGACACATGCTGAGCCCTCGCAGCCTCCATTGTAGGGCCCAGAGAAGTGTCCGCACTTCACTCCCTCTCAGAGTGATCATTGCAAGGAGCCGAGGGTTTCACCACCTCCCCCTGCAGAGCCGTGGGTTTGCCGTGCACTTGACACCAGCACAAGGGGATGACTTGCTCTTGATGGCTGCTTCCACTGCAGCAGCTGCCTGTCTTCCACCAACTCTCCCCTGCAACTGCCTCGCAAGAAGATGTACCATCCCTGGAGCACGGCTGAACACCAGGGTGGTGCGGTGTGGTGTGGACATGGCCTCCCTATGGGCCATGTGGCCAGCTGGTGCTGTGTGACGTAGCAGCCCCTGGGCCATTATGGGCCCAGCCGTGCTGATCACCAGCCAGGGCTCCCCAAATCAAGTCTGGGCCTTCCTCAGGGAGCCAACTTTTCTTTGATGCTTCAAAGAGGATTAGAAATTTCCCTACAGTGAAGAGAAAATCACAGCTGACATTTTTGTTCTTATGACAAACATCCATGAGCTGGGATTTTGGACAAGTCCTCAGTGCTGTGATGTGGGATCACTTTACATGTGGTAAGGATTGGGCATTTCTCTGTATTTGCTACCTACAGTGTAGAAGGCTCTCCTGGTGATGTGAGCAAAGGGACAAACCATGGAAGGGACTAACTGAGCAGGAGCATGGGTAAATCCCAACTGGAAAGGCAGAAGAAGGCAAAGGAACCATTCCTGCCAGGCAGCCAGGCTTGTGAGAAGATTGGAGAGAAGGGGCTGTGGGTCCTAACCCCTGTGCTCTCTAAAGTACATTCTCTGGGAATGAATGGGGAGGAGAGGGAAGCTAGAGCCAGTCAGTGAAGCACAGGGGCTTTTAGTCCTCCTATCACCTAGAAAGCACACAAAGGTGACAAATGTGCACTCTCTGCTATTGAGACTAAGTGAACCCTTAATGGGCTGCTTCAGGGATCCTCACTTAGAGACATGCCAGCAAGGCAAAACTCCAGAGACATGGGCTGCTATTTCATGGCTAGTTTGCTGGGTAGCACCCACTGCTGCATCGTGGCCCAGAGGAGCTCCACTGACTTCTTGGGGAGATGTCACACGTTGAGGTCAGACTCTGCTCCGCTGTGTGAGCAGCATCACAAGTACTGTGCAGCAAAACCATCAGTACTTATGGGTCTGGCTTTCCTGGTTGCCATCTGTGTAGGAAATCCCCAAGTGTGCTCGTTTCCAAGGGCACTCCCTTGTTGGTCTTGATGTATGGGATCCATACTGCCATTGCTGTTATCTCCAGCAGGTTTGGAGCTGTTATTTCAAGCAGGCCACCTGGTAAGTGGCCCCAGTATAAAAAGCCACAGGCAGCCCACAGAGTGATCAGCCAGGCAAAAGGAAGGGCCGACGCTGATGGGGCATGAAGAGCTGTGGATGGGGAAGAGGAAAGTTGTCAACATAGTATGGAGCCCTCATCCCCAGAAAACTTCCTGTGTTGCTGTTTGCTCAGATTTAAATCTATAGCTGGTCTCTATGAAGCTGCTTGCTGCTACAGTGTTTCAAGGACACACAAAGTGGGGAGGCAAATCTTTCCCCATCAAAGCAGTGAATTTATATCTCTGTCAACAGCCTACACTGAGAAAGTTCAGCCTTACCTAGATAAGACTGGAGGCAGCAGGGTGAATAACACGATGCTGTAGGACAGTACTGGGGACTTAGCTGCAAGCTGGGTGCCCAAATCACTACTGAAAGCTGTCATTGCTGTCATGGAAGGCAACAGGTCTCCTTGAGCTATTTGGCCTGTATTGAGTTGCTAGGGAAATGTCTGACCTTCCTTGAAACTAGAGCATCCAGAGCAGGCTGCTTACCCTCAGCAGTGATATCTGGGCAGGAAGCACAGACATGAGTGATGAAGGCAGCAGCTTTGCTGAGGAAATGCATTTAATTTGATCTATGCTGCAGTTTTTGTTGGAAAAACATGTTGATGCAGTAACATTCTGCACAGTAACTGGGGGTGGATTAGAGGTCATAGAGATAATGTAGCATGCTGAATTCGTAGGCAGCAGATGGGAAGAGTCCTAGATCCACTGGGAAAGTCTCCCTGAAGTGTCTTCTCTGTAGCTTTGTCCATTCTACTCAGGGACCAGGTTTGCTTCTCTTTCTTGGCTGGTTTCTGGACTCTTGCCTCGGACTTTTCCCTGAGTTTTAACCCACATTCCCAATTTCTTGATTTATCCTAGCAGCCCCAGTTAATGCCATGCTAACTGATTTACTCGGGGATGTTACACCTCTGCACACTAAGCATGTTTTGCTAGCAGGTCTGCACCTGAATCTTTTTCCCATGCTTTAAATCATGTTTAGCATGGTGCAGGTGGATCAAGGAAGTGCCTTCTACTTGTGATACAGAGATTGCTGTGCAGACACAACCCCCCAAAAAGCAGGTTTTTGTGCACAGAGATGGGGCTTGTTGCGTAGCACGCTCCTGGGTAAGGGAGAGGGTTTCCCTCATCCGCTGCAACTTTTGTGGTCATCTGAGGTTGATGCAAAAGGTCTCCTGTAGTGGACAGCAAGTCTGTGGCAGAAGCATTTTAAAGGGCTCTACTCAGCGGGGTTAAACCTAGCATTGTGGAGTGGGAATATGAGTGTCTCATTGGACAGAGGAGAGACAGACACATTTCAGTTCATGACATGGAACAACTGATTGACCACCTGAGCTCCTCCTGCCCCTTATGTAAAAGAAAGATGATGCCAAATCCCTTCACAGGTCTGTGGAAGTTCAGTGCAAGTTTCCCAGAGGTTCTGGAGCATGCAGTGAAGGATGCTGCATGCTAAGCATTGCTGTTTATTCCACCGTTATCACCCAGTGGAGAAAAATGCAGGGCTTGTCATGACATCTACTGAAATGTCATGGGGAAAAAAGCCAAAAGCCCAGCAGTGAAGTAACCCTGCCCTGCAGACAGACCCCCCCAGTATTTTGTGCTCTGTCCCAGCAGAGGGAGCCCGAGTTTATTAACAAATCCCGATCCCGGATATAGCCGCTATCAAGGTGGTACCAAAGCCCGGGCAGGAGGCTTGCAGGTGGAAGAAGGCTGTAGAAGGTGGAGGGGGTCTAGCGGTGATGTTTGAAGCAGGGCTCTGCTTCTAACCAGCGAAGCAAGCTAATGGCTCTCCATGAGGCCCTGCAAGTAACTCTACTCTCAGGGCACTGCAACCATGCCAAGAGACGGATGACCTGCAAGAGCCAGTGGACATACGTGAAGTAAAAAAGTTTTGCACTGAAAGATGCAGCAGACCCATGTTAAGGTGGATGAAATGAATTTAATTTGCTTCAGAGACTTTCCCAAGGCAGAGTCAGTGACCTGTGTACCTGCATTTGTACTGGGCTGCCTGTTTTTAATCCTGCCATGCAGACTATTCTCCCAGCAGCGTTTAAAACCATTGATCACTGCCATGCCAAATCATGTTTACCATTTTGTGCCTGAGTCTGATCCTATTCTGGCTGCATGGCACTGCTCTATAACCTCTGTAAGCACAGGACTGTGGCCCTGAGCTGTGGCTTTTAAACCTAGCGTGAGCTTTTGCACTGATTTCCCTGAGTTTTGAAGGCTCTGTTAGTGCATGGTGGGCTCTATTCAGGGAAGCAGGAACAGAATTAGTGAGCAGCCTTCTCAGACCTTATGGGAATGCCTTTAGTTTTCTCTGCTGATAACATGAGATGAAATGTCTCCTTGGGAGACAGATGAGTCTTGCTGTGTTTTCCTTTTTACAATCAGTAGTTGCACTGATGCCATGGATGCACACATGCATACAACATTATTTTGGAGAGAGAAGGTTTTAGGATTGAGATGCAGGAGGGTCACAGATCATTTTAGGCCAAATCCAAAGATCATTTGAATGATTTAGAAGCTGAGTAACAAACTGGGATGTTTGAGGGAAGGCAAATGTCTCGGGCTGCACTCTGCAGAAAGGAGCAGACGGATATTTTCCAAGGCAACTTTTGAAAGGAAGGTTAAATTTCTTCAAGATAAGGAGAGCTCCAGTGAGCTGGAATGCATCTCGACCCCCCTTCTCAGCTCATCTTATGATAACAGCTGTTGTGTTGGAAACCTAATGCTGATGAAAGAGTTAAAGGCTGGTTGATGGGCAATATCGGTGACACACCTCTGAATTGAGCATACTCCTGGAGTGAGACTGCGGACTGGTGTTACTCAATGAATAGAGGCCACTCCAAGGGAGTTTTTCCTTGAATAGAATGGGGTCAGGGAGCCGCTTTGGGGAACAATGGTTGCCACCGGCTAGCTGAATTTCTTACAATCACACGCCATACTCCCTGATCAAATAGCTCCTTTGTCAGTCTGATATAAAAACATGTCATACAGTGATGATCTGGAAGAATGACAAGAGCTGGCCTTTCAAAGAGATCAGAAGGACTTGTTTTGCACAAAAAGAGCCCCCATCAGAGTCAAGACATGAAAAAAATGGAGAATAAAAGGGGGTGAATGGAAACAAACAGCAATAACAACAACAACAGAAAAGAGGGCAAGTTGGAAACTTGGGTCTGGCTTGTTTCACAGCATCCCATGGCCGCAGCAGTGCAGCATGGTCGAGTTGAATCTCTTTCGGTATGGATGTGGATGTCAGATTGCACTGTCATTGGGTTCCCATTGTCATTCTGCACTGGGACAGAAAAAATTGCTGGATGGGAAAAGGTCACTTGGCCCGAAGAATCATCTCCTCCCCCCCTCCCCGCCCCTGAAAATGTCTCAACAATCTCTCTGCTTTCTCACTGTAGTTCACTGCCTTTCTAATACAATGTTCATTTGCTGCTTTTATACTCCTATACAAAGTTCAGATTGATCAGAAGGCTATTCCTGTCCATCTGTATGAGCAGGAAAATATCTTTATTCTTCCCCATTCCCTTATTAACTTTCATATTTTTTGTTTCTTGGAGTGTGTATCCTGTTTTTTGAGCCTCTTCCTAGGATTTTCAGGGACATAATAGAGAGTTTGGATGGACAGAAAGAGTTTTCCCCAAAGAATGTTTTAAGATGTGCAGGGAAGTGGATCCCTCTTGGCTACTTCCAAGGGGACTGCATTCCTACAGTGTCTATCGTAGCAGTCCCAAGAGATGGCATTTACACACAATCATGACAATTATTTGCAAGCTAGAAAAGTTCACCAGCATTGTAAGTGGGCAACTAGAGCTGCCAGGCAGTTGCTGCACCTACAAGTGTTTGGTAAAGCTTATATTCACATTTTAACCTTATATTATATAAAATAAAGTCAGAAGAATTTACAGCATGTAAGAGACTGAGCGCCTGGGAGACTGCTCCTGAAAATACACCCACAACAATGGCAACTCGCTGGAGCTTTGCCTCACGTTTAAGTTCTTTTTGTTTTATTTTTTTTTTCTCTTTTTATCATAGCATTGTTTTTCTTAAAACAAAAGAAAGAAAGAAAGAAACAGGGCTAAAACTTCCAGGATACCGTTATGTTTGTGTGATTAAGCACAGTAATCAGGAGGTACCTTGTAGCAGAGATAACTAACTGTAGCCACTTTCTTTTACGGTCTAAGACAAATACCTATTATCGTCTAGGATTTTTGCATTATACAGTGCTTTATTTGCCCTTTTCTGCAATTTTATATAGAATCTGTTATACTATTACTTAGTATATGCTCATTTATAGGAAAAATACTTGATAAACTGTATTTGCACAATACGCTGTTCATTAAACACAGAGCATATTTATAAACACACACATGATACTGACATGTATAAACTAAATGAAACTGTTGCTGACCTGAATGGCTGAGCTCTTCAACTCCTTTACCCAAAAGTCTGTATCACACAAAATTAGGGTCACAATTAATCACCTCTTCTCTTGAAACATTGCTCTGAAAAGCTGTGCAGCTGGCTTAAAATAATTAGGCCACATTCTGGGTGCTTCTGAAATTGAGATACTTAGGAGATACTGGTTTCAAATCTTGGGTAGTTTAAGTTGCAAGGTAATTACCTGATACTACCCTTGTATTCGAGGTGGTAGAGTTAAAACCAGCCCATGTTGTGTTGTGCTGTTTGGGAAATACTTCGGAATTGTAGTATTAAAGCTCATACTACAGCAAAGTAGTGCAAAAGGCAGATGAGTCACAGTATGTGCAATGTTTGGAGTCAGAAGCTAGACACTGAAAACAGTATTTAGGCATCTAAACAAAATGACATTTCCAGTGGTGTTGAGCACCCAACAATTCTGCTTGACTTTCACAGATGCCCAGCAGGCAGTGACAGAGACAACCACCTATGAGCCTGTCAGTCTGGAAGGCAGGTTTTACTAATTTACTAAATGCAATGGCTTGCATTTAGGATTGCTCCAATCTCCAGCTGGAAACTGCATGTAGAACAGAAGGTGATAATTCAGTTTAAATGGGACGTAATATGCATGGGACCAGGTGATGACCTGAACTGAACACCTTGTAAGTGATGAGTGGGTTTCTGCAGTGCTGGTTTTGATCTGGCTATCATTAAAGCATATCAAGACTTCACCATTTTGTGCTCAACTGGGGTTACATGAGAAGAAGCTGCTGGAACAGCATTATCTGCTGGCTGGACTTTACAAGTCCAATTTGACTGGGAAAGTTTTATGGGTTTTAGGGCAAGCTATAAAATCCCCACTGGGGCTCAGGTCTGCTGTGTGGTGGTGATAATCTGTAACTGCACAACACCTTTATTTGTCTTACTTACACTGTTTTGTAATGGTGGAGGATATTTCTGGTTTGTGGTTAGTCCTAGTTGCTGGGGTTTATTCATGATGGGAGTTCTGGATAGGCCGGGTAGATAATTTTTGTGTTCTTTGGGTGATACCATGTTTCGATATAAACCAGCATAATTCTGTTAAATGCAGTGAAACTGTTGTTTACGGCAATCTCACAGCTGGCCCTGAGACTCTGGACAACTCAAGGGAAAAGTATGTTAAGGGAACACTAACTGCATAATCAACTATTCCAAAGATGGGAAGGCACAAAAGTCAGGTCTCACGCACATCTTCATCCTGTCCCTTTGTCAACAGGTGCTACGATCAAAATTTAAGTGACACTTCTTCCTTCTTCGGACTGCTGGCTCTGCTGTGCTGAATCTCGCCTCTTCAAATTTCCAGTGAACCTTCTTGCATTCTCCTCTCATTCTTACCCTCCAGTTATAACCTTGGTTTTGGGAGCAAGCCTGGAAAGTTTCAGAATGAAAACTGAAACCTTCCAAAAGGTAGGAGCAAATAAAAACCAGAGGATATTAATATAGCAACAGCTGGACTTCAGCTTTAATAATGTATATTTTTTAGAGCACGTAGCAATTCAGATCAGATACAGGTATTTCTGGGTGCTTCTGTTAAATCAGGCCTCTTGCCAGTAACATAATGTGATGCTGGTACACCGTATTAAAATATTAATTACCAAGTCCCTTTCTTTTGATGGGTCTACTAAAGATACTTCAAATGGATATGTGAGAATTGATCAAAGATTCTGCAGGTTGTTGCCACTGCTCACTGGGTATTTCAAACCAAAGAAGAACCTGACTCCCATGAAAAAGATACTGTGTTTTTACAAGCAATAAAAAACCACTGGTCACTTGATTGCAATGCAGATGGGTATAACTAAACTGGGCTTTCTTAAGGCAGGGAGCACGATCTAAGAGAAACAAAAAAAGACATGGGAGAGGGAAGGAAAGAGCGAGAGAGAGAGAGCTGAATTGATTTCAGTCTGTTCAGGTCTAGCTGGAAAACACAATACAGTGAAACGGTCCCTTAGTCGGCAAGCTTCTTTTCCTAGGTTTTTCCCATGGTTTGAAGTGGAGAGGGAGGGATGGTATTAGAAAAAGTGTATGTGTGTGAGAGAGAGAAGGCTGTAGGAAAGGCAGAGAGATGAGAGACATCATTTGGAAGGGTGCAAAATAGTCCATTCCTTCTGGGGAATGGAAAACTTTGATGTCCATGTCTCTGGTTTTAAAGTGGCAGTGTCAGGTTCAGGCTGAAAGGCCCTGGTATTCGAATCTTTGTTTGTGCTTGCGCTCAGGACTTTGCCTGTGCACACACCTGCACATCCAAACACCTGCTACGGCATCCACGCAGCAAATGGGGCTTGCACTGCAGAGCAGGGGACAGAAAATAAGCAAGTAGATGCCTTCACTGATTCCTTGTACAGAGGTTCATGCTGAAAAAAAGCCACATTTGTATGTTTGTGTGCATGGTGAGACATAAGCAATAGGAAAAAAGTGCTATGGGCTTTATCCCTTTTGAAAAGCTATTTTTTATTCCTGGCATTGCTAATGCAGTTATAAGAGTGTGTTACAAGGCTCACATCATGTAAATGGATGAAGAAGCACAGTTACAGGTAAGGGGAATAACCTATGAGAAGCACTGTGATTTGTCACTCGTGAATTACATTGTAGTAAATTCAGTTTCAAGAGTCACAACTGATGTCTGTAAGTCAGAAGCCCTTCTCCTCTGCAGGGTCATGGACATCTTGCGCAGCCTGGTTGTTTTGTCCTTTGAGATGCATTTCAATATAATGCTACTAATAATTCAGACATGCTAACAATAAGTCCACTGCAAGCCTGGAGGAAAAGATAAAGAATAGGACCAAATTTATCACTCATGGCACTCATAAGAGTCAATCCAGAGTGCAAGAGGCTCTTTCTCCTTTCCTCCCTTCCAAGAGCAGAAAGTTTTGCACTCATGGTGGAGCTAAGAGGGCTTGTGCTCTGCTGGGTAGTAAGCTAATTTTACTGGAATCTGCACCCAAAAATTGCACTAGGCACTAACAGGCTGCAAAGCAGAAAAGGTATTTGAGAATTATGCAAAGCTGCATATCAAGCCAGCACCAGATGTAAATGTTACTGTGATGGTCTTTGACTGTGAGGTCCTGGTTTCTAGCAATAACAGAAGCATGTGCATGGGGTGGCTTGTGGGTCCTGATGAGAGATGGACAATAGATCAATTTAAGTTCAATTGACAGACCTCCTTTACTGGAGGGGGAGATTTTGACTTGAATCCCTGGAATGTCGGCATTTTCCTTCCCAATACTCATTTTCAGTTTAAATAGATAGAGTGAAAGGCCTATTTTCATGGCAGGTGGGCTACAGAAGGGAGGTTTTAATGACTCTTTATTCTTGGATTTATAATCTGACACGCTGTACGCACATGTGTTTGTCACAAAACCGTGTGAGGTGCCCACCACCCATTCATGCATTGTCCAGCAGATGTTAAAGCTATCAAGTGTGTTTGCTTCCAGCTCCAAAGGAAAACATTCTCTATTTTGGGATCTGGGATTTTTTTTTTCTTTAACTGATTTAAACAAACAAACAAAAATAGTCTTGAAGACATAGGGCTTACATGATCATAAGAAACCTGTGTAAATGAGGATCTAAGGCCTGTTCCCTGACCCATAAACCAGGTTAGTCATCAGTTGTTCCTGCAGTTTGTTGTTGTCATCACAAAACCCGAGGTTAGGCTGGGGACTATTTACAAATCACGTGCATTAGCAATACAGGATATCTAAACATACACTTACTGCAGTGACAGAGCGTTAGTTGCTCCTTATAATAATACCTGAGAGCCTGCAGTCACAACAGAGGTCATGTCATCTGAGGTACTGTGGCAGTGCTTTTTAGCTTAGTGCTTTCCTGAAGGGGTTTACAGCTGAAGGTCCCAAATCTACAGATGAATCTGCTAGGTGGAACTCCCGCAGTGCTCCATTGCAGGACTAGGACCTATAGTGTATGGGCAGGGGGATACCTTATTCTGTAATTTTTTTATATGCATGTGTGCTTCATTAATAAGATGGAGGGTAAATTTGCCTTATAGCTTGGCTATAATAGAACTGAATAGAAATAAAGGCTGGTTTTAGAACTAGTCAGGTTTCTGTTGCTGCACTATAAATCTCTGCAGATTCTGGATTTCAGTAATGAGAGAAAACAGAATTAACCAGTGAGAAATAAAAAATGTCAGCCTCCTGACTGAGAGATCCTACAGGAATACTAGTGAAATGTTTCCTCTGGCTGCAGGGGAAGGGAGAAAGAAGCAAATTTGGAGTTGTTGCAGGTAATTAGGCTCTGTCTTGGTTGCCTGGTCAAGGCAGACCCAAAACTGCCTGTAGGATTAGATTTGTTCACTTTCCTTGAGCAAATTGTTACCTTGTAAGTGATATGACAGCAGAGTATCCTTCAAGAGTAAGGGACCCCTCTGCACCCACAGATGTACGATGGGTCAGGACGCTGTCAGACTTGCTCATGGCAGGCTAGGAACTTCATGAAGTAGTCATGTATGTACAAGGCAGATGCAAGATAAAACACCATCATAGTCATTGCTACACTTAAGATACTCTTATGTTGCTTTATAAATGCTCCAAAAAGTTTTGGAACAACCTGTGGAATTAATGAAAGCTGAAAATCTCTAGAAACAACTTTGTAAGTCTTCATCTTACTCTCAAAAAAGCCAGTGGGTATTTGAATGTTTAGTTCCTCAGGCTCTAAGTATGAAAGGAAAAAGCCCCTAAAATATCTTCATAGGTAGTCCCTATAAAAGAACAAGATTCAAAAGCATTCCTTCAGGAGATCAAGGACAGTCCAGCCTTTGAAGCCTGGAGGATTGGGAAATTTAAAGATCTTTGTGGCAATCATATTGTGCCATTAGAAATCTACCATTTGGAATTGTAAAGCATTTAAAAGGAATGATTCCAAATTCCACAGCTGTCTGGTGAGTGACAACTTGATGTGGCCTGGGGGGGAGGAAGAAGGTCATTGTTGGGAAAACAGTTAAAATGAACAGTTTCTGAACAGATGCTTTAGATAATACTTTGATAAATGAGGTTAAAAACAAATAAAATATTCTGGGTGACTTCCAGAACATAACAGATTAGTAAAACAAATAAACTCCAAAATGCAAAGATAAGAAATAGGTATATGGCTGGTACTTAGCAAATCATAGAGAGCTGTTCAAAATAAAATGAACAACAGACAAGAGTCCGAACCAGCAAGATGAGACAATTCTGCTGGCTTTGGGAGGTGATAGATACTTTTTATTGCACTGGTTTTGCCAAGCAAGAGAGCTTCTGGAAGGCATGGCTGCTCATTTTGATACACTAAAATATTTGAGAATCCCTTTTTATTGCCTTTTTTTCCTCCTAACCATTCAAGCAGCTCAGCTGCTGATCAAAATACAAAAGCATTGCATGTGTCTAGCAACTGGATAATGAAAGCGATTCCCCCAGTTTAGTATCTTTGTCAGCAGAGTGTAATGAGAAAAGTAAACAAACAGCACCACTGGTGACAAACTGATTTATGGAATTGTTTTCATAATTTTCAGCATAATTATGACTGAAGGTCCTGATGTTGTGGCTGCTGAAAACCTTGTAGGGATCTGGGTGCCCTTAGTACTCATTAAAAGCTCCTTGTAGATGGGATTTGGAACCACACAGGGTAAGGTCTGTTGGGATTATTTAAAGGAAGGTTTTTCCTTGCCCTTTAACAGAATCCATACCAAATAGCTTCTAAACCTGATTTCTTCTGGCAGACCTTTTATGGGTAAAACCAAATCAATATGTATAATTTGGGATAAAAAGGAGAAAATTTACCCCCAAATTCAGCATAACCTTTTAATTTTATCCTCTTTAATCCTTCGATAATTTTTGTGCTTCTCCTGCAGAAAAGCAATTTTGCTAATCACCTTTGTGCCAATCCCTGCATTCCTGACAATAGCGTGAACAGCTTCCATCAAAGTCTTTGATGTGGGAAAGACACACACACATATAATCTGAAAACAATTCAGCTCCTTGGCTCTCAATGGTGAGCACTCTGCTTTAATAGAGTGCAAGTTCCGTGGAGGTTTCTAATCCTTTCTGCCAAACAGAAGAGACACAGTCAGGTAGCACACCTTATTCAGAAGTTAAAATAACATGTTACTTGCTCTCAGAGAAAATCAAAACAACTCAAGATCAAAACCAGATTCCGCCAACCCTAACGGGATAGACTTTCTACTCAGATAACTCTTGATCTAAGTGTGTAACAAGTAACCTGCTTTAATCCCTCAAAGCGATGGTGTTACAGATAAGTACTGTAGTAGCAGAGGAGGTGTCTTAAGTTTCAGAAATACACAAAAGCATTGGTTGGAAGGAAAAACAAAACAAAGAGCTGTCCACATGATTGTGTCTTTAGCTGGAAAGGTGTATTTGAGGGCACTGCAAATAATAAAACCCCTTGAAGATAGGAAAAAAAAATAAATTGACAGACAGGTATTGAAATGGTGTTTCTTCCGAGCAGGATTTCATTGACTTACACTGTTAAAGCACAAGCTTTAGAGGTATAAGCTCTCCCCAGTTTTTAGCTCAGAAACCTTGCAAGCCATGATGCTGGAAGGGTCTACTACTGCAGCACAGAACCCTACCCCATTTTATAAAGGTTCAGTGTGCTTGTGGCCCATGAAGAGATTGGGATCTTTTACTGCAAGATTTGGGAAGGACACATTATTGATTTTATGATTATACAGCAGTGAGCAGTTGCACTGAGTCCTTTATTAAGAGTATGAACAATGTAAAGGAAATAATCATGCGACACATACAGTTTCAGTAATGGTTCAGAATCTTCCTTGGTTCTTTCTCTTGCAGACACCTACATATGCGCTTACTTTGGCATTGCTGGGAAGGCTATTGGGTTCTTAGCCTGTGATGCAGAGCTTTTAAAGCTCCACAGCAATAACAGCAGCTGAACCCATACCTGGGAAGTGTATGCAGTTGCAAGTCCATTTCTCTTAAGAAAAAAAAAAAACCAAACCCCAAACCAAAAACCTAAGAAAATAATGGTATCTATGTTTTGGACAAAGAATAATTACTGTTAGTATATTGTAAGGCAATTATGCACACTAGAAGACAATGATACATTTAAGTGCAACTTATCATAATTTTTCTTCACATTGATCTGTGTCCCCTGTATGGACCGTATTTGACCCTCCCTATGATTATTGCATGCAAACACACATTTCATCTCAGTCACGTATTTCACAGTTGTTTATATCTTGTTTATACAAATTGGAGAGCTCCACTTCTACAGACGCACTTGTCCATACTTTGGTCCCAGTGTCCCAGAGGATCACCCTGTATGTGTTACTTTGCACCCAAGTTCCTTCTGGACTACACCAAGGAGTTTCCTTGGTAAAGTGGCATGGTCATAGTCTGGAGACTGGTGTACACCGGAATATGGGAATCACACAGTGCAGAGCAACACGCGCTATGCAGATGTTGGCTCTGTAGAGCAGCAGAGTCTAAGACAAGAAGGAACACCTTTGATTGTCTTAGTCCGATATCCTAAGTTAGGATTCACCAGGTCATTCCTGGTTTATGATTTAGCATTGTGGTCTTGCTAGGCTCTCCCTCTAAGGGAAAAAAATCCCAATCAACCAAACAACAAAAAGGCTGGTATTGTTTGTTTTTAATCCAGTAATGGTGAATCTACCATAAACCTTGATAAACTGTTTCAACACTTAATTTTCTTCACTACAAAAGCATGCTCTATTTATGAATTTGTTTCCCATCGCCTTCTGTCAAGAGATGTTATCTCTTTGCTAAATAGAAGATCCTGGTATTACCAGATTTTTCTTCCTGTTTCAGTGCTTGTAAGGTATGATCACCTCACACCTTAACCTTCTCTTTAGAAAGCTAAACACACTGAGCACTTTGGGTCTCACTATAAAACATGTTTGACAGTCCTGTAATCATTCTTACTACTCTTCTTTTCTTTGAAACCCCTATAGTTTTTCAACATCCTTCTTGAAATGTTGGCTGGACAAATTATTTCCAAAGCAGTCACAACAGAGTCAAAACCAGAGGTGAAAGAACCTCCTGGCTCTTGTTTGTTTCCCAGGACAGCACTAGCCCTTTGGTCACAGCACTGCAGAAGGAGCTCACGTTCAGCTGATTATTCATCTTAATGAAGTCTTTACGGAATTGCAGCTTTGCAGGATAGAGTTACATCCTTTCAGGGTGACCTACATTCTTTGTTCCTAGATGTGAGACTTTACATTTGGCTTGATTGAAATACATACGATTTGATTATGCTTAAACTTAACACAGGGTTATGCAGCCACAAGCACCCTTTGCCTCTTGCCCCATGCTTTGTGCCTTCTACAAAGCTTTGCTAATACTGATTTCAGATTTTTTTTTTCAGGTTGCTAGTAAAAATATGTGTATTTTTAAATGCCAGTATAAGGTCCATAAGCTGTCTCTATGGGATCCTACTAGAGAAAGACCAACTTTATAAGGAATCTGTCTTGACAATAACAATTGAAGATGGAGAAGTCATTCACATTTTAATAATTTAATGTTTCAGACATTGCTGAAGTCTATTACAAAAGAGTTAAGTTTAATGTCATCAAAAAGATATTAAGTTAATATAAAACTGCATTCATACCAAGTTTCCATAATCTCATGTTAAGTAAAATTTGTTATATTATCTCTCTTTCAGTTGACTACTTAAGTCCAGTACCAGATGTGCTGTTACTTCACCTGAGCTCAAATTTAGGTTGAGAAATTTTTAATTACTTGGGCCATCTGATTCACTCGTCACAAATGCTGATAGAGCATTTGCTGCCTTCTGGAACTTCCCTGACTTCCAGGGTGTGTTGAAACTTGGTGTAAATGGACCACAGTTCCTCAGCCAGCAGTTCTGAATCTCTCAAACATGAAGCTTCCAGAGTTGGTGATTTTTATGAGTATTTGAGTGCTTGAGATTACACAGACAAGATGACCCTCTGGAAAGGATGCAAGTACTGTCTAAACGCCTGTATGCTATGGTAACCTCATTATACACTGAGATTTATTTTCCTACTCCACTGTGCAAAAGGAGATGCAGACTGCGGTGGGTAAGTGATACCTGTTCAAAGCATTCTAAGCAGATGATGAACTTATAATTTATCTATTTTTTAATTTTGAGGGAGAAATTTCACCAAGCATTTCAAGCTTTTGTAGAGTGGAAAGTACTATAAGAAGGAACAACATAACACTAGACTCGTATTTTCCTGTTCCACTGTCTGTGGAGGGCTACTTTGCCATTTTGGACCAGAATCCTTCTGCGTTGTCAGTACTCCAGGCTCCTGTGGATGGCAACAATGACTCAGTTATTATGAACTGTTCTTTCGGGGTGGTGTGCTTGTATATATGTACCCAAACGTGTGAAGTGAGAGCACTTTTCAGACCCTGTCATACGTAGCCCTGGAAAGGGGAACTGACTGTGTCTAAAGGGTACCTGTGAAAAGACAGCCTTAAATTCACTGTAGCAGGGCCTGCTCTTACATGGGGATATGTGGCCCAGGAATTTGGGAATGTTGAAAACTGCTGGGCAGCACCAGACGACCCCTGCTGTCACTTTGTGGGTGACAGGCACTCCCGACTGCTTAAGGATAATTAATGAGCATTAATCACCTTGCAGTTCCCCTTCGCAGGAAGGGGTGTAGTGTCTACTGGGGTTGCTCCAGGTGGTGGAGCAGATGCTCTGGTTACCTGCGATCACCGTACTCACCATCGATTATTCACGTTGCTAATGAACACGTGGATCAGGCGATGTTACTAATCCCAACTCGGAAGAATACAGATCCGAGTGCCGGATGCTGTGGGGAGGACATTTGGGCAGGGGGAGTCCCAGCGGCTCCCGTTAACGAATTAATTCCCTAACGAGGGTGGGCTCGGCAGCCCTGTGCCCCCTTCCGCCCCGGTAGCCGTCTCCTCCCCCGGAGGGGGGGAGTGACAGCAGCGGCTTCTGCCCCATGTGACTGGGGAGCGGCTGCCCCGTCCATGGCTCGGCCTCCCCTGGGCAGCAGCAGCTCCGGCTCCGGGGGAGGAGGGGCAGGAGCTGCTGCTCCATGGGGAGGAAGGGCAGCCCCCGATCCCCCCAGGCGGAGGGGGGATCCCGGGCCTCCTCCACCTCCTCCCCGCTCTGGGCCTTACCCGAGGAGCTGCTGCTCCTCATCTGCTCCTACCTGGACGCGCAGGCCTTGGGCCGCCTGGGCCAAGTCTGCCGCCGCCTGCGCTTCCTCAGTAGCCGTGATCTCCTCTGGAGGCGCATAGCCCGTGGCTGCCTCAACTCCGGCTTCACTCAGCTCGGCACCGACCTGTAAGCGCGGCCTTCCCGGCGGAAGGGCGGGGGGAGGCGGCCGCGGCGGCTGGGAAAGGCCGAGGATCTAGCGGCCTAGTTGGTTGCTAAGGGGCGTTCTGCGCTCCTGGCGTAGTCGCTAAAAGGGCTTCCCTGCCGCCGTGAGGGGGCGGAGGGAAGGGGAAGCTATTCTCGAAACGCGGCTGCGCTGTCGTTAGTCTGCGCTAAGAGGGGAGGCGAGGGCAAAGGAAGGGTCGTGGCGCTGGGGCCGCCCCTGGGAGGGGAAGGGACCGTGTGTGGTGAGCCCTGACCCCGGCCCTGCCCTGGAGGCTTGGGGGGGGTGTTTGTGGGGAGGTGCTTCTTGTTCCCGCAAGGAAGCGGGCGAGGATGGTGGGGGCTTTCTGGGCTCTCGCAGCGCCAAGCTCGGCGGGAGTGGCCCATCAAGTACTGGGGTCTGAGGTTTCTTCAGATCATCTCTGTCTCCCAAACTGCCCACAAGACACGCAGGGGTGAGGGGCTTCAAGCTGGGGCAGTTGGGAACACGAGGAGATAGAAGGAGCTGTCATGTGCTATTGGGGTGACTCCTGTGTGACCATGCTCCCTCCCTGTTTCTGAGCAGTGGTCCCTGCCATGGGGTTGAAGGCACCTCAGGGAAGAAGCCGCAAGGGAGCAAGGCGTGCACTGGTGTTTTGGGTAAAGGCTCTAGAGTGGGCTTATGTATGTTACTAGGCACAAGAGCCTTAGTGGTAGGGGGCCCCAGGCACACATTTCTTAGATTCTGTTCATGGAGCAGCTTGCTGGTATAACTGGTAATGGCTGTCGTAGAGAAGGAGACTCTCAGGCCTTTAATTATGGCTTCTGGGTTTTAAAGGTTTGTGGATAGGGGTTGTTGCTGGCTTTTTCCCCAGTTCAGCAGCACATCACAGGTTGAGAATATGCGTGAGCCCTCTTGGCTTTCCTGTGTGTGACACCAGCATCCTTCTAGATGAAGTGGTTTCGTGGCTTGAGCCTTGGCAGTGGTTGGTAAAGACCCAGAGATTGGTTTTCTTTCTCAAACTTGCCAGTTTATGAAACGCCACTCGGAGGCAGCCACACAATGTGAGCTTTCCTTGATACTTAGAGGATACCGAGAAGTTGTTTATGTTTGTAGGACGTATGAATCTCTTCCTATGGTTTCGCTTTAGCTGCTAGCCCAGCGTCTTATTTGTCATCCAGTGATTCAGTATTGTTTCCATAAATACTGCGTTGACATGAATTGAAAGATGGAATGTCAGGTTTTGAGCCCTATTTTGCTGTGTCATATTATTATCTCATTAATGGCACAGACTTTAGAGAAATAATTATGGCTTCTGCTAGCAGGACTTTGGTTGTGCTGAAAATCCTTGTGTTGGGTTTTCAGGCCAGGACTTCAACCGATTCAGTCTTCACAGCTTGAAAGTTAAGCACAGATTCCTTGGAAGTCAGCAAGAATGAGTGCTGCAGAATGGCTGTGTACTGGACTCTGTCTACTGTGATATATGATTTTTGTCTCCTGAGGAAATGAAGTTCTGTATTTTTCATTAAGAATAAGGTGATACTATGCTACTTCAGTTGCAGGAGGGATCAGGTGTACAGCAGAGCAGGTGCGGCATATGTAAGGACCACCACTTCCCCCTACAAAGGAATGCAGGTCTATAAACAGCTACAGAAGAAGTTTGCTAGGTCAGAGGGTTTAAGTGAAGGGGAGGCTGCTTGAGTATCATAAGCTCCCAGGGATTTCAATGCTGTTAGGTTTGCTATGAACAGGATTGGTTTTTTTTTTAGTAATTCTAGGATGTGCTTTTGTGCTGGGTCCTATTTTCAAGTTTTCTTTAAACAACTCTAGTACTGAGTGCTGCTTTTAGTATTGGTCAGCACTGCCCTGGTCCTAGGGAGTTCAGTCATAGGTAACTCACAGAGTACCATTACAAGCTGGTTATGCAGGAACCTTGAGATATATCTGGAGGATGAATCCTTCAATTACTTTTAATTCTTGGAAGGCTCAGATGATCTTCAGTTCTTTGAAATGGCATGCCAGATCTTATGAAGAGTGCCTGAAAGTCAAGCACTTGGGTTCCCTGTGTGGAGTTCCAGCATCTGGGGCAGTTGCAGGAGTTCTGCTCTAGTAGTGTAGACAGTTCTGGCAATAGATAAAAGACAAAAGCATATTGCTGTATCTTAGGGGTCTGGATAGCTGTACATCTCCAGAAGAACCAGCATGAGTGCGTGTGTTGAGTTGTGGTACTGTTGTAAAATTTCTGCTTAGCTGAAGAAGAGTTTAGTCTTTGTGGCAGCTTGAAGGTTTTAAATAGCCATGTCTCTTCTATACCACTTGCGCCTCATGCTCCATCCTCCAAGATCAAGAGCAGTCTTCAAGATTGCTGCTCTTGTAACTGAGGGAGTAAGATTTGTAGAGAGAGGTTATGTTTTATTTGACTAGCAAGTACAGGTTGGGAAGGGATTGAAGTAAGCTTCTGGGCATGCAGTTTTTCTTGATAGTAATTCTAAGTAGGAACTTGTCAGGTTGCTCACTGAAGGTTAGATTTGAGCTGAGTAGGTATTTAAGCTAAAATATCTCTGGGTAAACAGAATGGTGATGAAGATGATGGATAGCTGGACCTGCTTGATAACTGTGTTTTTTTAGTGATACGGCATAAATCTTGAGTTTGTCAAGCTTGGCTTTGACTTGCTCAAGAGCTGAAGCTTCTGTTGCACATTCTGGATAACATTACATGAGGTGAACACTGGTTTTTCCTTTTAGGAGGTTTTTGTGCAATACTGTCCGCAGTTGAGAAAGCAACGGCTGGAACCGTTTATGGTAAATGTACTTAATGAAGTAGCATGCATGGTTCTAACATTAGATCTTAAACTGATGGTCCCTGGGAGGCTGGCAGAAGTTAAAAACTAGTCTAGGGAGTATTCACTGTTTAAAAAAAAAAAAAATCTCAGAATAGTTTGATCATTTCTGTTGTTAAATGCTTTCTGATAAGCCATCTGCTAATGCTTTGTAAATAGAGATAAATTTGAGCCTGGAGTGTAAGATAGCTGTGAAACTTGTCCCCCCGCCCCCACTTCCCCATTTTTTTAAAGGGTGATTAACTTGAAAATGACACCATTCCTTTAAAATGTTGCTTCTGTTAGGTGTATCTTCAGATAATTGTAATGAGAAGATGGGAGGGAACAGGCTTTAGCTTGTATGTGAAACAACTGTTTGCACAGTCAGCTTGCTTATAAAACTTTTTATGCTGAAATAGAGTGGAAAATTTATTACTGTTTGCAAAACCCTGTGAGCAGCATGGAAAAGAGAAATTGTAGTATACCTGAAATGATTTGATTTTGGTTTTTAAAATTACATATTTCTCATCCTGACTATGTACCTTTAAATATTGCCAGTTTGGTTATCTTGGGACACAGGCTTAAATAATTTTAAATGGAGTTGCTAATGTTGTCAAAGGAAGATGCGGACTTAATCCCGAACACTGGCTGTTATGCTGAAAAAACATATTCACAACATTGGCAGTCTTTCATATTTGCCCTTTCTGGTAGATTCAGCTAATAACTGCAGATGTAAGCAAACTTAAGTATTTAAGATATTGATTTAACTGTGCACTTGCAGAAGAGGAAAGAAATTGGATTTGATCAATGTTTCTGTATGCTTCATTCCTTTTGGGTGGGATCACATCAGTGTGAATTACTGTATGTTAGGGGCAGCAGGGCCTGACTTGGAAGGGTTCTTAAAGCACATTCTTAGAGTTAAAAATGTGCCATTTCTTCTTTGAATCAGCAGTAAGTAAATGCTTAGTAGGATGCTGTGTCACTATTATGGAAGCATAGAGCGGGTTTAGATGGATGTGGTTCTTGGCACTTGTCCTACAAGTCTCTGTATGTCAGGCTGCTGCTTTTTCTGTATAGTCATGTTAATTTAATGTATTGTTAATTTAATTTAATTCCTGTACTGCAACAAGACCTTGTCATGGGGATGGTAAAAAGATAATCCCTACGCTGAAGATTTTTTGCTTCACTTGGTTGTAAGAGCAGCTGAAGCAAGAGTTGAGCCCCGTCTTCGTGACATAAGGTGAAAGGAGCTTTCTTGTTCCAAAAATGCATGGCAGCATAAGACAGAAAAGTTAAGGCTTAAGAATGCCTTCTGCAGCTAAACTGTGGCCGAGCAGTAGCACAAAGGCTTTGGGGTTTTTGGTGAGTGTAGTGATATTACAGTTGTGTCTGGTAGCCTGTGTCTGTTTTGCCAGCTGTTGTACAGGCCCAGCAAGAGCAGTCTTTACTTGCTGCCTAAATAGCCAGGGTAAACAAGGGTTGGGAGGGGAAGAAGAGGCAGAGAGATGTCAACCAAGCTGCCCTCTGTGCAGTAGGTCAGTGTCAGAGCCAGGAATAGCAGAGGGTGCTTTAAGTCTTCATGCAGTGCCTGCCTGCTGGACCACCTTGGACTGAAGAAATTGGAGAGGCAAAGAGCTCATTGCAAGGTGGTTCTTTATTTAAAGCATGGAAGAAAGGAATAAAGTTGCAGCTGGGCTAAACTTATTTCCCCTTAGTTACAAAGGAATTTTAGAGGGCAACTTGAAAGTTGCAGCCTAAATAGGCTGGCAGTGTGCTCTTTGTAATATATTAATAGCTGTTGTCAAAATAGAGAAATCTTCCACTGGTTGTCTACTCTCTGTCTCCTGTCCTGCCTTGCCTGCTAGGAACATGGTATATTCTCCAGAGAAACAGATTCATTAACTTACGAATTTATCATCTTTGAGTATTTAAGAGCTTGTGCAAGCAATTCTGTGAGTTAATAAAAGCTGTGTTTTCTCCAGATCTTGGAAAAATATATACACCTGCAGGAGCAGGAAATGGCCAATCTATGCAAGTCAAATCCTAATGCAAACTGCAGCAATCACAGGAGACCTCTGCCTCCAGTGCTGGTGGGGGAGGGAGTGTGAACGCCTGTAAAGCTACTTCAGTTCCTTCATCTTTTAAAACTTGTTTTACCAAGGTTTCATTACTTCGTCAGAAATGGAGTAGGCAATGAACTGGTGCAGATGATGCAAAGGGGAATACTCTGGGGAGGATATTGCAATAATGGCAAAATCCTGGAACAGGACACACAGCTATTGCTTTGTGCTGGAAAAGTCAGTGGTTTTTAGAGACTCCCATAACATTTGTTCCTATTCTGTCTTCAGCTGTTAGTTCTGGGCAGGTCAGATCTGCCAGGACAGCTCCACAATATTGAAACTGCTCCTTGTTCTGGGAATTTGAAATTTTTTTGTAGGAGTTTCTTCAGGCCTGCCTACCCTTCCCTTAAAATCTTCACGAGTTCAAAGTGGAGGAAGAATTTTATCTAGTTCAGGGCTTAAAAAATGTGTGCTGTGCTTGCTGCTATTATCCCTGTAACATGCATAAGTGAGCTAGCTATGGATTATTTCATTCTGTCCAAGTCCTACCCTGACAGTCTACTCTTTCAAATGAGAGTATATGTGACAACCATTGAGCAGCTGCAGATTTTCTCAGGTCTTCCCAGGGCCATGCCTTTTTGGAAGCAGCCCAGATTTCATCTCCAAAAACCCTACATAAGTTCCTGTTAGAGGCCAAACCCTGCCTGGAGTTTCCAGCCATTATCCCATCACAACCACTTGTAGGGGAGAAGGCGTTTGATGGCAGAATGGTCTGGGTAAGCCTTGATGATGATGTTTTTTTGGGAAGCCTATGTGAAGGCGTGTATGTCTGCATGTACAGAATTTTTTCTGCATCTGTGATTCCGATTAGAGATTTGGCTTCTTCATGCAGCTGAATCGTTCACCAGAGCTTGAGGTGGAGAGGTAAATCTGCACAGACTGGTGACATCTAACTGAGATAGCGTAGACACACTAGAGGAGGCAAGAAACAGCAAGAGAAGTCTGCACAGTTATTTGAACCCATGTCAAATAGGAAGGAGGGGAGCACAGGAGGCAGACTGAACCTGGCAGTAAGCTAAGTATGGATCACGTGCTAAAGGAATTCAGGTGGAATTTTTGTCGTGGAAGAGCCGTTTTGAAAGCTGGCTGACTTGTTGAGGACAGCAACAGGAGCTCCTGACAGAAATAGCTGTTCCCTCTTGGCTGTCTGTTGGTGGCCTGTGACTTGTAACTGCACTGAGACCCTGCCACTCAACAGGTGTGTCCACATTACACAAATAAGTGCAGTTGGTCCCTGCGTTAGCCATCCCTGCCACAGGGCCAAGGTTGAAACCGGGGCTTAGCTACTGTGACCTATTTGTTCCTCTCTATGACCTTTCCAGTCAGACCTGAGGCAGGCTGGTGACAGCTTTTATGCACACAGCAGATTTTGTCCACAGAAGAGATTCGGTCTCAGCAGGTCTCTGCAGATTTGCATTTCCAGATGAGCTCTTCAACACTTAAAATGCAGCAAAACGTGAAGAACTTTGGTGGGTTAGGATGCCCCATGCAGCTGGAAAAATACACAGTATGACATGTTGGTGTTTTCTTCTGTAACATGGTATGTGTTGTTGCAGGCAGCATTGTTTTGGCACATGCTGAAATTGTAGATGGCTAGTAGAAATCTCCCTAGTATGTGATAAAGCACAGAAGCTCTTGCTATTGCAGAAATAGCATTTCTGGTGGCAAAGGACTTTGGCTTGGGAGGGAATCAGTGAAGGCAAAAGCTGTTGGAGGTGAAGCTTTAGGATGAGATGTGCTTAGTCTCTGGCTGAGTGATTCTTTCATTGCTTTCTTCTGGGGCCCAGGCCAACAACTGCCATGGTGGCTGAGGTCACCTGGGTCAGTGGTGCTGTGGGGGGGGTAGTCGCAATCTCTCGCTTCAGCAGCTGGGAAGCGGGCTCCAGGAGGAATATTACATTTCTTTTAGTAACTCTGCCAAGAAAGAGAGGAAATCCATAATTTAAGCAAAATACTTTTAACTTTTCTTGTAGGGTGGGGTGAGGTAGGAAGGGGGAAATGAAAAATCCTTTATGATGGGTTGCTTGGGATGTCTTTTATCCTGGAACACTCTCTCAGGCTGAAAGAAATGTTCAGCTTCTCTTTCTTAATGTAACAAAGTCTTTGTAAAGGGAGCTTCCATCAGGAGTGTCTGCAGTTGAAAGCATGCGTTATCTCAGGTTATGTATTGCACTGCATGATTTGGGGTCCTGATAGAATGCTTTTGGGGGTTAATTAGCTAGCAGCAAAGATAGTCTTGCTCTGATAGGCTTTAAGAACATTTTCATAGACTCATAGAATGGGTTGGGTTGGAAGGGATCTTAAAGATCTTCTAGTTCCAGCTGTGGTGCCGTGAACAGGGGCACCTTCCACTAGACCAGATTGTTCAAAGCATGTCCAGCCTGGCCTTGAACAGTGCTGGGGATGGGGCAGGCAACCTATTCCACTGTCTCACCACCCTCACAGTAATGGATTTCTTCCTAATATCGGATCTAAATCTACCCTCTTTCAGTTTAGAACCATCCTCCTTGTGCTATCACTACCTGCCTTTGTAAGAAGTTCTCACCGACTTTTTTGTAGGTTTCTTTTATGTACTGGAAAACTGCTCTAAGGTCTCCCTGGAGCCTTGTCTTCTCCAGTCTGAAAAAGCCCAACTCTCTTAGCCTGTTTTCATAGGACAAGTGCTCCAGCCCTTTTATAATCTTCGCTGCCCTCCTCTGGACTTGTTCCAACAGGTCCATGCCCTTTTTATGTTGGGGCCCCAGAGCTGGATGCAGTATTCCAGGTGGGGTCTCATGAGAGATGAGTAGAGGGGAAGAATAACCCCTCTTGACCTGCTGGTCACGCTCATTTTGATGCAGCCCAGTATATACTTGGCTTTCTGGGCTGTAGGTGTACATTGACGGGTCATGTTGAACTCCTCATCAACCAACACTCCCAAGTCTTTCCCCTCAGGTCTGCTCTCAGTCCATTCTCTGCCTTGTCTGTGGTCGTGTCTGGAATTGTCCTGATCCAGGTGCAAGACGTTGCACTTGGCCTTGTTGATCTTCATGAGGTTTGCATGGGCCCACCTCTCAAGCCTGTCAAGGACCCTCTGGATGGCATCCATTCCATCCAGTGTATCAACTGCATCACACAGCTCAGTGTCATCGATAAACTTGCTGAGGGTGCACTCAATCCTGCTGTCCATGTCACTGATAAAGATGTTGAACATTGCTGGTCCCAGTACTGACTCCTGGGGAGCACCACTCATCACCAGTCTCCACTTGGATGTCAAGCTGTTAACCACAACTCTTTGAGTGAGACCATCGAGCCAATTCCTTATCTACCAATGATCCATCCATCAAGTCCATGTCTCTCCAGTTCAGAGACAAAGATGTCATGTGGGGCAGTGTCAAATGCTCTGCACAAGTTCAGGTAGATGATGTCAGTCACTCTTGCCTTATCTATCACTTCTGTAACCCCATTGTAGAAGGCCACCAAATTTGTCAGGCATGATTGTCCTTAGTGAAGTCACATTGGCTGTCACCAGCCACCTCCTTACTTTCCATGTACTTTGCACAGTTTCCAGGAGGATCTGTTCTATGATCGTGCTGTGCACTGAGGTGAGCCTGACTGGGCTGTAGTTACCTGGGTCTTCTTTTTTTCACTTTTTAAAAATGAGGATTATGTTTCCCTTTTTCCAGTCAGTGAGAACTTCACAAGACTGCCATGACTTCTGAAATAGGATGGATAGTGGATTTTGCTTGAATTTCATTGAGTTTTCACATTCAGTGTTTGCTGTTCATCCTTTCTTTCTTGCCATCTTTCTAGGATGTTGGACTGTACTTCAGTTGCTCTCTAATGCAGGACTCTGTAGGTCCTGGTAAAATAGCAGTCCTTCGTCAGTGAGTCAGCCTTTCAGCAATTTTGAAGTTCACTGTTGGTTGGCTTCTCTGTGAACATGAATGCCAAGATCTTGATTTCACAGTGCACTTAAGTATGTACTGAATTTTAAGCACGTGGCTTCATATTTTGCTGGATTGCATGCTAAGAAAGGTCAAGATGTTCATTGGCTGGTGGATAGTAGTCCCTCCACAGTATTGTACAAAACATCTGTGTTCATAAGGTATTTTTGTCTCCTGACTCTTTGGATGTTTAATCCAGTTGCTGAAGTGAGAGGTACTTAGTTAAGTCAACCACTTGGTGTGGATGTGTGATGTCTGCTGATTATCTCAGGTCATCATGGAACAATTCTTAACGATTTGCATGTATAGAAAGCGGGTTGATCATGATTGAAGCAAAACAGTCTTTGCAGGGGAGAAAAGGGTCTTTTTTATCAAATGATTAAGTTTATATGGTGAGGCAATTTTTAACTCTAAGATCTGAGAACTGCTCAGGTGCATTGCAGTGATGTTCACCTTGTTGATGTATTCTGAGAGTTGCTCTGGGAGATGCTGTTGAGGAAACAAATCAAATTATATCTTGGCACTTGATTCCATCATTGGGCTTGATTTAACTTCTCTTCTGCTACAAGGGATCAAATGTCTCTGACAGAAACATGAAAATCATTGCAGTTCAGCCTCTGCTGCCCTGGTACTGGTAAAGGGGAAGGATGCATCAGTCCAATTTCTACATTCCATTTCTCATGGCCTCCATATGTTCTGTCCCCTTTTTTGCCTCTATTGTGAATAAATAAAATGTCTGAGAAATAAAGGATGGATGTTTCTAAGACATGTTTAAAATAGCTGGATCCAGAATTGCAATATGGCAGAGGCAGGCTGGATGAACAATGTATCTGTTAACAGTAAAACAAACAAAAAGACAAAACAAGCAAATAACCCTCCAAAAGCCCACCAGCCTTCCCTCATATAGATCATAAAATGGTTTGGGTTGAAGGGACTTTAGAGATCACCTAGTTCCAACCCACTGAAGTTGAAGGGCAGGGACACCTTCAACAAAACAAGGTTACTCCAAGCCCTGTCCAACCTGGCCTTGAACACTGCCAGGGATGGGGCAGCCCCAGCTTCTCTGGGCACCCTGTGCCAGTGCCTCGCCACCTTTACAGTAAAGAATTTCTTCCTAGTATCTGATCTAAATCTACCCTCTTCCAGTTTAGAACCATTCCTCCTTGTGCTATCACTACATGTCCTTGTAGAAAGTCCCTCTCCAGATTTCTTGTAGGCCCCCATTAGGTACTGGAAAGCTGCTCTAAGGTCTCCACAGAGCTTCTCTTCTCCAGGCTGAAAAAGCCCAACTCTCTCAGCCTGTCCTTGTAGGAGAAATGCTGCAGCTCATTATGTTCTTCATGACCTCCTCTGGACTTGATCCAACAGGTCCACAACTTCTTATGTTGGGGGCCCCAGAGCTGAACGTAGTCAGCTATAGTTCTCTCCACCCAACCCTCGCCCCTTCCAGTCAGGAACTTTTGATTCATGTGAAAGGAAGAGGTGTCTGTTACTGGAGTAACTGCAGTAGTGAACTGGTACTCTGTGCCAAGCCACTGTGTGACTCTCTTCTGGAATTCCTCTTTCAGCAGCAGGAAGATCAAGACCTGCCCCCCTAATTAGAAAAGTGACCAACAGCGTAAGATGGAGGCTACTTTTTTTGACCTTAGATTCACCTTTCTTGAAGCCTTGGAAATTACATCTAGGCTTAGTAGGGTTTGTGCATTGAGCTCAGGATGTCTGGATGGGCCAGTATGTGTTAGGAGGGGGTTGTGGCATGAGTGTGTTTTCCATCACTGTGCAAGCTGGTGACTTAAAATCTGTACATGGGGAGAACTTCACTGAGGGTTGAGTGTGGGGAGGAGAAGCCTTTTGGAATAATGAATGGAATTGCATGTGGATGGAGAGTCTGAGCTCTGTCTGGGAGAGTAATAAGCGATGAGGAGAGGAGGCTGCTGGACCTGACCTGACATTTCAGTGCTGTGGGTTCCTCATGTCAGACCTCCTCATCTGGTCACATGAGCTCCTTCAAGTGCTCTGTTTAAAAACAGGAATTCCTCTTCCTGCAGCCTAGGCTAACTCTGTGGGTTTGTTTGTTATTTTTTAGAAAGGGTTAGGAGAAATAAAGAGCTCGTAGCTTCCTAAATTCAGTTTTATTTGGTGTGGCTCTGCTGATCATAAACTTATGTCACAAAGCTTTCTAGGGGACAAGAAGCTTTTTTATGTGTGGTTGCTGTTTTTGGGTCACATGCCCAGGAATGCAGTCAAATTATAATGGTGACTAAGTGCCAGAAAGCATAGAAAAGGGGAGGGAAGGGTGAGCAGAAGAAAAGGAGCCTGAGGCTATGGAAGGAAGGCTGGGAAAATGAGAATCTGGCCAGACCCCAGGGCCAGGTTAGAGATTCCTGCACCCATTAACAGCCACAGGAGATGTTTATTTACGGAGAGGTAATCTTTGTTTTAAAAATGACAGTGTCTCAAAATCCCACTTTTGGGAAGTGAGTTGAGGGCATAGTAAAGATGGGAGAAGGGAACTTGTTCTGACCAGGCACCAATACCCATCTCTCAAGGATCTTCCCTTCATCTCTATAAATCTGAGAACATTGGATCTTGAGAAATGAATGGGGAATAAACTTTTATAATCTAGTTAGTGGTTCACAACCCCTGGTTACAAAGCATAACTTCAAGAGTTTTTTCTTGTACTTTTCTGATCTTTCCTACCTAAGTAGCTCCACCAAAGGTATTTAATAATTAAGTTTATGATATGACAAAGGTGGAAGTTAATGCTGTCTTTTCCCTCCCTCCCTCTTTAATCCACCCTGGATCATGAAGGCAAGACAGATGTTGAACAGCTGCTTGAACTGACTATGTTCATGTAGACTCTGAGACCTTGGTCCCAGGTCTCGGTAGTACCTACCTTTTGTCACCTCTTGAGCTGTCCCGATCTTGGCTTTTCCCAGCTTATCCCAATAACTTTGATTTGTATCCCAGCAACTGCTTATTAAAAGAGAGACTACAGTTCATAAGTTTGTCTGACTGTGAATAGAGAATTTTCCAGCAATGTGGTGGAATTTTCTATCCTTCGGTGAGCTGCTGCAAAAGAAAGTCTGTCTTGGGGCGTGTGTGCATCAGGTGGTTGGTTATACAGATGTATGATTTTTATTTTTAGTTTGAACATATCTTGATTTCTAATTATTGTATCTGCCTATGTGATTGTTAGGCAGGTCAGGGTCTGGAGCAGTTTCTTTACTGGTCTTCTGTCTAGACACACTCTCCTGGCTTCTAGTTTCAGTGTTCTGACTAGTGTTTCCTCCATCTGTTCTTGTGTGGTAGTGTCCTTATGTTAACTGGTTTAATTTCGTCTCTGTTAGAAAAGTGATGTCCTTTTTCTCTGGTTGTTCTGGTAATTTCTTTCCATGTCATCTTGCTTTGATTACGTTTTGTCTCAACCTGTGTTGCATTCAATGTATTAGATAGGTCTTGATCAGATTTAAGGCTTGTACACTAACGATCATGAGGGATGGCTTTCCATGCTGATAAGCGCCCACCCTGCTCAGTGTTCCTTTCTTGTCAACTCATAGGAGTGTGCTTACTCTAGTGTGTCTCAGGCACCACCAGTGTTTGCATGCTCATCATTTGTAGAACCTGTGACCAGCTTGAGTGTATTTGTTATTCATACAGCATCAGTCCCAGTTGTTAATCTCATCTCTCTTCTTCTGTCTGCAGAGCGCCTGGCATTCCAGTGAAGGAAAGGGTGAAAGTATCTCAGAACTGGAGGCACGGACGGTGCCGGAGGGAGACAGTCCTGAAATGGAAATGCAAGCAAGTGGCTCCTTTGTCTACTGCTTTGTTCTGTGTCAGCTGCTGCCAGGTCTTGAGTTTTTGTCTGTGCCCTGAAATGAGATGTTTCCTGCTTCTTGTAAGACCTTGTGGATCACAAGTGATGTTGCTAGCCTGTTTTGGGTGTTGCTGAGTAGCTGGACGTGGGGTAAAAGGAGTTTCTGTCTTGCCCTAGAGATTCACTCTGAGAGTTGAGAGTTACTTTCTTACTAAGAGCTTGAATTTGTCATTATTCTGATCTGTGCAGTTCTAGCTGGATTTAGCAATCTTTACTACAAGCTTTAAGCTGTTATGTTCCTCTCTGTTGCTGTATACCATGGGCAATTTTCTGCCCTGCTCTCACAATGAGCATACTTTGATCCCAAATGTGAACTTGTGTCCCCTCAAAATACTTGCTTTGTCTGCTGTGCTTTATCATGGTGCCTGATTTGGCTGTACAAATCTGAAATGCTAATTGCTGTTCTTCTACCTTATGCTTCCTCCTTCACTAAAAAGAAAGTGTATTTGACATTAGTGAGAAGAGATTGTTGTTAAATTCTTTCTTGCAAAGGTATACTCAGCTTTCAAAGCAAAGCATAAAGTAGGTCTCTTGTCTGCACAGCACATCTACATTTTCAGTCTTCACGTCATCAGACAGTAGATAAAATGAGAAAGACTGTGATTTGTTAGCTGCTGAAGAACAGGGACCTTCTACTGAGCTTTTCATGCTTTTTGTGCTATGTAGATTGAAGTGGAGGATAATGTGCCACTGCTTGTCTAAAGTCCTGGGAACAACTGTAATGAACAGAATGGGTTTTGGTGCAGGTTGTATACCTGCCTTTGAAGTGCTTGCAACCATCTGTGAAGACAGGCTCTGTGGATGTTAGAGATCATTACTAAACCAGCTTCCCAAGTGAAAAAGCAAGGACTGATTTAATGAGGCCACCATCCGAATGTCATCCTCTAATTTTCATTTGTTCTGCTTCAGATTTGTTGCTTCTCCTTATGAAAAAGCCATAGAAAAAGGTAAAAAGCTAAACTGTGGCAGGAGGAGAGCCACAGAAACTGGCTGTAGCCTAAGTAAGCTGGATATTCACTTGCTTTTAGAGGACTGCGTAGGAGTGGAGGAAGGAAAAGGAAATCAAAGCTTACCTAAAACCAAAGCTTCTGCTCCAGAGATGCCTCTTACTTTTTCCATGTGTATGATCAAGTCTCAAAGGAACATTATAGCCTACGTTTGACTCCTTTATGTGACTAAAAGCCTGTTGTTGGAGATAAATGCAGGCAAGCAGGAACCTTCTATCTGATAAGTAATCTTGTCCTCTTGCTTGTTTCTGGTTCTAAATTGTGATGTTATGTGGAGCGGCTATATGTAATGGCTCTGCTGACAAAGAAAATTGTGACCTCTGAGAATGAATGATCTGCAAAAAAGAGGGATACAGTTTTTTGAGAAGCTCCTCTGCTTTCAAAACAGTTTGTTCCTGAATAGTTTGAAAATTGAAAGTCTGCTCCGTGGAAAGGCTCTGATTTTGCTCAAAGTTTGCATGGGTTATTGGTGCACTCGGCAATGTCTGCAGAGTGGAGACAACTTTACACGTCCATGCCCCATAGGACACAAGCCCCATGTCTCTCTGGATATGGCATGGCCAGATGCAAGAAGGCATATTTGCTGATTCTCTGGTGCTTAAGAACAAAGAGCTCTCTGCCCAAATGTGCAGTGTAGCCTGTTCTGTTTTCTGTATTTTGATTTTGTTTCAAGAATAAATAAACAAAACTTGTGATGACAGACTTGATTCAGACGTTGCTGGAGTGTCTCCTTCTCGGTCTCCCAGGAAGTGAAACATTTTTCCCCTTCTAATTTCAATCTTCAGAATACTTTGGAACAGCTCCTTTAGCAGTCCAGTGCCCTTGGCATGGCACCTGTCTGTAGGAACCTGCCACTGTCCCATAGATAGCATGCAGCAGAAAGGGTGTATACGCTCTTCTGAAAGACAGACAACAGAAATCAAGAGATTGCTCTGCAGCTGCTTTTGTTTGAGAGGTGGAAGAGGTGTGAATGTAGAAAAATACCTCCTCTACATGATGAGCACAAAGTGCTTGGGTAGCCTCAGACTTACCCTGCTGCTTTATATATCAGCATACAGTGAATGGAAGAGGTGGAAGACTTTCTGCTTCTAGGAAGATGTGTGTTATTTGATGTGACCTGCTCAGATGCATGTGAAATACTGGCAGCTTTGTGGTCTCTGCTGAGCATCAGTAAATAATGTGCAGGATCAAGACTGACTGACTGCATCAGGAGCCTCATATTGAAGGCTCTGTTAGAAATGCTCAGCATAGCTCACAAATGCCTGATAGCATCATTTCTTAAAAAGTACAGGGCTTGTGAAGAGGGGTCAGGGAGCCTTAAGTATTTCCTATCTGAACTCAGTAGACTCTTGGCAGTCATCTGTTTCAGAGATTCTGTGCTTCCTTTACTTCAGCTCTTGATTAGAAAAATGCCAGCAATGTGATCTGCTTTGTATGCTGCTGGAGAAGCCTCACTTGTTAGCTGTGCTACTATATTAAGCCCTGCCTTTGCATGTGAGCAGCAGCTCCAACTTCCCAGTTTTCATGAGTGGGCATTTGCTTTTGTTGATATGTTTACGTATGCAATCTTCTATTTCCTTTTTGTGTGTTATTTGTGAAGTTGTTTTGTTGTCTTCTGCCTGCTCCTATACCTCCTGTCCTGGTTTAAGCACGGATAGAGTTAATTTTTCTCCTAGTGGCTTCTTAGCTTTCTTTCCAACCTGCTGTCTGTTTGCAGTTTGATGCCCTGGATAGAGCTGGATGGCGAGTACCTCTACCTGTCTCAAGCAGAGAACATCCAGGCCTATGGGCTCTGTCCCGATGGTACAGGTTTGCAGCGTCACCCTCAAGCTATCTTCTCTGGCCACCAGGAGGACGTATGTCGCTTTGTTCTTGTCAACTCTCACATCGTCAGTGGAGGGGGGTAAGTTGAGTGAATGAAGAAGCCCAAGGAGTATGACAGTGAAGTTGGAAAGGCTTTGTGTAACTTCAGCCCAGAGCAGAGAGGTCAATCTTGCTACATGGTGTCCTCATACTTGGCTGTGTTCAGCTGCTGCTGCTTCCTGTCATGATTTGGTTCTGTCCTGAAAAAGGTTCTACTACAGCAGTAGAGGAGCAGAGTCTTTTGCTGTTGACCTCTTCAAGTGTCCTTTTCTGTTTTGAACTTGTGTATATGTCTACAGGATTGTTGAATCAGGATTGACTGATCAGACAATCCCAACTGATGGGCGGTTTTAATTTCTGTCCCTGTTAGAGTCAGGGTAGCCCAACAGTGTTCTGTTATTCACAATTGCTGGTTAACTGGGACCGCAGTGGTGCATAAAGCATTCTAGACACAAGTGTATGTTTATTAGAAGTACTGGTATAATCGTGGAGAGGGGGAAAACTGCCAAGCATTCCAGCACACACACACTTCTCCAGTTAATTTTGCATTTGACTGGTCTTTTTCAGTTACAGCAAATAACAGAACTGTTATTTACGAAGTTTTAGCTATTAAAATACATGGCACTTAAGCACAGAATTGGGAGATGCAGGCATGGCTGTCTGCCCTGGATATCTTGAGACTCTCCCCTGTGAACCCAAAATTCAGGCGAAAACAAACACATGCATTTAAAATTCCAGTAACTGTATTGGTTGAAAAAAAAGTCTAAATACCTTTCTAGTTAATTCAAAGCACAACACCTTGCACGGCTGCTCTGAAATGAATGAAAAGCTGAGGCTTGGACATGGGTGAGAATGACTTCTCACTTTTTCTCTGACTCCAGTCATTGAGCATCCAGCCAGGATTCTGGCAAACTCAAAGCAGTAGGAGGAAGAATGGCTGCTCTGCTAGTTTCTGCAGCTTAACACCAAGTGGAGGGTGGAAAGAGAGCCAGGAAAATTTTCATGTGCAGCAGATCAGCTTTTGACTGGCCAGATGTGGGAATGTAAGAGAACAGCTGATGTGTGAGGAGTGGAGGGTTAATAATGCTGCATGAATTTCAGCTCCCATGAGAGATCAGTCCGAGTCTTTCTGTGGTACTCCTAAGCACTAATGGAAGGTGCATGTTCAAGGGAGATGCAGCTGATACAGACTCCCTGCCTGGGGATTTGTTTTTCAGAGATGGAAATATTGTCCTTCACAAGATCCATGGCTCCTACAGCATCAAGTTTTCTGCACATGAACAGGAGGTGAACTGTGTGGACTTCCAAGGTGGCCTCATTGTCAGCGGCTCCCGGGACAGAACAGCGAAGGTAAGCAGTGATGTTCCAGCAGCTGCAGGTGCTGCTGCAGAGGTGACTTCAGAGGTCTTGTGCCGTGAATGTTTAAGTGTTAGCAGAACTGTTGTGAGCCCTGTCTTGTGTGTCTGCAAAGGAGTGCAGGGCATCTTGCTGTAGGCTCAGGTCTCTGAAAAGATGCTTACTGTGCCAAGCTTTTAAGAAAGAGATTTGTCACTTCATGACATCAGCTGCTAGTTTAAACTAGGAGGTGCAGAAGGCAGCAGCTGATGTTTTGCTTGTTTTGCTGTACATGTGTCTAACACTGCAGTAGGGATCCATGCAGTTAGTCTGAAATTTGCTGTATTTATCTGAAGCACATCCTTGCTTTGTGATGCAGTTCTGCCTCACATGTTCTCTGTTGTATATTCAGTCTCTTTAAGGCATAGCATGATGTCTTTTCCAAATCTATGGGGCTGTAGTTTATTTGTGGGGTGTGGTGGTGTGGTGGTTTTTTTTATTATTATTATTATTAGTGCTTTGGGTTTTTTTATTGTTGGGTTTGGTTTTTTTTTTTAATCATTCTTGGTTTGCAAACCAGGAGTGAAGTTAGACTATGACTTCTGTTAGCTCCCAGTTTTCTCTTCCAGCTGGCGTCACTAATCCTATCACAGTATTTTTGACTATTTATTTTTGAGGCAGCACCTGTTAACTTTTGTCCTTCTGGATCTGGTTGGGAGTACTCTATTCCTGGGGAATTTTTCTCCTGAGCTGTAACCAGCTCTGTTTTACTAGTTTAAGAAACTGCATGTAGGTGTCTTGCGCTTGTTCTGCTTGCATGGTGTAACATCTTCACAACCACTTGTTTCATTGTTGGAAGTGGTTGCTGTATGTTGAAAGCTTTGGCTGTTGCTCAGGCGAGGCCGATAGATACTCTTGGCCCCTGGTACATACTGTAGAGTATTAATGAAAGAAAGAGGAAAAACTTCTATTCCTGTTTTGCAAAAGCGGAAGGTGAGGCAAAGAAGACTTAAATGTCTCTTTCAAAGATTTATAAGTGTGGTAGTGGGCAACTCTCTGAGCAGCATGACCTTATCTGTTCTTGTTTTTCCCTCTGTATAGGTGTACTCCTGGGTAGAATCACTCCCAAGCAGAGCAGTGTTCAGATGCGAAGGGCACTGCTGGGGATGCTGCTTGTCTTTTGGGAGCAAGGCCTTGATGCTGCTTTGTTCCACACTTAAGCAAGGCTGCTTCTCTATGTTCTGTGGAGCCTCTTTGGTGGGAGAGTGCTTTCTTGCTGCTTCCCTGGCAGCTAGAGGACAGACCTCCCCGACCTTGAGAACAAATTCCTGAAGGCCAGAGGGGAATTTAAGGCTGTTTTTCTTGGAGCTAGTGTGAGATCTTGCCCACCCAGTGCTCACCACAGCATAGGCTCTAGGGATGTTCACTTCTCATTTTTTATCATCTCTTTTGTAGGCTGCCTTGTTTGTGTGAATGAGACTCTTGGAGGGTGGAAGGGAATCCCTACCAGCCTTTTAAAGGGGCTCTAAGTGTCTAAGCTATTGAGGGCTCTGCTGAGTGTTGATTAGAAGTAAGCCCTGAAGAGCTGCTAATGTACATTCCTGTGTGATAGGCACCAGATAGTGTGCTCTGAGCAATATTTTTAACCTGTAGGAGATAGGGATGCCTTAAAAGACTTAAGCTTTTCTGCTGCTTTTGCTGACACTAGGTGCTAAATTCCCCGCTGACAAGAATAGCCTGCAATCCTGGGCATTATCAACAAACAAACAAATAGGGCACTCCCAGCTTTGAAGTCTTGAAGTAAAACATCAGGGGTGGGTTACATAGAACTGGGGGTCTCCAGCCCTATGGGCCAAGAATGAAGGCGAGGTGGAGAAAATGAGGGCCACAAGCAGAGGTCCCAGCAAGAATCTGGAGCGGTTTATTAGGACCTAGAAACAACGGGGTGTGTGGTGAACTGGTGGAAGGGGATGTGCATGTATGCACTTATGGGGGAGGGAAGACACTCTCTCACATTGTCAGTGGCAAGGGGAGTCTATTTGAAAATAGCCTGAGGTACACATAAGAAACTTGGTTGAAAGGGCATGGGTTTATAAAAAAACTATTTTACATGGTAGCGAATGATTAATTTTATAGATAATATGAATGGAGATTTTTCAGGGCTGGTACAAAATCTTCCCACACTGTTCAATTGAACAACAGTGATTTAAAGAAATCCCGCTTCTTGTTTATTTAACTACAGAAGATGATAAGTTGCTGTTGTGAGTGCTGCCCTAGAGAGCATGTGATGATTGGAGTGCTCGCTCTGTTACCAGTGGGATGGAAGGTCATACTCATAAGCTGAATCTTTGTGTGACTTTTAAGTGCTTTTTTTTCTGCAAGTGATTGAAGGCTCGGCTCCTCAGAAATAAGTCATGGGAACTAGGGAGAGCATCTCAGGGAAGGTGAGAGTAGCAGTTTTGGCAGCTCTTCCAACACAACATTAAGTGTGCATCCTACCATCTGCACCTTCTGGGTGATGTGGCATAACATGCATCTCTTTCTTTAGGTTTGGTCCCTGTCCGCGGGCAGAGTTGGGCAGTGTCTACATACAGTGCAGACAGAGGATCGAGTCTGGTCCATTGCTATCAGCCCATTGTTAAGGTAACTGAGATCTCTTTATTCCCAATTTCCAACAGAGAGAGGTAAAGGATTTGGATAGGCTGTGTCCACACATCTCTCCAAGGCACCAGTGTGGTGCTTCCAGGGACTTGATTTGGGTGGAGGCTGATCAGGTGCTTGTGCCTGCAGTTGTTGCTCAGGGAGGAGCATGGGGTCTTTGTTCCTCATAACAGCGGCGTGATTCCCTCATAAAGAGGCTGTCAGAATGGCGCTAAGTTCCTGTTACCGTCTCAGGTGATATGTGTTTGTTCTTACTTGCAGAGCAACCTCTCTGACTTGTTAATTAGAAGGAATGAATCAGATCCTCTTGAGGTTTTCTGTGCTGAAAAGATGCCAACTTGTATTTCTGTTCTCTGGCAGAAAAGATGCCAACCATAAAGGTCCCCACTTGGGAGCTGTGTGCAGTGGTTAGGGCTTAGTTTTCTTTGAGCATGTGGAACTGGGAAAGATTAAGGTGGAGTTCAGGGATGAAGTGTTCCAGCCTCTATTGCCTGTAGCCCTGTGCTTCTAGTATGGGCGTAATGCTGCAGCTTCAGCATGGGAGGCTTTGCTGGTTGCTGCTCTAATGGAAGGTGTCTGTACACCCAAGCTAAACTTCAGAGGCTTGTGCTCTTAAAATACAGCTCCTCTGGCTTCTGTCATCTTTCTTGGATATTCTGCTTTGATTTGTCCACAAATTTGTACCTACACCAGTGTCTTCTACAGTGGTTTTCAAAGTGCTCCCATTCTTGAAGTGAAAATCTGAGAAACTTAAATGCTCACTGTTAAAATCTTACACTGACCAGCAACAATCTGTCTCTTCGGTTCATGGTTAAACTGGTCTTCTATGTGCAACAGAGATTCTCCCTCATCCTTTCTCAAGGAAGAGGAGAAGAAGAGCTGCTGTTTCTGGCCATGTGCTGTCTGCAACTGTTGAATTTCAGGCTTGTGCAAAACCAAAGTAATTCCCACAACTGCTGTCCTCATTAGACTTCCAGGCTTGTTTTGCAGTCAGCAGAAACTTAGTGGTACAGAGCTAATGGCATTATCAGGGAATAACGGCATTATCAGGGAATAACGGCATTATCAGGGAAATGACCCTCAAGACCTGCTATGATTTTGCCATTCCCTTGTCCCATTGCTGTGACTGAGATAGTGTTTTTGAGGAAGTGCCATATGCATTAATGCTGTTGCAAGTTGTTAGAAGCCCTTTGCTGTCTTCTGTGCTGCAAGGGCTCCTTTTCTAGCAGACAGGGTCTGGCTCTAGCACCGTGGCTGGTTAAAGCCCAGTGGCATGCTGCTTCCTGCTCCTAAGTGATGACCTACTGAGGTGGCCTCTTGTCTTGTTCCTCTCCCTGGTGTGCACGCTTGTGCACACTCTCTGTCACAATATTTACTCACAGTCTCCCCACCCCCCTTTTCCTCCCTGCAGAGTGATAAATGGGAGGTGGTAGAACAGCTACCCCATGGACAAGTGGGCTTAAATTGTGCACTCCTGTTTTCTTATGAGACTGTGGACTGTACCAGCCTCCCCTGTTAGCCCTCCCTACCGTCCCCCCCATCCCTCTGTGTTTTAGGAGGGGGACTGGGTGGGTGGAGAATTAGAGCCAATTAGCCACGTCATTAATTCTTCAATTTGACGGCTGATATAGCAGAGCCTGAAACACGCTGCTGACCTCGTATAATGGGAGCCCTGCTCCTTCACGTATGGACGCTGGGTGAAGTTAATTAAAATTCCACAGAGAGAAGGTGTCGGCTAACCTATAAACCTGTCGCTGCTCAGAACAAATCGCAGCCATCCCAGAAGAGAGAGGAGATCAGAGCAGGAGGGCATGTGGTGGGGGAGGGCCAGGGCAAGGGGCAGGGGAGATGAATTTTTCACTAATAGGTTTTATTGCTTGCTGTCTAATGAGGGTGAGTATCAAAAAGATAATATCTGGTTTCTAGCAAGGTCTGCTTTGGGGAGCTCTGTGGTTTCTGTTTTACTTGCAAGAGCCCATGTATCACTCGTATGCTTTCCCTATGCACTTGTGCGTGAAGCTTTTCCTCCCTTGCAGTCCCCATCCTTCTTGCCTGAGCTTGGATGCATTTGTTCCTCAGTGAGGCTGAACATGGCCTATAACCTCCACTTCCTCCTAAACATCTGATATGTCCTCCCGGTTCTCCCTACTCACTTGTGCTGGTATAAAGTGAGAGCTCCTCCGTATGAACAGATAGTTCTGATGATGTCAAACTGCTGTAGAATGAGGCTCCAACCACTTAAGTATTGTGGCCGAGTGTTGCTGAGAACCCACCACTGTGGACACATATTGATCCAGAGCGGCCCAAAGCAGTTGTGTGCGGTGGGGCAGAAGAAGGGAGTGCTCCTTTAGCTCTAGCTATTCAAAAGTGCTTTGGAGAGGCTGCGGCTTCCTGACCTGGAGGTTTGCCACGACTATGACTTTCTAGAGTAGTCAGGGTTGTAGACCAAAACTTGCTTTTCAGTGATGTCTTCCTCCATGTGAAGCTTTCGTAGAAAGTATCCCACATGCACCTGACCCATAGCTGGGTTTTCTGCTGTAGTCCTGCTCTGCTGGTTGCTGCTCTAATGGAAGGTGTCTGCACACCCAAGCTGATCTTCAGAGGCTTGTGCTCTTAAAATGCAGCTCCTCTGGCTTTTGGCATCTTTCTTGGATATTCTGTTTTGATTTGTCCACAGTTTTTCTGTGTTAACTACAGAGATACTGTTACAGATATGCTGAGCTAAAGAGGAGGCTGCTTTGTTCTTGATGTAGTGATTGGCGGGCTGGATGCTTGGAGGGTCTGCAAGCTGAATGATGCCCATAAGGGAGATTAAGTAGGGTAAAAGACAGTAAAAGGGTAGTACTGGATCTTCTGCTTTTACTGTGCAGAGAACTGCGCTTAGCCTTTTGTATGACCTCTTCATCCATGGGAGTGCCTGGACATTCTTGTGTGTTACTGGAGCTTCATTGCTTTGGGGATCCCTAACAGTGCCCTGCAGGGTAGTGGGGATAGGGTGGGCATTGTGCTTCTTCTGGGTTTTCAAGAGGTCTTCTGCATAGCTGTGCTGGTTGATGTACTTGGGCCAGGAGGTCCCACATTGCTTGTCACATCAGGGACTAGGGAAGAGTCTGAGGTCATATAGGATACTTAAAATAAGGATGCCTCAACTTGTTCTGATTTAATTGGTCTCCGTAGCTGTTCTCCTCCATGGATTAGTAAAATGCTGTGCTTACAGAAAGGCTATGTACCCTAAACCGTTTCTTAGTTGTTTGTAATCCGCTTCCCTCTGAGTTATTTGCATTCTGAGCCCTGCGTCATGCAGATGTTAAACTTTCATTTACTGGTGCTTACTGCAGTGACTTATGTGTGCTCAGGGACCAGGGCAAGCCTGAGTGCAGTGGACCTGTTCAAATGTGCAAAGTGACGCAAACCCAGGGATTTCTTTTGGACTAGTGGCACCTTCATGCTTTGTGATTCCTTGAGGTGGCAGTAGCCAGGGAAGAGAAGTTACCACTGTACATTGTTTAATTTGAGAGATAGGTTTATGGAGAGAATGAGGTCTGATTGGCTGGCACTTATGGCTGCAGAACCATAAGGCTTATGATATGTGTTGTGCTACTGAAATGTTCCTTTGCTTAGGGGAAAAATAGTTGCAAGTTGTTGGTTCTTTTTCCATAATGATAGAGAAGCTTTTAAATTGGAGGGGGAAGGAAAAAGTGGACCTTGATGTTACATTAATTATTAATCTTGAATTCAGAAATTATTTGGTGTTGGATTAAAGTAAGTATTCAAGTCTAAGATGGCTTCTCCTGCTGGGTCTGGCCACAGACACTTGCTATTTAGATTTTAAAGTACTTATCATGAGACCTGGTCTTCCCATGTTGTACTCAAAGTGTCTCAAATTTTAAACCAATAAATGAGATGACAGAGGCACAAAAATGATTTTCAATGTGCAAGTATAGATGAAGAGCTAGGAAACCTTTGGTGCAATGTGGGGCAACATCAGGCAAGTGGCCAGTTGTGGCAGAGATGCTTTGGGTGTGTAAGCCCAAAAGATGATCTCTCCTTTTCCAAATGCATCATTGGTTTACTGCGGTGACCTCTTGCGAATGTTGCTTTGGTGAAGTGCAGGTTTACTCCAGAGAGGAGGGAAGCTTGTACCAAAGACAATAGCTATCTGCATTGAATGTTTTATGTAAAGGAAAATGAGTAGGTCTGTGAGCAGCTGAATTTAAAAAGCCAGGCTTGCTCTCTCTCTTCTGCTTATGCAGCATTGTAGTTGAGACCTGACTCGTATTTTAACATGCTAATTTGTATCTCTGTTAACATAATTGCTTCTCCCATGGAATATTATGGGGAAGTAATATCCGGGGAGACCTCTGCCCCTGTGGACAACCTCAGACCAATTGTAAAACATACCCAAAACTTGCTGGGGAAAGGAGGGAAGAGAAGGGTTACTGACAGGCACCTTGACTGAATGGGCCTCTCTTCCACTGGGGACAATCAAAATGATTAATTCTGAGTGCTTCTTTTTAATGGTTATCTGGAAACTTTTTGTGAAAGTGAAACAATCTGATCTTGCAGATTGCATTAGAGCAAAACAACCCACTTGAGTCAGAGAAACTTTGCAGTAGTTTTAACTATAATTGAAGCCCTAATGTGTAGCAGTTAAAATGTTTGGTGATGTTCCCCCCCCATTTCCTGCTCCACTTTTATCAGCAGATATCCCCTACTGCATATCAAGATGAGCTGTTGGCTGTAGTGGTGCTCTGTTGTGACCTAGCTTTGCGCAGTTAACCTCTCTGAGTCTGCTAGGAGTTAGGACAAGTAACTGGGGTTTATTCTGGTTTGTGCATTGCCAGCAAAATATCAGGCAGCAATAGCTCTGCTGTCCTTGGGGATCCTTGTAGAGCCTGGTCGGTTCGAATAATTGAGAGGGGACTCTGACCTGCAGCTGTTTCTTAAGCAGGGGCAGGAAGAACCTGCTCAACTGTGAGATCCCAGGGTGGACTTGCAGAGTTAGTGGTGGCATTAACTACCATCTCTTGCTGACCTCAGGGAGTGATCTGGGTGCGGGTTTCTAGGTATATGCAATAGTCATAACTGACTTGGTGCTCTTTCACCCCAAAGCTGAAGAGCAGGAAATGAGTATCAGTTTCTCCCCTCTGGAGCTAAAATGACACCTGTGTCTTATCCATGTGCCCTGAGTATTCCCTTGATGTTGGGAGGAGGAAGACTTTGTTTTATGTTCTTTAATTGCGTGATGATGATTCTGGTCTTCTTCACATGGATGAACACATGAACACACATGTGTCTCTTCCCACTCATCTAGAAACAAAACACATGTGTAAACACTTCTGTAGGCTGAGAAAACTCAGCTTACCTTTCTGCACTTGAGTTTCTTTCCTTTGCCCTCTAAAGTCCATATGACTGATGACTTGCTCCCTTTTTGTCACTTTTGGCCAATACTTTAATGTATACATTTGCTGTGACTGAATCGGCTCACTGGTGTTTGTGGGCAGGTGAGCAGGTTTCAGGAGGCATTAGCTAATGCGTTAGAACCCAGACATCTGTTTCTAATCCTATCGAGCTGTGTTGCATATTGAATCTTTTTTTCTTTCTCCCTCTGCAGTTTTTTCTCATCTTTCCCTTGCTTGAGGGGACAGTCTGTCTTTGCAAGCTTGGAGGAAGCATCTTGTGCTGCTTGGTTTGCACAGGAGAATCCATGTCTGTTTAATCAATGTGACAGAAGAAACTGAGTTGAGGGGGCTGGCTGCCTTATGGTTTGAGGTTTCCATTTCCAGTTTGCAATCATTTTCTCTTTGCTTCTTTGCAGGGGGAGAAGGGAACTTCACCAGACCTTGGCTGCTGTTTACCTTTGCTCAGTTGTGCAGCGTGCCTTTGTTTTTCCACCTTTGATCAGTGTCCTGCCAACAGATAATTTAGCAATTGCATCCCAGGGTGGAAGTGTGGAGTTAATGTTAAAATTAGGGTTCTTTTCCTTTCCTAACTTCTCTGGCTGATGGAGCAGAGAAGGGGAGAGGGGAGGTGAAGGGGGCCATAAATTCTGGACCTGGTGATTCTGCTCCTTGTAGAGAAACCAAAGCCTCTGATGTCTCTTCAGCACTTTCATTAACATTTAAATTAAGGGTTTGTTTTTCAGGCGGCTTCAGTCACAGCCCTTTCATAGCCTGACACATGGAGGCTGTTCTCTCTCTTTTTCTCTCTTTTTCCAGCTTGCAAATCAGTGTACAATAGTAATCACTGCCATAATTTTTTTTCTGATCTCTCAGGAGGGCAGCGACCTGACAAGCTGTACCAGAGGTTCAAAGAGAATTGGGAACGGAGTGCAAAGGTAGATGAGCAGGAGAATGCCAGGTTTCACTCCTACAATTAGAGTGGTGTCCGCTCCCTCCCCTGCCTTTCAAAGGGCTGCTTTTCGGGGCGGGAAGGGGCACAGAGGGATGGACCTCTTGCACGGTGAGAGCCCCAGGTGCAGATGCCTCTAACCAGCCTCAGCTTCTACTGTTACTCCTCCCAGATGAGGCTGGAGGTGTCAGAGGATGGGAGCTCATGCCCTCAGGTAGGAAGTGGAGCTGTAGTGTCCTAAGATAGCAGCCTAGCCCTCTAAAGAAGTGTTGATTCACTCCGAGGACAGCAGGAGGTTGGTCCGCAGCCTGCCATTGACATTTGAAAGGAGGGCGATAGTGGAGGATATTGCCCTGAAGTAAGAAACTCACCTCTGTCTTCTGTGCTGCAGCGCTGAAGTAATGTCTGTTCTGAGCACTGCAGCTTACTGTAACGTTAGAGGAGATAGCTGGTTGAAATGTCCCTTTGAATCTTGGCTCACAGCAGCCTTAACCAGATCATGCCTTGCTGTTGCTAAGTGATTTCAGGTATAAGAGCTAGTTGGTTTAACATCAGGAAGAAAAAACCGTCTTCCACCTGCTTCAACAATAGCATAAACGCTAAGGAACAAGGGAACAGTTTAAGGAATGGCAATAACTGGCACTGGAGAAGCAGCATAGCAGGATTTATGTAAACACGTGAGTCTTTGTCCCAAAGCTCTTTTGGAATCTTTGATTTCTCATGTCTCACCCAGTTGGTTCTGGCTGGTAGGCTGTTATCTTCTGCAGGCTCTCTGATGGGAGTTGGGGAACTCAGTAGCACTGAACTGGTGTCTTTCATGAGCTGAAGGTGGATTAAAAGGCAGAGGAGATGAGCCAACACATCAGCAAAGTATTTAGCATAATGAAACCTGCGTCTTGGTGGTTGTGATTTTCACGCTGTTCATGTCTTCAGTCTACCACCACCCCAAATTTGCTTGCTTTTCACTAAGAGCTTGATCCCCATGGGCTTTGAAGGATGCCAACAGGATGAGGGCAGCAAGCTGGCAATGAAATCAGGAAGGGTGTTCCCTGCATGGTGTGTGAAGAGGTGTGCCAGAAGTTTCTGTTCTTCAAGACTGGTCTTAGGTGGCCATGATTTACACCACGTGGCTCTTCTGGAAGACCTAATTCAAAATCATGCACTTGCAGAAGCCTCCTATATATACTTAAAATGTTTATTTTCTGGGGTTTGGATTGTTCTGCCTTTTTTTGTGTGAACTACCACAGACTAGTCTGTCACTATTGTCAGGTTGAAATATTGTGTCTAACTGTTCTGTTACTGAGTGTATGGTGATGACTCAGACAGTGAGTGATACAGAACAGCTCTTTAGGGGCAGGTGATCTTGTCCATATTTCAGTTACTCTGGAGCTGTGTGGTGGGATTTGCTTCTCTGATCCCATTTTGCTTCTCTGATCCTATCTTGACCCATGCTCTGTTTTGTACCACCCATTTGATTGCTCTATCACTGCAGGTAGGTTCTAACTCCTCTCACTGATAGATTTCTGCATAGTCCCAACAACTGCCACCATCAATGTCATACTGGTATCTTCATCCTTTATAATGCAAGGGGGATTCAGAATGACTGCTCTGCACTGCTAAAATCTATCCACTCTTCCAGGTGTTTCAGCTTTTGGAGGCTTATAGGTTCATGATCAAGGGACTGGAGCACCTCCCGTATGAAGACAGACTGAGAAAGTTGGGGCTGTTCAGCCTGGAGAGGAGAAGGCTGCGTGGAGACCTCATAGCAGTCTTCCAGTATCTGAAGGGGGCCTACAAGGATGCTGGGGAGGGACTCTTCATCAGGGACTGTAGTGACAGGACAAGGGGTAACGGGTTCAAACTTAAACAGAGGAAGTTTAGATTGGATGTAAGGAAGAAATTCTTTAGTGAGAGGGTGGTGAGGCACTGGAATGGGTTGCCCAGGGAGGTTGTGAATGCTCCATCCTTGGCGGTGTTGAAGGCCAGGTTGGATGAGGCCTTGGGTGGCATGGTTTAGTGTGGGGTGTCCCTGCCGATGGCAGGGGACTTGGAACTAGATGATCTCAAGGTCCTTTCCAACCCTAACTATTCTATGATTCTATGTTCACTGGGTTTTTATTCTTCAGGGTCCAGTGTCAGATAGTGCTGAACATGTTTCGTGAAGCCCACAGCCTGAACAAACAAAAGCTATTGGAAGCAGGAAAGAGGATGCTTAGTAGTAGTCACGCAGGGCTCTTGATCATGACTTCTGAGCCACCTCCAGCATTGCTCAGTCTGTAACTTTTCAACAAGGAAAGCTTTTAACTTTAGCCCTCCTGAGGCCGGATGCCAGCATGGAGCCCACCTTGGCTGCCCCAGCGGTGCTTGGGGCAAGTGTGCTGCTGTACTAACTGGGATAATTCCTGCTAAATTCTCTTTGGAAGCTACACTGTATTTATGGGTGGGGAGGGCAGGGGGATGCCTGCCCTCCCACCTTCCCCTGTGTTGTCTCAAAAGGCCCTGGTGCATCTTTGATTAGGTGTAGGTCAAAAGAATTTCCACATCGTGACCTTAATAACTGGGGTTGATTGGCAGGCGGTCTGCAGAGAGGGAGCAGCCTGTCCCTTTCATCTCCCTTGGTGCCGTGCTGGGACAATGGGCCAGCATATTTTCCTTGTTGTTCCTCATTTGAAAAGGGTCTGGTATCTCTACTAGGTACCTGTGACATGGGGGTCTTGATTGGGGTCTCATAAAGGGCCCTGTCAGTGTGTCCAAAGGCCAGGAATACAAAGGCGGTCAGTGGGTGGGGGTCTCAGCTGACCACTGAAGAAGGGAGGGGAGGGTCCTGGAAGCAGTGGAGGGAGAAGCAACCCCTGATGGGAGACCTTAAAGGGGGAGGGGGGGAGGAGGCGGCCCATTTTTGTCCCGAACTCATCAAGCACATCTGCAGAATTGTCCCAGCCGCTGCCTCCCAGTTTCAAAAGAAAATGATCGTTTGATAAACCGTCCTGATTCACCACTTTCTCACAAGGGAGGGAGACCCACCTTTGACCTCTATGATTTCACATTGGGCCCAGCTCCCCCCCATCCAATTGCTAGAGAAACTTTGAAATGCATCTCTTGCTCTCTCTCCTTCTCCCTCTTTCCCTTTACTCTCTCTTCCACCGCCCTCCCCCTTTTTTTTCCCCCTCCTCCTCTTCCCACCAGCCGCTCTCTTTGTAAAAGAGCAGGCGTACTGCTTTGGAGTTTAGGCAAGTAATTAGTAAAATCTTCTCTGCAGCACAATAAACCCACGGCCCTTGGCCCGCATATTCCCACAATTTACATACTCATGGGCATTCGAGAAAACAAGTGGCATTCCCAGTGCATCACTGCCTATGAGAATCATTTGGAAGACAGGGAGGGGAGGGTGCTGAGACCCATTTGCTCCTGCGAGCTATAGGAATGTGTATGAATATATTAAAATGTTTTCACACAATGCTTGTATTTTCTAACGGGAAGAGGCATCTTCTGGATGAAAGGCATCTGGCCCAGACACAGGCCTCTTCCAAACACTCTTTCTCACTTGGAGTTTGTTTGCATGGACCAGATAGAGGAGGGGGCCTGACAGAGGAGTGGGAGGAAAGAGCAAGGATGCTATCTATGTAAAGTAAATCTGTGTGTGCCTCCTACTCTTTCCCTGTTTGTGGTCCCACAAAATTGCATTATGAGGGAATCTTGTTGATTCTTGAGGGAAGTTGGGAAGAGAGGGAGATCATCAGGACTTTCTGCAAAAGCTCTTGAAGGCATTGCAAACGTAGAGAGGAAATAGCTTGTAATGGGCATATAGCTCTGACAGGATTCAGTGGATGCAGCAGGAAATAACTGGGAAGGAGCTGGCTATCTTGGGCAGTATTAGCAAAGTGCCTATTAATAACAGAAAGTACTCTTGCAGTATGTTTCCAGCTTCATCTTATTGTCAAGAACAGGCTGCTCAATGGTCAGCCTGGGCTGTGTATCTAGCTGGTTCTCTCCTTTTTCCAAAAGGGTAGTTGTTCTAGGCTGTGCCACAGGTGGAATCCAGCAATTCCTACTCTGTTTCAGATGGGGACTGCTTAGCTGTGTTGCCTCCAAAGAGGTTCTTCGGGCACTTTGAACTGTAGAGTGTTGTGCTGACAACAGATGTGTGGTGAAACTTGTGTCTACAGAGTGTAGATCAGGGATTTCCTTTCTAATGGATAGGAGTTGAAGGAGAGAATTGAAGTGAAGGGAGGAAGATGCTGAACATAAGTAATGAATGGCTTGGCAGGGTGGTTCATGTAGGGAAGACCCTGGATTCAGCTCAAGGGATATTGTTTTGTTTGAGAATACTGGGGCAGGCTGCAAAGGGGCCTCATTGGAGGAAACTGAGGTAGGTTGGTGGCTGGATTTTATTCTTTTTAAATAATACTTTTTTGGTGAAAATGCTCTTTGAAATTTCTGTGGGAAGTGGTGTGTCACCAGCACGGTGATTTGGGTGCCCGTCTCGTCTCTGCTACCAATACAGCCTTTGTAGAAAGCTTGTCTGGGCAGGTGTTCTGTCCAGATGGGTTCTGCCTTGTGGATATACAAGCCTGCCAGCAGCCAGCCAGAGCCATGGTAGCACAAATTTATAAGTGCCATGAAGAGCTGTTCCAAAGCCCATGCTACCCAGCTCAAGCCTCTGCTCTCCTGAAGGAACTTATGAAATGCAAGCTCCCAGAACAAGGCATAACCCATTTAGAGAGGAATGGGAAGATCTTCACTGAGACTTTCTCCTCAGCTGAGCAAACTTTACTCGTCCTTTCTGACCAGGTGCTTTCTGTGACAGGTGGGAGTGAATGTATTCCCCAGCCCTGCAAGGAGCTAAACAATTCTGCACCTCAGAACCTTTGCAAAAGGGTATACTTGCATGGCAGCTGTTCCTAAAATGGATCTGCAGAAGCAGCAAAGCTCTCTAATGCTGTTTCTCCCAGCTGGCCTGCGCTGGTCGTACTGGTGTTGCTCATGGTGCGAAGGTCTCTAACCTTTTGTTGGAAACAACCAACAACCCAACTGGCAAGAAGGCTTACTTTTTATTTTTAATTATTGTCTTCCCAATTCCCTGCTCCTCCCCTTCATCTTGCTGCATTTCTTAAAGAGGCAGCAGAGGGAAAAAGAGCTTTGGTTTTTGTTTGGAAGGGGGTTAGGAAAGGCGACATGGCCCCTGCAACCTCTCATAGGGGTGTCTTGTCAGGGCGCGGCATGGAGGGCACAAACAGATCATAACCTTTAAATGAAAATGTGATGGAGGGGAGAGATGAAAGCAGTGAAACAAATTAGATACATCTAGAGGGGGTGCTCAACTGGAGAAAATTAGCATTTCTTCCTAATTGGAGTGCAGGGCATTCCATTACAGGGTTTCATTACATGGAGGGAAGCACTGGGCCTCTTTGGGGGATTCCCCCTGCCCTCAGTTCTTCTAAAAGTAAAAAATACATTTGGGATAGAACTTAGAAAGGACTGAATTTATTAGAGTGAAGGTTTCAGACTGCTGCAGGAAGAGGAATAATAGTAAAGCATCATTCTCTATTTGTTAAGGGAAGGAAGTGATGGTTGTGTGCACATGAAGTCAGGTGCTAGTCCTAGTTTTCCTGAAGAAAACTAAGAAGTTTATAGGAGGCTGCAGGTGATGGTAACTTTTTGATGCTAGTACTTGCTGAATCAAATTTGTGGACTTTATCCAAAATGCACTAGTTTGAAGTGTAGGGATATATGTTTTATGACTAAGATCAGTGGAGTTAATTCAAGCCTGTGTTACACTGCATATCAAGTCCATGCTGTGCAAAGCACTTGTTCAGGTCATCTCTGTCTGATTCTTTCTCTGAATTAGGGCTGTTGCATCCAACAGGAATTTGGAGATATCCCCGGGAAGGCAATGGCCAACTTCCAGCACAGCATGTCTGGGGCTGCACTGGGGCTTGTGTGTAGCTTTGTGGTCCAAATAGCCTGTGCCAACTTGAGAACAGGCCTGCATGGTTGTTCTTATAAGTGCATCTTTACTTATAAATGGGTGTGAAGAATAACTTAGAGAGAATTCCTGGGACAAGGTTTTGTATTGCATCTCTGGATTAGCAGTAGGGGAAAACAGTTTATTTCTTCCAAGCAGGGATTGGATTATTTATCAGCCAGTGCTCTCAGGAAGAAAAAAAGAAAAGCAGACTTGCTTCAGGTGTGTGGTGTGCAATGTATATTGCTCTGCCAATCTACAGTTACAATCTCCTGTTCCAGCTCAGGAGAGGCAATGTACGAGTATAGGAATGTAGATTGTAGGGTACTCCTGAATGAAGGGTCCTGTCTGCACAGAAGGCTGGTTCCTAGCAGAGTGGGAGGATGTTTACAGTAGCAGTGCCTTCATCCTGGGCAGGCTCTGTCATCTGTATGCCCTGGATAAGGTTGCAGATGATATGAATTTACAGAATTCATAAATGTAAATCTCTGATTTAACTCTGGCATTTTGACAGAGAGCATAGCACTGCCCACAGGAATATCTTCAGGCATATCTAGAAAAAATACTGTTAAAAATGAAAGCATGGCTCAGAGATGGGCTTCTCCCGTATTGAGTCAGGCACACATCAGGATGATGTCTCCCATCCCAGCCTTCTCCAGTCGCTTCAGTTCTCACAAAAGATGCTTGCCAGACAGTTTAAAATGAGCAAATGCATCAGTCTGGCTCTAGATTAGTAAAGCAAACTACTTTTGAAACAGTGTGGGAGGTAGAGAGAAGATGAGAGCAGAACCAGAGGGGCTGGAGTTTGGAAAGGAGCAAATGACTAGGAGATAGTCAGGCTTGAAGGGAGACTGATTCCTCTGAAGAATGGAAGTTTCTCCTTAATGTGTGCGGTTGTGCATCTGGCTTGTGTGCTAATATACTTTAAAATACAGCATGCCAGAGTGCTTCTTGCCTGTAGCTATGCTTCAGCTTTCCTGAATGGCTGGCATCCTGCATCTCTGTTGTGAGTGGAATCAGACACTGGAAATGTGTGGACAGAACTGTGTGGCTATGACTTTCTCCTTGGCTCTGTTGCATCTGGTTTCTTTTCAGAGCAGTGTGAGACTGCTCCAGACTGGAAGGTAGATTGGAAAGTCTGTTCTCTCTGTGTAGTGTTGGCCTGTAGTGTTCTGTGGTCCATTATCTAGGATTTGTCAGGTCTTCTCTGCTCCTTCCACCTGCATGAAGCATAACCACTACAAACACTTTCTTGCTCTAAAGAGGTCTTGTGGGTTCATGAGGCTTCATTCACTGTCTCTGCACATGCCCTGCATGCGGGGTGTACTCTTGCTGCTGTGCAGGCATCCTGACACTTCACAGGTGCAGGGCTAATTTTGGGCCAGGTATTAAAACCAGCTTTTAATGTGTGTTGCCCTGTCTAATTAGTAAATCCTTGTTCTCTCTCCTCTGAGACTGAGGTACATATTCCTCTAAGTCTAGCTGTCCATCAAAGAGGACTTGAAATGAGGCCCTGCTATGGTTGATAGACACAGGCAGCTAATGAAGAGAGAGAACCCATTTCCTTTGAGAAGAGAGACCTGTATCAAGGTGATTGATAGTCCCAGAGGTTTATTAGTGTGGGGGCTGGATAGAGGCTTCCAAACTGGAACTCGACAGCTTTGTTTTTTTCAGGAGGAAAAGAAGTCTGGTGATCACCTGTGTGTGTGTGTACCTCTTCCCCCGTGCACACCCTGAAAAAAAATCAAGGAATTAAAAAAAGGAGACTACAGAAAGAAATAAAGTCATCAGAGGAAGCAATTACAGACTAAGCTGGGCCAAGCAGCAACTGCTCCTATTGCTATGCTTGGTCTTCAGTTTTGCACCTGCACTTTGTTCAGTGACCTGCTTCACCTGGTTTAGTGAGGGATGGTGATGGAGCAGGACTGTCTGATGGAACAGTTTTTCCCTTGCTTCTTATTTTCTGTCTTGCACTGAGTATTGATTAGTGCATGTGGCCTAGAGCATGTTTTCCTTTTCCATATACTCCCCCTGGATTTTTTTTCCTCTTTGACAGTGGAGAAGCAAGGGAGACTGCTCCAGAAATTTGAAAAGCAATAGTATTTCTCTAGCATCTGTCTTCTGATGGTCTTCAAGCAATCTGGGGACATAGTTGTGTGCAGACCACCTCAGATAAGTTTGTGGCCTGGCAGAGCAGGCCTATCAGGTACTTTAGCAGTATTGAGTGCAGGTGAACAGTACCATTCCCACTGTGCAGTGTCTCTGTCCTCTGCTTCCCAAACTATGGTTTGCGAGATACTCATGCCTGTACTGGCTCTCTAGCTCTCACAGTGAAGCCAGTGATATGGTCTATGAGTTACTGAGACTAGTTAAGCCTCAGAAGTGGCAATGAACCAACAAGGTCTGAAAAGGAGATACAGCAGAAGAACACTGTTCTGTACTAAAGAAATGGCTGCATTACTAGCTTGTATCTTGGTTTTGTGGTCTTTCCCCATATTTGGTCCCAAGTCAGACACTCTGCAGAACTTACTGATGTGCTGATACTTGGTTGCTTCCATTAAGCAGTTCTGGTAAAACCAGCCTGGAAAGAAATATGGAGAGTAAGATGGTAATAGGTAAGCTTAAAAGTGTTATTCACCAAATCCTGCATAGTAGAACTAGAGACATTTAAAACTACTGAGAGATTACTTTAAAATGGATGAAAGATAGTATTTTTTCACACAGTGTGTAGTGAACTTCCTGTACCCGAAGGTTGTGGAGATGGGTGATGCCAGCAGTTTTGAAAGGGATTTGGTAAATTCATGGATAGCAGGTCTGTAATGAAGGACTATATGGGCATACACTTTCTAAAAACCTTAGTATAAGCAATTGTGGATGCTGGGGTAGTAAAAACAGAATGATCACATAAAGTTGCAAAGTTCACATGTCCTTCCTAAACGACATGTGCTAGTACCACTGCTGGAGACAAAGCAGTGAGTTAGGTGGGCCATGGCTTGACCAAGGTGGGCATTTCTCATGTTCTGCTGGCTACGGTGGGACAGTCCAGCACTCATCTGCCCCAGTGTTTGATGTCCAGCAGTGGTCAGTACTAGATGTCTTGTGAGAAGGAGGAGAAACAAGGCAAGCACAGAAAGATCTGTTCCTGCCTGTTCCTTCCCAGCTTCCAGTGATGGGGAGGCTAGGGTTTCCCTCACTGGAGTTTGCATCCAGACCAGTATTTCTTTCATACTTGCAAAGGCTAGCTCTGTGAGCCACTCATCTCTTCTTTCTGAACCTCTTCTGGTCTTTATAGGCTCCTTTTCAATTCAGTGTTATGTCCTGAGGAAGAAACACTTAGTTCTGTTTTTAAACCTTTTGCCTGACCATCTTACAGGAGTATACTCTGGATACCCTCTGCTCTGTTTAGTATTTTAGTGTTTTTTCCAAGCCACCCCAACTGTCAATGGCCTTGTGCAAAGCAGCAGCAATCCACGACTGTTATGAGTGCTTGCTGGCCAGTTGTTTCTTAGAGTGGACTTTGCATGTGATATTCCTGAGATGTGGTAAGATCCTAATTTCCTCCCAGTGCAGCTTCTGACTGGAGTCCATAGAGATGCAACCTAACCTGAATTGATGGGCATGTAATTGGATCTTGTTTATCTACACGGTAAAGGTCAGTAACAGCTTTGACTGGGAAACTCCTAACTTGATGCAGAATCAAATACTGTCACTTTAGTAATGTGTTTGTTTCAGTGGCGGATGTGTGAGCTTGGTTCTGGCATTTCTTCATGTGGGTGCTTGACTTGCCAAACAAAAATGGTTCTTTTAATAACTGTTTTTGGATGAGACTTCCTAAAATCTCAGAGCACATGGGAATAAGGCAGGCCATAGGAAAGGAGGAAACTGTGGTTTCACACTCCTACCTACAAAGCTGCTTGTGCATCTAAAGCTTCCAGACTTCTGTTCCCTGATGTGTAGGACTAACTGACAGCAGGTTGTCCTGCTTCACCTAGAAGCAACTTACTGAGGTGCAGGAGGCAGTGTGGTGCTTCATATCCCTTTATCAGTTACTTCTTGACTTCAGTGGATGATGTGTATTCAGGAATCCTCTGTTCCATTGTGGACTTGAGAGACATGTGCCTGAAGGGGCTTTTTTGCAGTCCTTTCAGTGCAGTCGTTTCCCTCGTACTCCATTTTTTGTTATCTTTTTTTTCAATATACTGACATCAAGCATCATGTTAAATTGTTCTTTGCCTTCTTGTTCTTTCCAAGTCTCTGCAGCATCTATTTTGCCTGATCCCTTCCCTGTCTTCATCTGGCTAACTTCAGTTATCACTAAAATTCAATACTACTTGGTCTGCCTTGCAGGCCAGCCTGATTGCAGGTACTGAAGATGTTAACTTGTGCTGTAAACCTCTGTTTGAGCTCTGGCTCCTGCAAAACTTTTCCAGCAGTTTCTTTGGTAGTGCAGGATCTAGGGGGGGTGGGTGGTGACTAAACATTCTTATGCCTAGATGTGTGTTGTCTCACCATTTAATGATATCTTGTGTGCCTTTATCTGCTTTCAGGGCTGGGGCTTTCTACCCTGACTGGCAGGTTTTTTCTCTCTGGTGCTCGCTGACAAGCAAGTATGCCCTGAACCTGCAGATGGAGAGCAGGGACTTTATTCTGTATCTTGGCCACTTAGGGGCAAACAGTTGACACGTTCCAAACACTTAGCATGAAAACCCTGAAGCAAATCATATTGCGTAGAGTGGAGAGCTGGGGAGGAGGAAGCTGCCCAGAACTTTAAGGGCAAGTGAGCTGAAGTGGTTGTAAGCATGTCCGTGTCGGAGCTGGAATGATCAGAGCAGGAAAGCTCTAGGAGTCATTTCATGGCTGAGTTAAACACAGATGAGGCTTCGCTCATCTCCTCCACAGAGCACCTGTGTCTCCATGGCTCAGCGTCCTGGACTTCTCTATGTGCAGGATGTGCCACATACACACACTTCTCCCCTTTCACCTTTCCTCATCTTTTGCTTTTTAAAACCCTCTAAACAACTTGTTTAGACTTAATTTGGAAATTGTTTGAATATCATAGAGCAGAGGAGGAAGATCAAACGCTCTGGTTTTAAGTGATTTGGCTTCTTTTCCCTAGAAGTGTGTACAAGCACAGCTCCTGCCTCTGCATGATGTGGAGAAAGAACTGCTGTCCCTTTGTGGGAAGATGATGAAGATTTTTTTGTTAAGAAGTCCTCATATTCCTCACCACCTTCATCTCTTTTTTCAAAATTCTCCTAAATTGGGAAGTTTGAATTTGGTGTACATGTGTGTGCATATGGCAAAAGGAGTAAGACAAAAATAACTCGTGGCTTGTGGCACCAGAAAAACAGATTCCTTCCCACTCCTGCTTTTAAACTGAAACATTCTTGGGTTTTAGTTGTTCTGGCAAACCTGAAAGGCTTCTCCCCTCCCCCTGACCTCACTGGCATGCACGGCTTGCTGGCTTATTGAAAAGTCATTTTCAATAAGTCATGTGTTCATTTCCAAAAGTCATATGTTCTAATGGAAAAGTTTAGATAAGCTGTCATTATATATATATGCATTTTTAAAAGAATACTTGTTAACTGAAAACCCTGCCAGTCACATCTGAAAATATATTGGGATTGGACTTGGCAGTCCTGAAGCTTATAAAACAGAAAGGAGATATTTTTAAAATAGTTTTCTTCTTTTGCATCATGATTCTTTAAGCATTTTCTACGCATGGGCATGTATTTAGACTTTCGTCCACAGCAATGACAGCTGGAGTATTTAGTTAAATCAGTTCTATATGTCCCTTTGTAGGCTGTGGGGTTGTAAGAAGAAAAAGCCTTGGACACTGAAAGGTTTGTGATAAGGTATGAGCATAGGCAACATATCTGTTCCCACTGGTGCTGGGAACGTTTGCTATATTTGTCTGTGTAGTCTTGAAACTAGCCTGGTCAGCTTGGGTCTGATTATATTTATTCTTGGGGTCTGTTTCTCAGATGCTGGCATTGATTTCATGGCAAGCATATATTGTTCAGAAGTGCCCAAGGCTGTTTTTAAGGGAAAGGCTTTGAGCATTAATGGGCTGAAGGCACACAGTATCTAGCTGAACTTGTGTCTGTGGCAAGTACTTAACAGCAGCCTGTGCGAGGCTGCAAAAAAAAATGGATTGAAATTAAAAAATTGACCTTTCTGTGGAAGTTCTTAGTATAATGTGGAAGATTTGTATGATCTGAAGAGAAAACAGAGCATTGTGGGGTGGAATTGGGCAACCTCTCCAATTTGCAACCTGTTGCAGCACTGGGCCATGTTTGTGTATTTTGGGCAGCTCAGAAATTATGAGTCTGTGCCCTAGGAGTTATGCTGCCCATTTCCTTGACATGTATGGAGTTTCTGGGGATCTCCTTTCTTTCTTATCAGAAGGTAGTGATTGTCATCTCCTAGGGCTTGCTCAGCACGGCTATGTAACTGGTGATCTGATGAAAGTAATGAGCATCTTTTCACTTGCCTTCTTGCCAGTTAGTCTGAATTGCAGAATAAGGATCAAGCCTTTAGATTGTGACAGTTCTGCTTTCCAGTAGGATGCTGCAGTCACAAAGGACACAAGATGAGTTTTTTCAAAACATAGTTTAACATAACAAAAAAAGACCACATTGCGCTGGAGCTGAGACCGTCAAGTCAGGTGAGCAGGTTTAACTTGTCTACAGCTCTGGAGTTGACCAACTAGGACAAGGATTTCTATCCTGAAGGCGATGGTGATATTTCAAAGAAAGCTATCAAAGATGCTGACAAGTCTTGCAAATCTACAGAAGCACTGAGCCACAGGATGCTGGTTTCTGGCTTGTGGGGCAACTGATGCCAGCCTGGTGCGACACAAGAGCAATACACTAGGACCCAAGTGGTTTGGTCAACCCACACGCAGGAAGCTTCCTGGTAGGTTTTGCAGAACCATAGGCTTGTAGCAGAAGAGGAGGGTGGAGTAAGTGAGGTCCCACTATGAAAAGAAGTTTTGTTTTGCTAATGGGAAATGGCTCAGCAGAAAAAAGCCTGGAGTCTTCGTTGCTGTCCTCCTGGTTCTGCTTGTTCTCTGGCTTTTGGGGCAGATGCTGGAGGAGGTGAATGATTCTTCCCTGATTCTTTTATTCTCAGCAGTAAGAGTTCTCTGTCCTTGACACAATTTTTGCTGTCCTGTCTTGGACCTGCGCTGTCCAGTTTCCCCTACCTGGGTCTGTTGCCTTCATCTCAGTGCAAAGGTACTAGACTAGAAATCCTGCCCTGGGAACGTAGGCTACATCAGGCCTTCAAGAATCTGTCATGCATTGCACCTTTTCACATGCTCCTATTGTGCATCACTGGATCTCTTTTCTCCTTTACCCCTTTTTTTGGCATCCTGCACAGCCCTGTTCCATGGGCTGGGGGAAGGATGCTTGTCTTGAGCTGACCTTCTCGGCATGTGTCCCACCGCTGGCTGTGCCCCTGCTCTGCCAGGCAGGCTGTGTCCCGCTCCAGCCCCCTCCTCCTGTCACCCCATATTGAAGCCCCTCAGAGGTCTTTGTCAGCCTGTTGAGAGCAGCCGCTGTTCCGCCATTCCCACATGTGCACCCTCCCCAGCAGCCCCCTCCCCATTCAGCAGTTTGGGCTGAAAGAACCTTGGCTAATTACGCTAGGCTGAAAATTACCACTTTGCCGAGTTCTCCTGCTGCTGGGCCCATTTGTGTGGGGCCTGTAGTTAGAGGGAACAAAGTACCCCCCGTGGAGCCAGGCAGGCCCTAAGTGTGAAGCTACAGGTACAAGCAAGAGGAGAATGAAGGGAATAATTACCAGCTTCTCCAGGTGAAAGCCCCGTTAAAACTTCAATAGCCAATTAGGGGCCAGGGTGTGTGTGTGGAGAGAGTCTCTGCCACCTATAACTGATTCCCACCAGGCAATTAACAGAAATCATTCCACAGAGGGGAGAATAAGAAATGGCTCTTAGAAATTGTCTTGAGTTGGGGGGGCCTGAAACAGCACGACTGCTGCAGTGGTCCTCGTGTACTCCAACCTCTCGGCTCACTGTGTGGCCTGGAAGTGTTGGTGGGAGTAGAGGGAGGAGGGAGGAAAAATGGCAAAGAAAAATGAATCACTGGAGCTTTACACCTGGGCAGGCTTTGAGAAAGCAAGGGCTGGAGTTCAGAGCTTCTTCTAAGGCTGTGTGTGGGCCCCTGGCACTGCACTTGAGGGGGCTGCTGGGTCTGGGGAAGTGGGTGAGGGTCAGCGCAGGGTGTCTGCCCCATTGGTATGAGGGGAAGGTTGATGGTGCTGAGACTAGTAGGGAGGACATAGGCACTGTGCTGAGTGTGAAGGCTTGAAGTGGATGTGCAGGTGGGTGTGCAGGTGGGTGAGATCTGAGTGCCAGACCTTCAGAGATCTGCCTGAGGTGTGTGATAGTCTGTAGATGGCCTGCCTTATCCCAGATGGTGTCCAATGCCTAGTATCTTTGGGACCATGCTTTGTTGCTGCTCAGTCAGCAGCCTCACTTGTTTCTTCCTTTCAGTTGGTTCCAAGAAGTCAGTGTATTTACTCAAGATGGAGATTTTATGAAGTCACCTTGCATTCTATTGGTAGGTACCTAGCAAGAGTCTTGCCTGTCTGTATTTGAATGACTGCTCTCTTGTATAGAGCCAAGAGTAGAGTGTAGGATGAAGTTCCTGCAAATGGCTTGAGATTGCCCTAGTGACACTGGAAGGGAAAATGCGTAGTGCAGTTAAAGAAGTCCATGTACCAGCTGTGGTTACTTCACCTGCACTTTGCAAAAGAAAAGCCAGCAGCCCAACCCTAAACTCCTCAAAGTATAAATGCAACCTTAGTAGCAGCTTTCTTTGCTTTTCTAGTGTTTCAGCTTCTGAGAATGAAAAATGTCCTGTGAGGTTTTGTTCTGATAAGCTGAAATAACCCTACTGTAGGAGTGTTTAGCCACATAGTCTTGGGCTGACATGGAAGTCCCTAGACTTCCTCTTTTTCTTTTTTTCCCTTCTCTTTCTCCCCAGAAAGCTTTCTGTGGTAGGAATAGAGAGCTGTACCTCTTGCACAGCCCAGCTTCGAGATTCAGAAGTGGTATCTCAGCAGAGTCATGTTTCTTTATGATTAGTCTTCCAAAATGTAAACCCAGTGGATGCCTCCAGAGAAAACTCTGTTCACAGTAAGGCCTCGAAAGCATACACAGTCAAAACTGTTTTGGCACAGGCTTTTGAGCTTTCTGTCCCACTTGATGTTTGGTACACTTTATTCAAACCAGTGTCTTGGTTACGTACTACATTACATTCCTCTCTCTCAAGGAGTCTCATTTTTCCTGTAATAACAGTAACAAATTGAGCATCAGCTGGGGAATAAACTGGGTCTGGAGAAATCTACAGATGCAGGAGTTATCATAGAGGTCTTTGTCCTGTACAACTGCTCCATGCGTAGCAAGCCCAGAGGTTAGGGAATGAGGAAGGATGATGAAGAGTGTTGGACATACCATGCAAACAAGTATTTTGCATCGTTAAACCTGGGCTATCAAGCCTTTCGCTTTAATAAAGGAGTAGGGCTGATAACCCAGTAAAAATACTTGTGCAGCCACAAAGGCAATTCCATTTGAGGTTCTGAAAAATCACAGCAGCTCTGTGAAAAACACTGTTTGAATATTTCTCTTGTATGGGTACACTCAGGAATGTCAGTCAACTTTTACAGAGTTGGTCCTGTCCTGGGCATTTGCTGAAACCAGGCTTTAACAAAGTGCAGTGTGGGTACCCTTGAGCCTAGAACAGCAGCCAGCAACACAGAAATAATATGTTTAAGTCAGTTTGATGGACCTTGTCTTTGCCTTGCACTGAAGGCCTGGAGCAGAACCATTGCATGCCAAGGATTCAGGAGGAACATGGTACACGAGACTGGAAGGATAGGAAAGCTCTTGAGAACTGAGGAATATGGGAAGACTTAGTCTGGAGCCAAAAGCCAAAGGGATATTGCAGAGCTGTAGTAAATTGGATGCAACCTGCATGTTTCTAGGTTTTGAACAGCTATACCATGTGTCATTGGCTTCTTTAGCTTTTCCAATCTTATCTTCTAAATAGCCTTCCACTCCCCATGTTCCCTGTTCTGGAAAGATGTAATTTTGACCCAGTAGCAGTGGCTGGGACTTTTGTTGCAACTTCCTTACCTGCTGATTTTTGTTCGGTTTGAGGTTACTGAGTTGTTAGCATATAACCTAGCTGTCCTGACTTGCTTTCGAGCTACTGAAGGTGATCCTGCCAGTTCTCTGGTCATCCTGCAAGAGGCACAAAGTAGGACTAAAGGGCCAGCGAAGGGGTAGCACCAGCTCTACATGACCACCAAATCCAGCATTGCCTGAATCAAAGGCAGGTGGGACTTCTTGCATGTTTGTGGTGCCCACTTTCTCATGGAGATCAAAATGCTAAACTGATGTTGTAAATTAAATGCCCCTGGGGAAGGAAGGAGCACCTGCTTCTCCACTCTGTCTCCCTCCCTTTCTGTGTATCTGGTCTGTTGGAGAAGCCTCACACTGAAGGTGCCGAAACTCCCTGCGCTGAGTTTCTGACCCGCTCCTCTTCCCTTCACAATGTTGTTACTGTTGCATCTGCTCTTCAGCAGGGGCTCCATCAAGTTTGTGTGACCTTAGCACTGTATTCATGCTGGAGGAGTTACCTTCCATAATGATGTCAACTGATGAGGTTAGCAGGATGGTGGCGGCCACGATAAGACATGACATGTTCTAATGATTCGCCTTAGTGAGCTGCGTGTGTGTTGGGGGGGGCACAGAGGCGCTTAGAGAGGGAAGGTGGGGGCCCCACAGGTGCCGACAAAGACTTTGACCTTTGCTGCTATAATATCAGTGTTTCACAGGCAGGGCGGTTCGGTAACCCACTTTCAGCCCATCAAAAATTGATTTAATTGCAATTTTTTCCCCCAATTAGGAGCACTGGAGCTTAACTAATTGGAGTAATAGAGAGTAATAAGGCTCTGATAAAAAGCCTTCCTCTGCCTCCTTTGTATCTTGTGTCATCGCTTGTCAGAGGTCAGAGAGCTTGCATATTCTATTAGGCAGAGTTGCCTTCATTTGTACAAATTAGTTTACCCAACAGTAATTAAAATGCCAGTGCAGGTCGGGGAGAGCTGAATACAATTGATGGGCACATTGGTGAAGGATTTGACAGCTCCGGTGGCCTCCCTTGCCAAAGCGTGTCAGTGCTGAATCAAAGGCTACACAAACCCACAGACCCGTGTGTTTAACCCGCGGCACCATTGGCACCAACTGCTTTCTCTCATCCACTCTCCATCCTGGACTTGCTTTCTCTTCTTTTCTCATCTCACTTGAGACTTTCTAACAGATATTTCCCATCTTTGAGCTGTCTTTTCTGTTGATAGCTTTCATAATGCTGCTACCAGCCCCCTGCGTCCCTGTCTCCCTCAGTGCTCCCCTTCCTCTCCCCCCTGTCTTCCACATTCCCAGCTGCAGGGCTCTGTCTAGTAATAACTTCTTTGTTTCGCAGTCCGATGAGTCTCTGTATATAATAGTCTCCAAAATGGAACAACGATGTCCAATTCCAGGGGGCAGGGGAGCGTGCGAGGAGGAAGGAACAGTCTCTTGCACACGTCAAGTAGATTCTGGATTTGAAATCCCCAAAGAGCAGAATGGGATTGGAGAAGCAATCTGTTTACAGTACAGGGGAAGGGCGCAAGCCTGGGGCATGGGGGAAGTTTAGAGAGAAGAGGTTGGAAAGAGCCTGTTTCACCCAGGTTCCTTCAATGACTTTGCATTGCAGGATTCCCAGCTCAGGCAGTGCCTGCTCTGAAGGCTAGGTTGACAGTGAGCAAGGTGTGTATTTGTAGAATGGGATTTGTGTCTCTGGAGCTGAAACTGTCTCCAAGCCTCATGACAAACAGCCTCTTCCCAAAAAAACTGATGGGCAGCTACCTCTTTCCCTCTGGTTCATCCACATCTGGCAGTATTCAGTCCAGGACAGGATAAAGAGGGATGCTACGGCTGGGGTGAAACGGTGTCCTTGGCACCTTCCGAGCAGGCACGGGATCATTGCAGCTGGACTGTAGCCAGAGCACTACTGCTGTTGCCAGAAATGCCATGGGATTCAACAACCACAAGTCAGTCAGATGGACAGAGTTCTTGTGTTTCTTCCAAAAGCACTGCCAGGATGTGTGTGCTCTCTCATCCCCGGCCCAGCTTCTGTTGTGGGGGGGTGATCTCTAACGAAATGTCTCCTGTACAGCATAGAGAAGGTCTGGCTTCAGGAGAAGCAGGGATTTTTTTTTGATTTTGTGCGGGTTTATTCCCCCTCTCCCTTCTCAGTAGGGAGTTTCAAATGGGAGAGAGAACATCAAACTATCAGATCAGTTGGAAAATGCCTTACTTTGGACAACAGAACCATGTTGTATATGAAGTATGTGTGTCTCAATGGTCTGCAGAATCCTCATCTTCCTGGTACACCAGAGGTGGAAATGGTATGTTGGCTTGTTTTGGTTTACCTCCTAGAAGATCCCAGTGAAGACAACATGCCATGTTACAGAAGTTCTGCAGTGGTGCTCATTTTCCTGTTAGAGGAATCTTTTGGAGGGAGTTTGTAGTCATGATACCCAACAGCTTTCACAGGGCAGAGGAAAGCTTAGTGAGGAGAGGACTTTGCACTTCCAAGGCCATCTGAAGCTTGGACATAGCATTTTTTATGTAGCATGTAGATACATCTGGGTAGTGTCTGTGTACATCAGTAGTATCATATATACATCAGAGAGATGGGTCATCCCTACAGTAATATATTTAGGGTATCTTCTGCTCTCTTTTTACCAGTCTCATCTCTCCTCAGTGGTTCTTACTCCTGAGATCATTGTAGGCAAAATAAATGACATCCGGTAAACCAGTAGCTCAGCTTGAGTTGCTTCTCTTGGGCAGCTGGCAAAAACAGTTGTGAAGAGGTTGCACTTCTCTAGGTCACAGGGTGTTGGTGTGTGCTCTGTGCTTTCTAAGACAAAAAGCTTGCTGAAGGTAAACTAGAAGAAGCAAGCCTGGTAGAAGGCCTCAGTTCTGCTGAACAATCATAGAATCATAGAATAGTTAGGGTTGGAAAGGACCTTAAGATCATCTAGTTCCAACCCCCCTGCCATGGGCAGGGACAACCCACACTAAACCATGCCACCCTAGGCCTCGTCCAACCTGGCCTTGAACACCGCCAAGGACAGAGCATTCACAACCTCCCTGGGCAACCCATTCCAGTGCCTCACCACCCTCTCACTAAAGAATTTCTTCCTTATATCCAATCTAAACTTCCCCTGTTTAAGTTTGAACCCGTTACCCCTTGTCCTGTCACTACAGTCCCTGATGAATAGTCCCTCCCCAGCATCCTTGTAGGCCCCCTTCAGATACTGGAAGACTGCTATGAGGTCTCCACGCAGCCTTCTCTTCTCCAGGCTGAACAGCCCCAACTTTCTCAGCCTGTCTCCATACGGGAGGTGCTCCAGTCCCCTGATCATCCTTGTGGCCCTCCTCTGGACTTGTTCCAACAGTTCCATGTCCTTTTTATGTTGAGAACACCAGAACTGCACACAATACTCCAAGTGAGGTCTCATGAGAGCAGAGTAGAGGGGCAGGATCACCTCCTTCGACCTGCTGGTCACGCTCCTCTTGATGCAGCCCAGGATACGGTTGGCTTTCTGGGCTGCGAGCGCACACTGCCGGCTCATGTTCATTTTTTCATCGACCAACACCCCCAAGTCCTTCTCTGCAAGGCTGCTCTGAATCTCTTCTCTGCCCAACTTGTAGCTGTGCCTGGGATTGCTCCGACCCAGGTGTAGGACCTTGCACTCGGCATGGTTAAACTTCATCAGGTTGGCATCAGCCCACCTCACAAGCGTGTCGAGGTCCCTCTGGATGGCATCCCTTCCCTCCGGCGTATCAACCGAACCACACAGCTTGGTGCCATCGGCAAACTTGCTGAGGGCGCACTCGATCCCACTGTCCGTGTCACAGACAAAGATGTTGAACAAGACCAATCCCAACACCAATCCCTGAGGGACACCACTCGTTACTGCTCTCCAGCCGGACATCGAGCCATTGACCACAACTCTTTGCGTGCGGCCATCCAGCCAGTTCTTTATCCACCGAGTGGTCCACCCATCAAATTGATGTCTCTCCAATTTAGAGACAAGGATGTCCTGTGGGACAGTGTCAAAGGCTTTGCACAAGTCCAGGTAGATGACGTCAACTCGTCAACTGCTCTGCCCCTGTCCGTCAGTTTCGTAGCCCCATCATAGAAGGCCACCAAATTGGTCAGGCAGGATTTCCCCTTAGTGAAGCCATGCTGGCTGTCACCAACCACCTCCTTTTTTTTCATGTGCCTTAGCATGCCTTCCAGGAGAATCTGCTCCAAGATTTTGCCAGGCACAGAGGTGAGACTGACTGGTCTGTAATTCCCTGGGTCATCCATTTTCCCCTTCTTGAAAATGGGGGTTATATTTCCCTTTTTTCCAGTTGTCGGGAACTTCACCTGACTGCCATGATTTTTCATATATGATGGCCAGTGGCTTAGCAATGTTGCAGAAGATTTGGAGCCAAACTTTACATGCTTAGTTCCAGTTTGAATATTGTTTTAGACATAACCAAAGCTGACATGTGTTGCACTTTTGCTTGGAATGAAACTGTCACCTCTGAGAGGTTCCCAGTTATGAGAGGCCTGGAGGTGGAAGGTGTATTCCTGCAAACGAGGCTCAAGGTGAGGGGCCCTGGGGATCCAGACTTCCAGGTCAGTTTGCTCCAAGGCTTTAGAAATTTCTCATTGGCACCACTTCTTGTGTATGTCTTGTGAATGCTGCTTTCTAATCCAGGCAGTGAAGGTGCCCTGCTCTTCTGGGAGAAGTCTTATCTTTGCTTGCTAATGGGCTCCAGCCTGTTAAAGATAAGACCTGCAAACCTGATCCTGCTGAAGTATGAGACAAAATTCCTGTTGACTGAATGGAGTCAGCTTTACTTAGAAGAAACTTGTTTGTGGCCCTGAGGCCCGTATGTGATCCTGGAGACAAATCTCTCCATCTAATGCTATTTTTCTTCTTTCTTTGGAGGGGTGGGGGGTAAGAACTGAGGAGGGAAAGCTGAAGTCCAGAATTGACAGCATGAGCAGGGATTAGACCTTGCTGTTCCTCCCACCTTTTTCTCCCTGTTGGTGTGCCTCCATGCTAATTTAAACCTGTGGCAACCATCAAAGCATTGTGCATACCTTCTGCACAAAGGGGCCTGTCTCCCACGTGAGGGCGTTCTCTGCTGGGACAGTCAGTTTGTCCCCCAAAAGAAAAATCTTAAGCACCCAATTGCCTGCTTGACTGACTCCTTGGCTGCTATTATGTTTCTAACCACGGTAATTGGCTTTAGTACTTATTAATGGATTATGTTTGGGGAGGGAGGGACAGAACCAAACACCTAGCTTTGTAGCTGAGGGACTCCCTGACCAAAGTGCTGTTTTCCAGACATGGGGTTTGACTGGTGAGCTGTCAGAGTGGGTGTCTTTTGCTTGTTTTCCTCGGAGATAGGACACATTGGCCAAAGGGATATCTTCCCTCTTGTCCTGCATTATGGTGGAGCAGGTATGGGGCAGAAACCCTGTTTCCAAATGTGAAATGCTGCAAGCTTTCTTAGTTGGTCCTCATGGCTGTTGCCTTTGGCTTTTCCTTAGACTGTCAGACTTTGGTCAGACATCCATGGAGAAGAATGTGTACACCCTGCAGCAGAGAGCCCTGTGCTATAGGTGCACTGGGCCAATTGCATGTGCACTGCTAATGAACCTGGGATTTTGCATGTAAGACAGCCTTGTTGAGGAGACTTTGAAATAGCTCTGGTGCTGCAGGCCTTGACTAGGCCTAAAGGGCAGTTAAGGATCACAGGACTTGGGGACTCCTCCAGTTATGTGAGTGTAGATAGAAGGGATAAAGCCAACAAAAGTGAAAGTTTTCATAGCTGGAGGTCTTCCTTGGTTTCCATTAGCTCTTTGAGGTAGCTTGACATATCCGTTTGCCTCTCTTGCAGAGCGTATTGGCAGTGCTGCTTTGGCCTTATGATTTGGAGAAACCAATTGTTCACCTAAATCACAGAGCTAGAAGTCCTGACTTCTGGTCCTGCTTCCACATGGCTCTTTTCTGGCTTTGAGTGAGTGAGTGCATATTCACTACTTTGCTGCTGGGTGTCTTGTAACACCAGCAGTAGTGCTTCTTACAGAAGTCAAGAATGCTGCAAGAATCCATTCCTGGTACAGTACAAGTTTGGAGACACCTGATTTCCAAAGAAAGGATGTTTGAGAGGATCAAAGAAATGTTTAAAAATGCTATTCTTAGAGATGTGACATTGTTTCCTTAATTTGCTTTCCTCTTTTAGCTGCTAGCTCCATGTCATGCTGCAAAAGATGTTTAGGCAAAGCATAGAACTGGCTTTTATTTAAAGCAGGTTCCGTTTCCTGCATTCGTGCTATCCTTGTTGCAATGTCTTAAACATAGTTTTGACATTTTATTCTTGGTTACTGCAATAAATGTGGCTTTGTGAGAGGTCATTTATAGCTTATTTAGAAACCTTTGTGTAAGCTGCTTTCTCTTATTTGGACTGAGGATAGGAAGTTGGCATAAAACCAGCAGTGTCATGTGGAGAGCCACAGCACCCATGTTCCTGCTGCTTGATTTTGAAGATTTGTTCCTGTCTTATCAACTAGCTTTAGGCCATTGGCTGTCAGGCAGCCTCTGGAGCCAGCACGTGCAGGAGGGACATAGCATCACCAGAGGACTTTGGAATGGACCCTGCTGGAGAGTGTGAGCTGAGCCAAATGTTGCTGAGCCAGATGTTGCTGCAGGAGGACTGTCCAGCCTCTAACAGTGCTTGAGTGCTGGGGAGGGCAACCAGATCCAGCTTGGAAATTGGCCCTGCTTTGAGCAACCTGAACTGGAGACTTCTTTCCTGTGATTGGTTAGGCCTGTGATGCTGCAGCCAGTTCATGACTGTGCTCAGAAGTTGCCAACAAACAGAAGCCGAGACATGAGTAGGAAGTAACAGGGAATTTTCCATGAGGTCTTTCTGGAGCTTACCTCCCTGACATGTATTCACTCACATGAAACGTGCTGAGCACTGTGCTAACTGTTTAGAAAATGTCACTGCAATTTACAGCTGCTCCTATTTTAGGTTTTCTCCTTGCATATGCAAATACATTTTTATGCCCTGCCAATTCTCTGCAGTTGTGACTTGCTGCATTTGGGAAGCTCAACTACTGAGAGCTCTGGAGCACTTCTCCCTTTGCTGCTGCCTGCTCCTCGTGAAATGTGGTGGAACATGCTGACATAGTCTTGGACCAAAATTCAGTCTGTCTTGTAGCCTGTTTTCTGTCTTGTTTATGCACTATTTCTTCAGAACACAAGGATTAGTAAGGTTTTTTTGTTTGCTTGTGTTCTTTAAACAGCTCATTTGTGACGGGGACAGCCTGCTGTGGACACACCTCACCTCTGAGAATCTGGGACCTGGAGAGGTAAGTGAGCTTCCAGGTTATGAGCAGAGACTTGATGGGGAAAGTAAGTAACGTTGAGAGATGCAATATTGGAGATGGTGTAAAATCATTCCTTTTGTCCATGAAGGCAAGGGGTGTCCCTGCCCATGGCAGGGGGGTTGGAACTAGATGATCTTAAGGTCTTTTCCAACCCTAACTATTCTATGATTCTATGTTTAAATATGAGATGTAGGATGGAGTGGGGGACGGAACAAACTGGTGTGGAAAGATGACAGGGAGGGGGGGAGTGTGTTGTTCTGGTTCAGTAGGGAGCAGCTCGACTTTTCTTCCCAACATTTCCAGTTCTCCACAGCTACCCTGGTTTCTTCCCATTACCCATGTACAATCAGAATATGCACATGCCACCTTCCTTTTCATTGATCTATGAGTTGGTGCTTTAGCCTGAGCCAGAGGGGTGAGGAAGGTTGTTTTCATCTTCCCATTCACTCACTTGTCTGTGATGCTCAGAAGTCAGAGGCAAACACAGGCTCTGTAGACGTCTTGACTGGTGTTTCTAGTAGCTCAGGGAGGTGAGTGGTGGCAACAGGTTGTCTATGGAAGTGCTGTCTTCTCCCTGTCTTGATGTTGTCTTCTCCTTGTCTTAATAAGCATTGAGGAGGTTAATTGCTGTGGCCTCTGATTTGGGGCCTTTGAGTAGTTCCTGTTTGCTGAAGGTGCTGACCTTAGCAACTGGGGAAATGTTGAGCTCAAATCCTGACATGAGACTCAACTGCTGACAAATTTGAAACTCTCAGCCTGGGGGTCTTTGTGTAGTGATGGAAAGATAGCAAATATTTGGCAGGATTATTGAATGGCAGCTCAGCTTTCCAGGACTGGTATGCTCTGAGTAGGAGTGGCACAGCACAGATTATCAATGGAGGGTCATCAGGACTGAGGTGAGCTGGTGGGCTTGGGAAGGGGAGAGAAGGGGGGAAATGGCAGAAGGGGCCTGAGAGGTGTCAGCAGAGCTGTGTTTGGGGAAAGGAAGTAGAGAAGGATCGGTGTGTGTGCAGGGCTCATCTGAGGCCAATTTGCCTTCTAATCTATAGTTTAGATCAGATTGTCTGAGTCAGGTGCATCCAATACAAACCAACTTGGTTTTCTTTGAAGTGTAACAAAAAGAGACTTTGCAAAGGATGCATCCCACAAAGGACAAATTAAAGTAGGAAAAGCAGCACCAGCACATTCAGCTATGGTGCATGTTTCTTGGTGACCTAGTCTGATGGTGCCTTTGGAGTAACCCAGAAGGATGAGGGCTGTGCTGTGATACCCCTGCCCATCAAGTCTTCTGGCTGTTCTTGAATAGAGGCATCTGACAGGGGTGAGGAGATAGGCAACCCGCTCCCCCCTGCCTCAGCCTCTCTGACAGCCTTTCCCAAGGAATCCTGAAGAGATAATAAAGCTGTGTAGAAAATAGGATTAAGGTAATGAACAGGCACAACGAAGTTTGATCTTTCAATAACGTCAAAGCCTGACTGACAGGCAAATAAAAAAGCCAAGGCAACCTAGGCCACTGGGCCTCTGTTGCAATGGCTGAAGTGTCAAACTTATTCTTCCCTCTTCACCTGTCACAGCTGGAATGCACCGTGCCACTGGGTCTTTTCCTCTCTGGGGGCCTGTGTGTGAGCTGGAAGTCTCATCAGCACGTGCAGGGCAGGAGGCTGAGTAGGAAGCATGGCTGGGAAACTAGCACATGAAGTTTGCTGTGGTCACTTATAGTGAGGAAGTACAGACTTGTCCTTCCAGGTCTTGAATTCTCCATAAACCATTCTTCCCAGAAGAGCTTTGGATTGATTTTCAAAGGCTCCAGTAGTTTCCAGGAGAGATCTCATAGGGAAATGCTATTTCTTCCTTTGAAGTTTATGCATGTTGTCTCCCTGGTCAGACTCCAGAAGTGGTTGCATGGCATGGAAACTCAAAATCTTAAAGCTGCCAGGACTGAAGAGATTCTCCTGTGCCCAGTGTGTCCTAATAACATCTGGAAGACAGAGCCAGGCCTCTTGCATTTGTTGCTTACCCTTTCCTGTGGCCACTAAGGGCCAGAGTATAACCTGCAGATCCTGAACATGGCAAGGACATTATCTCCAAGAGCAGAATCCAGGCAACTGCTCTGTCAAAGAAATGAGGCAGGGTAGAGTAGTGCTTAAGACATGTTCTTTAAAACTGCAGGATCCTTAGAACCACTTAGATGTTTAATGCTGTCCAAGAACAGTTAGTGCAGTTAGCTGGTTGTTTTATCCATGGGTGTTTGTGTAACATTGCAGCAGTTTCTGTGGCGTTCTGTTCCTTTGGTGTAGGTGGTCTTTTTCCCCAATAGCTGAGAGCTGGAACGTGCTACAAAAGGATTTAAAGCTTAAATAACCTTTTGTGTACTGATCATCTTAGTTCCAGGCCAGATAAGTCCTTGGCTGGTGCTTGTAGCTGTTGGTCATGGTATGTTTCGTATTTATGACCTTTGCAGTTCCCTGACCCTGGGGCAGCCATTCTCATCCCTCCAAGAGGAAAGGGATAAAGTCTTCACCTGGAAATATGTCCTGGGCTTTGAAAAGGGCTTGGTTGGGCTTGGCAGTGAGGAAATTTTTATTGGGGAAAGGAAACGCCTCTTGCTGCATCCCACCCCCACAACTGTCTTTCATTTCTGACTCTGCTGAGATGATGGTGTTGGATCAAAGCCGCAACAGGCAGCAACAAGCAATCGTCAAGAGGAGTCTAAAGGAGGGGAATGACCGCATAATGCCAAGACACTGTCTCTGATGGCTGAAATTCCAGCTGCTGCTACACCTGGCCCTTTCTCCTGTAATGAATGAGGGTTTTTTTTCTTCTTATGCTTTTGAAGCTGGCTAGCTGCACCTCTGTAGGACATACCTCATCCCACACATGCTACATTATGCCATCTGATTGCTTTTAGATGTGGGGAAGTTGCTGTGCACTTATTGCCATTCAGGATCAAGGTGTGTTCATGGAGGGGGGCTACGAATAGCTTTGGTGATTAGGGGTCTGCACAGAAAAGGAGAACAATTAGCAGTATGAAGTACTAGATACTAACCTTTGTCTTTGCATCTAGTATCAGGCCTTGCTGACACCTGGCAGTCCTCTTGCTCTTCAGTGCCAATGAAGAATATGATGGCAGCTGCCTCATGCAGGTCAGGCACCTCTGCTCCCTTTCTCTCTCAGACCATCCTGTCGTGTCTGCCAGTGCTAGTGTTTGCTCAGCAGAACAGCCAGCTAATGGCAAGAAAGAGAAAAGGATACTTTCTTCAGATCATGTTCTTTCTTTTTTTTCCCGCCTCCTGTCTCCTTTGGGAGTGTATCTCCCTGGGAGATGAGGGTGATGCACCACTGAGAACAGCTCCAAGGTCAGCATTTGTCATTTGCCTGCAGAGAATTGATGCTCCCTAGCCTGTCATGGTGGTCTGCATGTCTTTAGGTGACACATGCCCCTGCCTTAAGGATGCTTCTCCATAAAGTAGGATATTCCAGAGGTCTCTTTGCAGCAACTCTGCCAAGCCTGATGTTTGAAATGGACCAGTGATCTGTCTAGCATGGTAGTCCTTATGCTGTAAACACTTTAAATGCACAAGTCCTATATTGTCCTTTCCTGTGACACAACGTGACAGATGCAGGGCACAAGAGCTGTTGTGAAAACTGAGCCAAAGTTAGCTGTGCCCTGCAAGCCACCCAGATCCTCCACCTTTTAAATACCCAGTCTTTGTCCATCTCCTCTCCCCTTTTGAAAGCATTTTTGGCAGAGTGGGTTTTTTTTGTATTTTGTTGGGGTTTTTTTAAGAACCCTCTAATTTCTTGTTCGGTTTTTCTCCCTCTCCTGAGCCCTTTGAAAGTGGCTTTACGCCGTCACTGACACCAAACTGACACTTTGCGTTTCCCCACTTCTTATCCCTTTATGGCAACAGATGTTGAAATTTTGTATCCCTTTTATCTGTCCCTCTTTGCCCTCTTCCTGTAATTAGGTTTCCCTTGTTAGCAGTACAAAGTGGCCCGGTTTGCTGCCTGGCCTTTTGAGCCATTGTGTCTGAGCACATTTTTTTCCTCCTCTTTCGGAAGAGTTCCTTCCCCCTTAAGTAATAGGCAGGGTGTGGGCCAAAGCTGTGGCTTTTTCTTGTTTCTTTGTTCTCCATTTATCTCTGCCACCTTTTTCAAAGGGATGAGGGAGAAAAAAAATAGTGGATGGAAGGGGAAGATAGTTGCGTTTCTTGACCGTCAGGCCCCTCTGCTCTTCAGGTGTTCAAGGCAGGTGCCTTTGATGTCTGCAAGTTTTGGGGAGGTGGGAGGTAGAGGATTCATGACAGTGGCTTGGGAGTGGAGGAGAAGGGAGATTCAGGTGTGTGACTGATGCCCTCAGTAGAGGGGAGGGGATGAGTCTTCCAGGGTAGCCAGGCAGCTGTGGAGCAGGTTAGTAATCCGTGTTTACTTTTAGTGCTATCACATTGTGCTCTTTCTTTCCAAGAGCTAGCATGAGCATTGCCATCATAAGCAGCTGAAGCTTGCTAACTTTCTGCTGCTTGATCTCTGGTATGTGCTTCCATGGGACCCTTCTTAGGTTCCATCTGTCTGTGCAGTGGGGTGGGCAAGAATTAGTTGCTGTCTTTCAGATTTCAGTGTATGTTGATGTGCATCCACTTTGGTGGCTCTTAGAGCCATTGAGTGAGTGAACATGAACAGTTGTCAACAGAGAGGGACAGCTATAAAACCTGAGTTCTCTGTGATATTCTTAAGCGGCAAGTGCAGTCTGACAGTTGCAATATATAGTACTGTATTAGCTGGTCACTACTGATGCTTTCTTGTTTAAATCCAGTCCTTCTTGGCTTTGCAACTTGCCATGCTCAGATATTTTTATATGGGGAAGTGGATAAATAAAATGAGAATCTGCAGGTCTAGTTCTTTGCTATAAAGCTTGCAGAGTGTTTTCAACTAAAGCTTTTAATGTAGAAGCTTGGCCCAGGATGCACAAGCAGACTTCTTAACATTGTGTTCTAAAACAAGCTCTGTAGAAGGTCGTTCTCTCCACAGCTTGGAACTCCAAGGTTTAAACAAGTTTGAGACTCTCTAATTTAATAACAAAAGGAGTTTGTTGGATGAAGGGAGACAATGGATTCCGAACTAGAGTTGCTAAATTGAAAGAAAATGGAAGTTACACTTAGAGTTGTGGGAAGTCTGCTTCACCCAGGTATTTAAACTGGATTTATCCAGGCACAGAGACATGGGTGCTTATCTCTGGTAGCAGGAGAGACAAGCAATAGCAAATATTACCCTGGCACTGATAACAGTTTCACAGGATTTGGGGGGCAGAAGAATCATAATACCATGTTGTACATGCAGAATCCCCTCTCCTACCCTCCTTTTCTGTAGATTAATTATGCCAAATATCTTTTTTTTGCCAAGGAAGTTCTCTCCAGGCTTTGTGGGAAAGAGGCTCCCTACTCTTTTCAGGCTTGGGTTTCTTCCTCAGCATCTCTATCTTAGCTGAACACCGTTTTAAATCACAATAACCAATCCAAAACTTGTCTAACAGTAAGCTAAACAGCTTCCTGGGCTGTACTTACATCAGGTAAGTGAATACAGATGGGTGCCTTGTGCTGCCTCTGCTCACTGCAGTGTGATGATCCACAGATAGTTGCCCTTCCTCAGATGGCTGCTTGTTCTCTGTTTCTGAGGTTCTCTTGCTTTTTTTTTCTTGCCCTGCTGTTTCCCCATCCTGTCCACAGATGGCTTTGGTTACTCTTTTTAAAGCATCAGTTCTGGCTATTCCCATTTATATGTCCTTGGGTTAATCAGGAACACAAATGTCATGCCTTCTTACTGAAATTCAAAGGAAAAAGGGTTGGTAAAATGACAGTCTGGAGTTGGTCATAGGGGAAAAATTCTTGTCTTCAGGCAAACTCTTTCTTGGTCTGTTCATGTTAAATCAGTTTTGCACAATGGCTGTCTTTGTATTTCTAATTTGGTCCTTGAGAACCATTCCCTCTGCAGTAAGGTAGATAGGATGGAGACTTTGGATGTAGATCTAGGCAAAGGGAAAAGCAGGTCCTTCTTCATGGAGCTAACAATCCCACTTGTGACTTGAGCAGCAAGACTAGATATAAATAGGTCTCCTGCCTTCAGGCATGAACTAGTCACTTGAAAAGGCCAGGAGGAAATTCCTAGTCCAGTTCTACAACTCTGAACTATAGGGTTTGATTCCCTTGCTCTGAGTTCTTGGGCGTTGTTGGAGGCAGAGTATCAGACCTATGACAAACTGAGCCAATGCTGCAGAAAGCTTGGTGCTGCAGGGAGCCTCTTAAGTGGTGGTATCTCGGATGACTGTTCCTTTTAACAGACTTTGTTGTGTTCAGAGCTCTGTCTCTTAACTATAAATGGATAGCTCCAATCTTATGTGTAATGTATTTCCCATGGTATGCATGTGTTCACAAAACTATTTGGGGCCTTGTGGTTCTTTAGTAATTCCTGGAGGTTTTTTTGACATCGTCTTTCTGAACCTTCTCACATAAGCTGGACATCTTCTGCTTTCCTTCCGTTAAGAGGGCTCTGGTGCATCTTAACCTAAATGTAAAGCCATCATAAAAAGGAAGAACATACAGGTGTTTATCCCAAGTCCTTTTCTCCTTATGGCAGTCTGGCCCTGTCTCATTAGAGATGAGCATGAGGCTAGCTACTGCCCTTTGGATGTGTGCATGTCCAGGGCATGCTGTGGCCTTTGCACTCCTGTTCAGGCGTATTTATGACAACTTTACAAGGCCTTGAACAATCGGAGAGTGTGGGGTGGGGGCTGGACACTCCAAGCACATCAATCAGTTTCATCCCTCTGAGCCAAAGCAAAAGCAATCTTTATTTTTCCCTGGGTTGAGAGAGAATCAACAGTGGCATGAGAGAAGAATGGGAAGGAGTGAATGAGGAACCCCCTCTGCCACTGGCTAGCAGTGGCTCATTTAAACAGATGGCTTTGTTTTGATTTGGACTCTCCATTTTTTTGTCTCCCCACTAAAGGAGACCTGCAGAGTTCTGTCCAGAAAGGGAGCAATACAGCCGCCTGTTCCCACACAAGTGGGGCGAAAGGCGAGAGGCTTTGAGAATTCCCTGCTTCTTTTCCTCGCCTCCCTCTTTCTCTCTTCCCCCAAGAAATCACAGTTTGAGAGAATTCCCCCCTACTCCTCCTGTTGGAAAGAAAGACAGAGAAGACATTCTTGACATTCTTTGCAGAGAAAAGGGGTTAAATGTCTGAATTTGGGGGTCACCATGTTATACAAATTGCAATCTAATCGTTTTTACAAGAACACACGTGTGCTAAGAAAAGGAGCCATGGACAAGAAAGAAAAGAGGACAGACAACCTTTTTTTGTCTTGTCTTCTTTTTTTTTTTAGTTTCTTTTTTCCCCCCAAGGTTTTGGACTATTGTCATGTCCTGTCTCTCTCCCCTCCTCACCCCCAAGAGGGAGAACATTGGTTTTATAGTTAAATTGGTTCGTAAAGCAGAAGGGCTTGGTGCCATTTCTGTTTGTTTTCCCAAATAAAAGCCCCAGCAGGGTCTCTTTTGCACCGTTGTGGCTTTATTTGAAGAAACTGGCTTTTTCCCATAGCCCAGCGTGTCAGTTTATCCTCTGAACTTAACCTTACGGGAACCTGAACAACAAAAACTCACAGGGTCCCAAAGCTGGAAAGGTAAAGAAATTGTATCTTTTTATTGGACCATTTAAAGCGTGTGTGGGCCAATTCAGAGAAAGCAGAAGAAAAGAAGGCAAAACTCCCTCTTCTGTCTCCTCTTGACACAATCTCAAACCATCGTTGGTGTCATTCCCCCCTACTGCCTCGAGTCCCTTCAGCTGTGCTGGGGAAGCGGAGAGAGGCATTTCTTCTGAAAATCACTTACAAAAGCATCTCTGAGCCATTTCACATCGAGGTGCTTCTTCAAAATTCCCCAAGCCAATCTCACATCTCCTTTCAGGAATTAGTAGCCTTGGCTAAGTGCAGGAGCAACCTTGGCATAGGATAACTCTATGAAGAATGTATTTGCCAAGGATCTGTGCTTTGCCCTATTTACGTTAAAGACATTATTTTTAACCAAGCCTTTCCCTTCTTAGCGTAAGATGCTGCATTCCCTGGGTGCCCCAGCTGCTGTTGCAATGACTTGGAAGAGTCAAGAGCTCAGCTCTTCCCTTTGGTTTTGGTGAACTCTCCAACTTGAATGACGGAAGTTGTGCAAATGCTGCACTCTGGATAATGGTTTTTAAATGGATTTTGTTTCCTTCCTCTGCTTGATACTCAGTGTGGATATCCCAGTGTTTTGAACTGAATGGTGCTCTTTCCACTTTTTTAAAAGTATATGCTTCTCACCTGGCTTGTTGCAAGTAGTTGTTGGAGCTAAAATACTGGTTTAGAGCTCTGCTCAGTTTCTGAACAGTCACCTCATGTGCAATGACTTGTCTTCAGCAGATGATCACAGTTTACAGTAAGATGAGGCTTCCAGAGCAAATGAGTATGTCCTTAATTTCACACATCTGTTTTCAGCAGATGTTCTGGATTCAGCAGTTTCCTAGAATTTGCATATTTGTGTAATATCAGTTTTAGTGAATTGGGGTCACCAGAAATTGAGGGTAGGGAGAAATGTGTTTATTGTTTCATCCCAGCTTTTGGAGTGTAGTTCATGTGTATTCGAGACAGCTGGCCAAGACCTGCAGAAAATGGGCAGGGTACAGAGAGGAAGGTGCAGACTTCTTTTGGACTCCAGCTATCAGCAAGGTCTTGGGGAAATCTGAGCTTTTATGGTAACACAAATAATTGCAGCAGCTTGGGAGGCTGTAGATGGCTTTAACGTGGTGACAGCAGCATCCAATGGGTCATCTGGAAACTAACCATCTGGGTTCTGCCATGACCAATCTTATTTTGTCTGCATATTGCTGGGATGAGGAGAAATAGAGCCCTAGAAGACTTCTGTCTTCTGGGGGTATCATGATAGCAGTGCTTATTGCTGGATTTCCGGCATTAAAAGAGTGAAATGTGGAAATCCTGAACAAATAGCTTATTTGGAAAGTAATTTTTTTAAGTCTTGTTTTCTGAAGAACGTGGGAATTGGTGGAGATGAATCAAAGGATTCTCTATAGTGCTTGAACAAAATGCCTTTCATTTTTGGACTCATTGGTTTGATACATTTCCCAGGCACAGGGACTTTGTTTAAACATCTTGTTCTATCAGCAACAAGTCCAAAGCCTGGTGCTAACACAGCTTTCCTGTGCTAGGGACAAAACAGGCTGCTGCATTTGCTCTGGCTCTGTTCCCTGTGGGCTGGTACTGGATTACTGCCAGTATGATTTCAGTCTGTCTAGATGCTTAAGAGAAAGTGGAAGATACTGGGAATATCTGTGAGTTTCCTGCTGAGCACTGGGGGCTCAGCAGGACCTGTATGTCTGTAGGCAGTGTGTTGGCCCAGGTGCTTTGTGGTTAAGGTGCTGAAGCCAAGAGCTCTGGCTCTAGACTGGTCTTTCCAGGAAACCAGTCATGTTTGTGATCCTAGTGAGAACTAAGGTTCAAGTTAACTATCACATCTCTTTCTATCCCTCATTGAGTAGATGTTTTCTGCCCATGTAAGTTGGAAAACAATGGGTGATGTGCTTGTGTGTCTGCTGCTTCTCTGTTGCTCCTTGATGGCTTATCTTGATCCTTTATGGATTATTAAGGATTAGCTGTGGGCTTTGCTCCCTAGGATGTGGAACCTGTTGGGGACTGGGGTTTGATGGCAGAGAGTAGTTGGGATAATGAAGACTGGACAATTTGTGAGTACTAACTTGAGATCCCAAGGCTGTGAGAGTTGTGGTAGCAGAGTTCCCTTCCCAGCATGGGCTCAGCATGGCCATGTATGCTGCAGGGACATGGATCTAGCCTGGCGTGGTGGTAGCTGGTCCAGAGACAACTTAATCTGCTGAAACATGAGGGAAATATTAATCGTGTTCTGCATCTTCATCAATTTAAGTGTGCCTGTGCTAGAACACTCGGGTCTTTTGGTATGTGTGCCCAGTGTACAGCACAGTATGATTTTCCCCGGTGTCAGATTGTAAGTGCTTCACTGTAGCAACTAATGGGTTGTTTCTGTAAACTGTTGAAGTACCGCTACTGCGTGCGGGGGCTGGACCTCCCCGTTGAAAGCTGCTTTGGCTGACCAAAATTTGGCGGACCAATTCTTCTTTGGAGCAGAAGACGAACTGATGAACAAACCAGCTAAGCAAGGTTTGCTTTGCTGCAGTAACTTGCAAGTATCTGTGTGGTTTTCCTGCCTATAAAGAAAAACTAATGCTCCCCCCCTTTATTTTTTTCCTTCTTTTTTGTGGCCTAGGCTGGAAAGGGAAGTGAAGGAAGGAAAACAGGAGTGACTCTGGGATACTTGGGTACCACTGCAGTGAGGTGTGAAGGCATGGAGAAACGCTGGGAGCGAGGCACCTGGGTGGTGTTCAGTATTGCACAGGAACTCTGGAAGTGGGAATCCAGAATCTGGTTTCTCCTGTCCATTTGTTGCTGAAATGTCTCGCTTGGAGACATCACCAAGCTGCCATTAAAAATTGCTGCCATCTTGCAGCATTACAAGGTCTGATCTGGTATGGGAGATGGAAGACAAGCTTTAGTATGGCCAGGCTCACTCTGGGTGTGATGGCTGCTTTTTTAGAGGTGGGAGGTTGTGCTACCTTTCCCCAGCATAATGCTCCTCTCTCCCTGAGCTCACTTAGTCCTTTACTTATTAAAGGTGTATTAGCAGGGAAAATGGTGGAGGGGAAGTAACATCAATAGGCTTCAGCTAGTGAGCAGAAGATACCAGATGTGCTGCATCTGCACGGCCCATGTGCAGCTTACCATCCTGTTCAGAGCATCAGTCCAGGAGCTACCCTGCAAAACAAAACAAATGCAAGTAGTATGCAGAAGTGGGGAGAGAGGGGTCTAAGCTCACTGAGGCTGCTTATCACCTGTAACTCCCTGCTCCTGCCTGAGCAATGGCTTGTTGGACTGTCTGGCCTCTTAAGCATCTCACAGGTAGTGATTGTTTAGGAGAACAGCTGACTCCTCATACTTCTGTTGTATATCTTACAACTCTGGATCACACATATAACCTATTAGGTGAAGAAAGCTTTGTGGAAGCCTTGAGAAGGGTTGTGTGCATGTCCATCTGTTCTGTTGGCTTTGCAGAATGGCAGGTGGAGGAGATCTGTGTGCTTGGAGGAGCAGGGAAGTGCCAGAGCTCAGAGATGCCCATCCATGCCTCTCTCATAGTGGAGCTGAGGACCCATCTCCCGCAGGCAAACCCCACAGTTCTTGCTTCCAGCACTCAAACTGCAAATGCTTCAACCTCTCGACCTGCACACAGGTGCAGAGTTGCTGCTGGATTGGTTTGTAAGTAACCTTCCAAGGGTTAATGTATTGTGAGAAGGTTGCAAAGGGCTGAAGCCTGGAATCCCCTCGATCCTTTGCCTGAAGAAACACAAAGTCCAATAAGCCAGCACCCCTGGATTCGTGTTGGGGGGGATTAATTCATGCACTTGATGTTAAAGCTTGTCCGAGAGGTTTGCACGGGGGGGCCATCGCTAGGGCTGGTTGGCCTCTCTAAATGGTTGCTAGGGCCCTGGCATCAAGGGCCAATGTAGCTGCCCACAGCCACGGTCACGGAGGGAATTACACAGCCACAAAGAAATTGTTATTCTACATAATCTGCTCTTTGGAGAGTGACTGTGGGGAAACAGGCTGGCCCCAGCATGCCGCCAGCTCTGTGATCATAGAAGCGTGCTGGCTGCAAAGATCGGCCAGGGCTCGCCTTCTGATCTGGGGACACCAGGGCTTGAGGCGCTAATCTGCTTTATCAGCGATTTCTCTCTCCTGACACAAAGGTGTTTACTTGTTTTAACATCTCCCGGGACTCTATTTCTCCTTTTGTGTGGTCTTTATCCCCCGACGAGGGCTTTAGCCCAGATTACAGACAGAATTAAGGCATTTGGCGATGTGCCTCAGAACTGTGTGATGCTGGATCAAGGAGCAGAAAGTAACAAAATAATGGGGGGAGATGCTGGGAGTGACCCCACTGCGGGATCCGTGCTGTCGGCTTTCAGGACCGCTTCATTGTCCTGAGAACCAAGAGGCTCTTGGACAGGGGTGGCCATGCAGCAGGGTTTGAAAAGCAGGCGCTTCAAGGTTTATTGTGTCCAGCATTTTTGATTTGGAGGGTATGAGGAGGAAGGAATGGAGGGTTTGCAATAGGTGGCCCTTTCAAGCAGCTGGGCAGATTGTCCCCTCCAAAAGCCTGCTATGGCTGAGTGTTGCTGGCTGCTGAGCAAGTGAAGTGATACTGGGGACGGGCTGTGCCATGTGCCCAATGCAATTTCGTATGGCCCAGGGAAGGGTTTCAAGCTCCTTCTTGCAGTCTAGCAGGGGTCGCCCTCACCAGGCATCATCCATCTGGTTTGCTGCTGGTTCTGCACATGAACAAGCAGCAGAGTGGTATGGTGAGAAAGCATCTGGCTTAGAGCTTCATGGAGATCTTGCTTTTGCTCTTCACAGCAAGGGGGGAATTAAAAAGGAGAAGGGGGTCATAAAAGAAAAGCTAGTCTTTGGAAAGTCATCTCCAGAGCAGTCCTGCAGTGGTTACTCTTGACCTGTCATGTTCAACCCCAGAGAACAGTGGTTGCAGTAGCCAGTGTAACTGGAGGGAATTGAGGAGAGCAACCATAGCAGACTGGGCCAGGAGAGTCTGACTTGCCTGTGGGTCTGAGCTGTGTGTCAAAGATGTGGGGAAAAAGCCCAGCAGGCAGTATTTTGAAGGACGGAGTCTGAGATGGATTGGGACTAACCAGGTTAGTGGCTGTTGCGCAAAAGTCCTGGAGTTTGACTAAGTTGATAATTGTCTTCCATGGAGTACTGGTCAGTTCTCCCAAGGAGAATGATCCTGTTCTGCTGGGGGTCAGCTGTGCCTGTCCTCTTACAGTTGTGGCTCCTGCTGGTCACCCTTCGTGACGATTAGTGGCCCAACCAGCAGCAGAAGCTGGGGGAGGGAGGGGAAGACTGTGCAAGCTTCTGCATTCTGTTAAATCACAGAAATAAGATCTAGGAGACTCTTGTGATGCCACCTCTGCTGTGGCCAGCTGAATTGGAAGGGCACTTTGCTCTGAATGACTCTTCCCCTGTTGTGTTTAATTGCAGTGGTCAGCTGATGACCTGTTTAGGGACTGACTTCCACCGTGGAGCTGGAGTCCTTGATGTCTTCTACGAAACACCCTCCCTTCTACTTTCTTGTGGGTATGACACCTACATCCGCTACTGGGACCTAAGGACCAGCACCAGGTGAGCATACCCTGCTGGCATCTGAGGCTCTCCTTGTGCAGTATCTGGGGACTCACCTGCAGCTGAATTAGCTCCTTCAGGTAAACCAGGGCTTAGCTGCAGTGGGGGAGGAGTGGAGTTTCAGTTCCGATTTGTGTTGCCCATGCAGGAAGTGCGTCCAAGAGTGGGAAGAGCCCCATGACAGCGCCCTGTACTGCATAAGGAGTGATAAGAACCATATGATTGCCAGTGGCTCTTCTTACTACGGCGTGGTGCGCCTCTGGGACAAGCGGCAGACTCGGTGCCTGCAGGTGAGAGCTGGCTGGAGGCCGGGCAGCAGCAGAGCTTCTGTATTGTTCTCTGGCAGCCCAGTGCTGATGTCTCTCTAGAAGAAGGGAGAGGGGCTGCTGGGCTGTCTTTGTGGCAAGCCCACTGTGGAGAACCTAACTTATATGCAGGGAAAAGCCTCTGGCATCTCAGCTATTGGTTCTGTAATACTGGTTGTGGTCTTTGTGCTGACCTTTCTTTGAAAGGTTGTTTCTCCTGTTTTCTTGCAGAGTTTTCACCTATCTTCACCCACCAGCAGCCCAGTGTACTGCCTCCGTTTCAGTACCACCTGTCTGTATGCTGCCCTGGCATCAGCCCTACACGTTCTAGACTTCACGGCCCCATGAAAGGACACCACAGCTGCTTCTGGTCACCTCAAAGCAGAGTTAACACTTGGCTCAGGGAACCACAGGGCAGGAGAGGTGAGAATGGCCTCCAAGGCTTCTGAAGGGATCTATTTTTTTGCCTACCAGAAAGCTACAATGAAGAGTGCACAAAGGGCCAGACTTTCTCAACCTCACCTGCCTGTTAGTGGAAATAACAGCCTGTTGTCCTTTACCTTTTAACCTTTTTATTTTGTGTAAGTCAGGGTTTGGTTTCTTAACATTTTTATTTTTCTTTTTTATTCTTTTTTTTTCTGGGGATACAGCATTTGAGGGGCAGTTGAGTTGGGATGCCCTATCAGCTGTGTGTGCTGGTCAGGCTAGGATCAGCCAAGCTCTAAGCCATGTGAAGGAAGTCTAGGCTGTGTGTGGGGTGGATGGATTTGGTGGAAGGGAAAGTTGCCTGAAGCCAGGCCCTACTTTCACCTGTGCTTGCTCTCCTGAGAGCTGCTTGTGTTGTCTTTTGCAACTAAGAGCAAGAATTGAACTAAAAGGCAGAGCCAGCCCTGCTTTCAGTGTATGCCTCCCCAAGCTGGCCGTCAGGTCAGGCTGTGCACTTGGCAGGGCTGAAGTGTTCACGTTTTGCTAAATAAAAAGTCTGAAGGGAAACAGAAGAGACTGTATGTTTTGTTTCAAGTTCAGAAGGGGCTGATTGCAGAGGCCTGGCTGGGTGGAGGAGGTTGGGCCTATTTTCAGATGCTGTCTTACAGATCTCTCTCCCTAACTAGATCCTGTGACACTGCTGCATTGAAGGCAGTTCCTGGGATCCTGGATTTCATGTCACTTTTCCAAACAAGAATCCAAAATTAGGATCTGCATCTCGCTTGCTGCCTGCATGATGAAGCAGCAAACACTGAGACCTTGAAGGATCCTGTAGGCACACGCAAGTGGGCTCCACTCCTCTTTGTGTTAGCCATCTCAATCCAAATTGGATTTTGGAACAACTGTAGCTTTTAGTGTGCTCCGTTCTGTCTGGATGAATGGGGATGTCTGTGGACGGATGTGCTGTAGGTGAATGCAGCGATGTTTGAGATCTGGTCCTTTTTGGGTGGAAGGACGTGTGTGAACCCTACTTACCTGTGAGTTTGGGTATCTTGGGTAGGTAGAAGGAGAGGTTTTGTGGGGGAGCACTTCTAGGGCAAAGCAGCCAGCATGGTGGTTTGTTGGAACTTAATAGGTAATTTCCAGTGTCAAGAGGCTGCCTTTCTCTTGTGATGCACAAAAATTGGAATAAGATGTTTGCTGGAGTCCCTGCAAGAGCAGGGAGGGAGTGGAACCAGATCCTCACCTTCTTGAAGGGAGTCCTCCATTCCCAGTGGATGTGAGACATCATCTCAGGGTGCAAAGTAATTTAAAAGCATGGCCTTCCTGCAGGATTATATGCTCACAAGGATCTTTCCAGCACAGCTCCCTGTCACGGTTCCTGATCTGTGCCTGTTCCTCTGCTGCCACTTGTGCCTGCTTGCTGCCAGCTCCCTTGTAGCTACCACAGTGCTACATATTCTCCTTGTCTAAGTAGCAGAATTGATGTGTAAGTGCCCCAAGCAATGATCTACTGCTGTAAAAAGATGCTATGGCTGGAACAATCTTCCATCAGCTCAAAGCCGTAGATCCCAAAGATAATGATCCTGGGGGAGTCTCTGGGTTATTGGTAATACTGATGCTGAAAAGATGGTGCTTTGCATCCAAGGTTGCAAAATAGTGCTGCTCTATTGCTTGGAGTACCTTGGGCTGTGCATGTGAGGAGAGCTTTAGGTAAGTGATTAGGCAGGAGATAGAAGATTAGAGGGAGAGCTGGCAGAGATTGGGAGTGGGGGAAGTCTGGCTTTTCTCATGTACTGGTGCGTTACAGGTCCTTTAATAAAACTGAGGGAGAGGGATGGAGATATTAAATGTCTTTGGCAGTGTCCCCAGGGAGAGGCTGTGAAGGAACCAGAGTAACTGTGGGGTGGGAGGAGACGTTCTTTATTACACTGGGACTTGGGTAAGGCCCAGAGTAGGAATGAGCATGTCAGCTGAGGATGTGAACAAGTATCAGTGCTGCAGGAGACTCCTCCCATGACAGGCCTGCCCGCAACACTGCTGTTGCTAGTCCTGCCATTTCTTTCCTGCAGCCTACGTTGGTGGGTCCTTTGCTCTCCTAGCTGCTTTTAGGTGTTTCCTGGCTGAAGCCTGGAGCAGAGCTGCAGTGCAGTGGTGGTGCCAGCGCTGGTGGGTAGAAGGATGCACCCTCACATCTTGGGTGACATTGGGGAAGGGGGAAGCTGCAAGTGGGGCTAGTGCACTGGCTCTGATGAGCTCTGCCAGTTGATGGTGCCTCCGTTGTCTTGGGAAGACCATGTCATTTGTTGGGTCCTGGAGCCACCCAGCAGTGAGGCTCTAACTGGGGATGCCACCCAGGCATTAAGCTTTCATTGTCTGAAAGCAGTCCTCATCAGGGCAGCTACACTAGGAACCTGTGACTGGATCACTTAAAAGTAGTGTTTGTTTGGGTAGGAGCTGTTCAAATATGAACCGGGATGTAAGGACATGCAGAAATCAAAGCACAGGATGCTGGTGCAGGGTAGGGACAGCAGCTGGTTGGAGGGCTAGTCACTAAAGCAGCACTGCAGGGGTTGTCTCTCTGCTGTGCATGGGGTCTGTGTGGCAAGGCTTGTTTGTGCCTTCATGGAAGGGGTGTGCTCCTGCTACTCGGGAGCTGGCCAGCAGCCCCTGTCACTGCTTTTCCCTCCATGCCATGCAGATGAAGGCAGCTGCATTTCAGTTCCTGCTCTGCTCAGCAGTCCCTGTCGCTGCTTTCTCCTCCATGCCATGCAAATGAAGGCAGCTTTGCATAGCGCCTGCATGCTGCACAGCACACTGTGGTGTCCTTACCACTGGTGGTAAGGAAGCAGTTGGGTGTCCTCCTCAAAACGCTGTTTTATAGCCTGTGCCCAGTCAGGTCTAAGCATTGATGCTGTGTGCAGAGATACCAGAGCATCCTTCTCACTGTATTGAGGACCTTGCACAACAGTGCAGGAGGGAGTTGCTGCCAAGCACATCCCACACAGGTAACAGGGTGAGGGGGGTGTGTCTTGTTTCCCAAATGTTACTGCCCTCATCGATGGTGGCAGAGGGAATTCCCAAGGGGAACTACCCAGCTTTCATGCACTTCTCGTGGAGGATGGGGAGAGGTCTGCTGCTGGCTGTGGATGTGGTGCTCTCCCTTTGCATGCTGCAGTTTCCCACAACTCATAGAAGGATCATAAATGTCTGTGTAAATCAGCAGACCATGCAGTAAAGAGATTGACCTCCTTGTCATCTCCCTGGGCCTACAGAGATTCCTCCAAATGGCTCTATTAACAACAGGACTAATTTTTATTAGAAAAGGCAAAATAAATACCATGAAGGCGTGCCAGAGAGCTGCTCCCCACCTCAGCCTCTTAGCAGCCTTTTCCTACTGGGTCTTACAGTCGCCATCCCCACTGTTAGCTGCCTTTACCTTCTTCAGCTCTTTCTGCAGCTGCTCTTCTGCAGCCAGGATCTCCTTCGGCTTCTGGTACTGTGGGACAGAGAGAAATGTCTTTAGAACTCCTCTTGAGCCTCTGCTTCAAGCAGACCAACTGGAGCCATGTGCTGCCAGCACTGCTGGGGCCCTGCTGCCACCGGCTGCCTCCAAAGCCCCTTTGGAGAGGTGGTATCATCAAGCTAGGCATATTTTCCAAATCTGGGGTGTCTTACAATGCAAGTAAAACTTCCAATCAGATGTGGAGTCCTGGCCCCCACCAACCCCTCTGGAATCTCCTGGCAACCTGTGTCATGCAGTTCCTTGGTGTGCTCACTGACTGTATGCTTACATGTGTAATATATATGTGTGTGTGTGTATAAATATATATCTAAAATATGCCTGCTTTTTAAAGGCAGATAGAGAAGTAAGAGTTGCAGTTCCTCTGTCCTCAGAGGGCCCTCATCCAGCTGCAGTTTAGTGGTGGATGCAGGTGCTTTTTGGCAAGGGTTTGGCCAGTAGCAAACAGAAGCTTGGATAGACTCAAGGTGCTCCTCTTGGCCTATTTCCCCTGCATGTGCACCCCCAGCTCTGCTGCAAGGTTTCCCTCAGAGGGGATGCTCTCTGGATAACTGACTTCTACATTTAAGATGAGCACCTGCTGCTCAAAAGCGTCTGTCTGCTCCTTGCAACAAGAAGGAACTGCCCGCTTTGCTAGTCTCTCACTTCCACTACGTGTGTGGAAGTGTGTCCTCTCTGACACAAAGCAGCAGGTGATTTTAAACTTTAAGACTGAGACCTCTACATGCAGCAGATCCTTGGACTCAACCCTTATTATGCTCTGAGGCAAAAGAAACTTCCTGTCACTGAGAGTGGATGCTTGCTCAGGTCTGAGCAAGGGAATACATGGAAAAGGGGCCATGGCCGACACATCTCCATCTGCAAGTCACCTTGAGCAGCAAGCAGGGCCCCTCCTGCAGCCTGGGCTGTCCTGGCTAGTGTCAGCATGCCCAGTGTAATCTGAAGCTCCCACTGACCATGTACAGAGAAGGGGACTCGTCAGTGTTCAGCACATCACCCTGCTCTGCCTCATTTCCCCACATGTAAGACTTTTAACTTCTTTTGTCCATAAAGATAAGGGCAAAATGCTGTTCTGCATGGTAAAACCTCACCGTGATGATCAGGGTGTTGTTGGCATGGGTGAAGCTCAGAGCAGCTGCATCCAAGGGGAGCTGGTATCGGTCCAGGTCAGGAATAGAGAACTTCTTGTAGTACCTACAAATGAAAGATCAGACAGAAATGAGGACGGTAGGGTTCCTATTCCCTGTTAGCAGTGCTGAACTACAGAATGCTGTTCTACAAGGTGTAGATGAGGACAACAGACCTCTCAAGTTGGCAAGAAGACCTTGTGCCATGTTGTGTGCCTTCTGGTGCCCCGAGGCTGGCAGAAGCACTAGGAAAAAACCTCCAAAGTGGAAATCAGAGCTGGCAAACTCCTGAAGGGTTGTGGTGTGTGAGAGTAAGCTTGGTCCCTCCAGCTTGTCCTTGAGTAGTGCCAGACATGGTTAGGGACAGGTGTCCCTTGTCTTTGTCCCTGCTGATGGCCTCTCATTCCCTCTAAGTATCAGCTCCCATTAGCTCTCGTCCAAACAGCTGTTAAAGCCCTTGTGCCCTGTGACACAGGGCAGTAACTTTTCTGTGTGATGCACCATTTTGTGTTGCAACCCTTTCTAAACCCTTTTTTTCTTCCCTCTTCCTATGCTTCTTCAATGATTTCCTGCCTTGGTGACATGGTGGTTCTCAGGCATACCCCTGGGCACAGAGCTCCAGGTGTAGCTGCCCACAGTTACCTGAGCCTCTGCTCTGCAACATCTCCATGCAGCCTCCGTGGTGGCTGTAGTGCTCCTCTTCACTCCATGCTCTCCTAGTAGTTCTTTTCCTGGTCTCTATCCCAGTATCCTGGTTACCTCTCACATCCAAGTAGAGGACAGAGAGGTTTTTGCCACCTACCTATCCAGCCTGTGCCTTTTCACCAGCCAAATCTTGGGCTTTGCTCAGTATGACAGAAAGGGAATATGTCTCAGAATGGGAGGAGTTATTTGCTGTGTGTCTTAGCTAAAAGATTTCCTAAGACCTGGGGACCAGAACCTTGTAGGCCTGAATCTGTTTGCCTGAGACCTTTCTTGCTTGGCATTGCTTGCTCTGCATCTGCTGCTTCTCTCTGGGGCTGCACCAAATACACTGGTGGTCCTATTCCCACCTAGAGGCATAGCTGTGTTCTAAATTTCTCTCTTACAGCACTCTCATGGGCAATCTTCTGCAAGAACTTGGCCTGTAGCTGGTACCAAGGTGCCCAGAGCAGAGTGCGAACAGGCAGCGGCTGCTGTCATACCATGAAGGGCTGTTCTGCATTCAGCTGACTGTAAGGCTTGGCTTCTCTAGCTACCTCTGCCCAAATTGCAGTTTATTTTCCAAGTCACGGTGGAAACAGCTACAAAGGGCAAATGGCTCTCCTGGTGCAGTGGGAGGAATGTACGCAGCTTGTTACCGCAGGGCTCAAACCTTTCTGTGTTGTCACTGCTGTCGGTATTTGGAAAAGGTGGCAGACATGGATAATAAGGGAGATGTCAAAGGTTAAACAGCAGAGATTAGATGAACACAAAGACATGTTAAGGAAGTGTTAACTTCTTACCGATTAGACAAAAAAAAAAAAAAAAAAAGGAAAAAAAAACAGTACACAGAAAAAACCCCACTGTTTCAAAGGGCCTTGGGAGTCATCAATGAAACAGCAGCATTCTGCTGCCCCAGGACTAAGGAGAAGGGGAGAAGAATGGCTGGCCTCAAACTAAAATCTGTGACAAGATCAAAGGAAACCAGATCTGCCTGGCCACCCCCTCCTCCTCCTAACATTACCACTGCCTCTCGCTACAATAATTGAATCAAGTTTGGTGTTCAGGGAGGTGGCTTTCTGGGTTTGTTTTTAGAGTTTAGTTTAATGGATTTATTTTACAGCAAGAGGTTTTAAGCAAATCCCACTTGAGCAGCCCTTGCCGTGGCCAGAGGGAACGGGAGTGACTGGTAGAAATGAAGAGCTCCTGTCTGGGCTGTGGAGGTAGTAGATGGGTTATCCCTGCCGAGGCAGGCGGATTCTCTGCCCTCGCCTCTCACCTCATGGCCAAGGGCAGTACTGCACTCTGAGCATAGTTCCTGGCCCAAGATCCACAGTGCGTGTGTGAAGTCACCTCTACTATTTTTCCTACTGGAAACCCACTTTTTGTCAGCCTGTAGGGAAAACTGCTACTGGTATGCTGAGAATTTAGAGCTGAGCTACTCAGTAGTGACTTGGCAACCCACCCCGTTGCTGTGCCTCTGGCTGGCGGTCAGCATAGCTCTGCTGCTCAGAAGCAGTGTGGCCGACTTCCAAGGGCTGGAGACACTCCGAGGTTTCCTTCCTCTCCCGTAGTGATCTGCATGCTCTTTCTGAACTCCATGCCTTTGTTGCTATCTTGGAATTAGTTGCTGAGTGGTGTCTTACCCTGGCCAAGACCCAGGAGAAATTGTGTAAGATATCCTGGAGCCGGTACTAAGTGTTCTGGTGCTGGAATCTGTCCCTGCCCCTTAGTGACAGCAAAGTCATTCTTGTCCCCAGTGAGGTGACTTTCAGCTTTATTTCCAGAAGTCCTTAACTTTCATATGCAGGCCCCAAGCCCGTCAGGTCCTTCAACTCTCTCTGAAACTAGTCTACAAGTGTGTAGGTGCCAACTGATTGCGGGGGACTCTGTTTTCCTGAGAGGGATACAAAAAAGCTTTAAGTCAGGTAGGATGTGGGTGAAGCCTTAGTACTACATTTTAACCTTACAGCACTTATTTGGGCAAGGAAGTTCCCACATACACACTACTATTAGTAGGACTGGGAGTAGCTAAGCCTGTCTGTGATAGTATGTGGTTGGACTTCAGTTAACATACTCCCTTCCTGTCCTAGCTCCATGTGTATCCATGTGTGGCTGATGGCAATCTCCTTCATCTTTTCTGCACTGGTCTCCCTACTAAAGCAACACTCGTCCTGTGAATCCCTTTGTATGCATTTAGGTCAGAATCTTTCTGATTTAGAGCTGTAACTTCTTGCTGTTTTCGTATAGTAGGCTCTCTCTTCCTCCTGTCTAGCCTCCTGCTTTAGAGCATCCAGGTGTGCTCATGTGCAGAGCTCACACATCGCTCTGCCTGAAGACTTGCGGGTGCTGCGATCTGAAAAGCGTTTAGCAGCCAAAGAGGAGGAGTTCTTTGCCAACAGCACCACCTACAGCCAGCTACAAAGAGGGCAGGGTGGGAAACACGAGTTGCGTTTACCCACGGATCTGATCATTCTCTGTTCCGCAGCAATGCCGGGAGGGAAGGTGAACAGAGAGCATCCTGCCCAGCTTTCCATACTGGTGTATCATCTCAGTCTGTAAATAGCTTTCATCTCTCTTCCAATATCCTCCCTTGTTCTCCTAATACTTGCTCCTTGCTATCTTTTCCCAATAATACTGCTCATTCAGCCTTATCTCACAGAACCTGTAAATGCTTTGGGGCACAGTGTGTCTCGTGCCATGAGAGATGCCATGTACTGACACAGAATAAGATAATACTTAAAAGCCATTTTCCTTACTTTTTTTTTTTTCCCTCTCATCTCAAATTTCTTTTGGCAGAATATTGTGGCGCTTCCTTTCCAGATTCAACCTTTTTTTCGCTACCTCCAGGTCATTGGCACTGCGACTACAGGGCAGGTTTATGCAGGGAGAGCTGTCGGAATGAGTGCCTACAACCTGGTGAATCCTACAGATACAATGACTAGATCAAAGTATCATATCAGAGGGAGAGGATGGGATGGCCTAGCTTCAAAAGGTCTGCAAGGCTCTTACTTTATTTTTCTAAGGGAGCAATATCTGACAGAGAAAGAACAGAGCAAACACCATGGTACTGGAGCTGTGAGGTAAGTTTGCAAAGACCAGCACAGAGCTTGAGGGACTCTACTGTAAACACATCTGGGGAAGTGGGGAGTGGAAATTGGATGTCAGGAGACACACAGCTGCAAGGTGGGGCCCCTCAGCCCTTGCTGAGGGATACACTGGGGATAGAAGACAAGAGAGGACACCCCCTGTGTAACCACTGGCCTGCCCTCTGTGCCAGCCCATCCCAAGGGACTGTCAGCACTGGCAGTGCTGTCCTTACTGACTTCTTGTTAGTGGTCCGGATGACACAGCAGCGCTGCTCCTTCTCCACAGAGACGCTGTAGACTTCCTTGGGGTAAGGCAGGTTACGGATCCGCCACTGGAAGCTGCTCAGGGTATCCTTCCTCACAAAGACAGGCTACAGCAAACAAGTACCTTTAGCAAGGTGTTGTGATTTAAGCCCAGCTGATAACTCAGAACCATGCAGCCACTTGCTCACTCCCCCCTCCCCTCCCCTCTTTCTTCCTGCACTCCCGGAGGGATGGGGAGGAGAATGGAAAGAATGTAACTCCCACAGGCTGAGATAAGAACAGTCCAGTAATTAAGGTGTAACACAAACCACTACTGCTACCACCAATAATAATAATGATAAGGGAAATAACAAGGGAAGAGAATACAACTGCTCACCACCCACCGACCAATACCCAGCCTGACCCGAGCAGTGATCTAGCCCTTCTGGGTAACTGCCCCCAGTTTATATACTGGGCATGATGTGCTGAGGTATGGCATACTCCTTTGGCTAGTTTGGGTCAGGTGTCCTGTCTCTGCTTCCTCCCAGCTTTCCCTCCTCCCTGGCAGAGCATGAAACTCAGAAGGTCCTTGGTCAGAGTAAACATTACTAAGCAACAACTAAAAACATCGGTGTTATCAGTGCTATTCAGCGCTATAAGGCTGAAAGTCAAAACCACAGCACTGCACCAGCTACTAAGAAGGAGAAAAATGACTGCTATTGCTGAACCCAGGACACAAGGCCCCTCCAGCTGTCTCCTTTCCTCCCTGTCCCCTTCTTCCTGTACTACCTTGAGAGGCACCACATGGGAGTAGCTCTTCTTTCACACAGCAGCATTAGGGAGTAACTATAAACTGCCTGAGCATCACTATTCCAGAGCTAGCACTGCTCTGCCTTTACCCAGGGCATTGCCTGCCCTGCTTGTAGCAGGCTGAAAGTATTCAGTGAGTGTGTCTTTAAGTACAGGCTTACAGATAAACCAGGCCTCTCCCTCCCAAGTAAATGAATACTAAGCTCTGCCTACCTAGGGACCTGCTGGATTCAATCCTGGCTCTCCCCCAGTTTGGTGTCCAGGGCTGTGCTCTCATTTCAGGTCTGTAGAAAAGGTGGTGAGAGACTAAAACCTCTGTCTCCTAAGCTCTATTGGGATGTGAAGATGAAACAAGCCATGCTATGCTAAGGAGCAGCCTGCTACGTACCACCTGTTGTCGGCCTTTCATTGTCATGACCTCTGCTTTCCATCCACTGACTTATCCTGGCACTGGCCTTCCTTTCAGCCTGCTCTTTCAGAAGCCAGAATAGCAGCTGGCCGACACAGCAGTATAGATTCTCTACTTAAGGAAACTACAAACCTCTTCAAGACCCTAAAAAAGCCTAAGCTGTGCCTTTTTTTCTCCCAGCCCCACAGCTTTGGGATGATCTGTAGTAGAGTGCTGGGCAGGTTAAGGCTGTCTTTTGGGCTTTGAGTGATCTGCATTCTACCAACTACTGCTACTACTGATGTAATCAAAATGCTAGGTAGCTTTTGATGCAGTCGTGCTTGCAGACCCTACATACATTGGAGCTGCTTTCCTTTATGAGCTCTGATTCCAGTGCTCCCAAGAGCAGCGAGGTTGGCTCTCCCACTTCAACCTGCCACTTGCCAGAGCCCCCGAGGGTGTTCTTCTCTCGCCATCTTCTACCTGTGGAAGGGAGAAGAAGGGTTTTCATTATTCTGCTTTATAAGAACTCCTCTAGCAGATGACTGGCAAAGCTGTGCAGCGCACTGAGGTGATAAGAATTTTAATTCCAGCCATTTCCCCTTTGGTGTGAGTGGATCTGTTAGCTGGCCTGTTCCTGAAGAGTGCTTTTTTTTTCTACTTTGTGCTGAAGCCATGATGGGGTTCATGCTGTAGATGATGTAGTTTTGGACAAGAGCTATAACTGACACCTTATTTGTTTGTGGTTGCAGAAGGCACCAAAAAGACTATTTCATCCCAGCATGTGCTACAGATTCTGTGCCTGGCTATGCACAGAGAAGATGGCAATCCCATTTATTATATTCAAGTCTGTTGTGACAGAATCAGAGAATCAACTCAGCTGGAAAAGACCTTTAAGATCAAGTTTAACCATTATCCCAGCACTGCCAAGTCCACCACTAAACCATGTCACTGAGGGCCTCATCTACATGGTTTGTGAGCACTGCCAGGGACGGTGATTCCACCACTGCCCTGGGCAGCCTGTTCCAATGCCTCACTGCCCTCTCTGTGAAGAAATTTTTCCTAATATCCAATCTCAACCTCCCCTGGTGCAGCTTGAGGCCATTACCTCTTGTCCTATCACTGGTTACTTGGGAGAAGAGACCTACCCCCACCTCACTACAACCTCCTTTCAGGTAGTTGTAGAGAGCGATAAGGTCCCCCCTACCCTTCTGTTCTCCAGACTAAACAACCTCAGTTCTCTCAGCGGTCAGATGAGCTGTTTAGGAGAGATGCTGGCATAAACCAAGCTTTGCTAAGCCATGGAAGTTAAAGCTCCCTGGGTCCAAACTGAACCATACTTATGTCCCTACAACATTCAGCTGCAGGCATGCGTATGTCCAGAATATTCAGGGGCAATTTGTTCCTGATGAGTCCCAGGAGTGCAGATCCACGTCTGCTGGGGCCAGCTATGAGCAACTTACTCAGTAACTGACCGGTCTTCACATCGTACTCCTCAGCCATCTCCTTCCCATCCTCGAACAGGTAGTGGATCTTCCGCTTCCCTAGAGGCAAGGTGGGTGGTGAGGCTAAGCAGGAATACACCTGCCCCGGATGTATGGCCCTATCCCACTGTCTGGCGCCCCGTCCCGCTGACTAGAACCGCGTCCCTGTGCTGATGGCCCTGTGTCCTCTCCGGGTGCCCTGTTCCGGGGGCCGGGCAGTCCCCAGGAGCTTCCACCCCACCCCTTTCCGCCAGCTTTGGGTCACCCCAAAGCACGCCTTGGGGCAGAAGGGGTCTCTCCCTCCGCGGTTACCGTCTTGCACCAGCGCTGTCTTGCTGGCAGCCCGCAGCCTCTCCAGCCAGCTCCGCACCGCCATGGCGACTGGGCCCTGTCGCCACGGCAACGCGGACACTTCCGGCCGCCACCTGGAAGTACTTCCCACCGCCCCGGCCCGGCCCGTAGGTGAGCGCGGGTCCTGCCCTAGGGCCTAGCTCCCACTTCGCCCCGCGTCTCGTTTGGGGGGGATCTTTCCCTTCTCGGTCGTGGGGAGCTCCGGCTGCTTTCCTGTTGGTGGGGGGGGTCTCGCCCTCTTTCCGCCCTTCTCAGGCCGGGGCGCGGGGGGTCCCGTTTCCCTCCCTGGCCCTCGGTTCCCTGGGCACAGCCGCGGGGTTCCAGGGAATCGTTTCCTGCCCCCGAGGCTCTGGGTGCCGCTGGGTTGGAGGTGTTGAAGCCTTCGCGGCCTGAGGGTGCTGGCAAGGCAAGCTTGGTAACCTCACGTGTGTTTGGTCTTAGGCAGTTAAGTAGTAATACTTAGTAACACTGGAAAAGTGCTCTTCTAAGCCCTAAAAATGACTGGGGCACATAGAAGCTTGGGGGAGTTTACTGTGGGGTGTTTTTCTTTAAATATTACTATTTTCAGAGCAGTTTTTTAGTTAGAATGTTCTGAAAACAGGAACATCTGTGTGAAGCTCTGATTTAGAAATATAGTGGGGTTTCTTCTCCCTTGAAGGTTAAAATCTTCCTTGCAGAAGCAAGCACTTGAGTCCAATTCTGTGTTAGTATTCCAGGGACTTAATGCTGGGGAGAGGAGGAGACCACAGGGAGAAAACACAGTCAGGTGGGATGATTTTCAGCTCTTCCAGGTTTAATGTGATACGTTTGTGCTGACCTGTGTGTGTGAGAAACCTCAAAGCAAAACGCAAGGTGCTGCAGAGAGAGGAAGCCAGGTTGGCATTAACTTGATGCTGCAGCCGGGTGGAAGGTGCTGTTGGCATATACAGTGATTCAGGGGGTAGTTTAGGCTATGGAAAACTGAATTTCCCATAGCCTGGGATGGTAGTTAAAGCTCCAAAGTTTGCCTTTGCAAAGCTTGTGGTGGTAAAAGTACAGTTGTACCTATGTTGAACTTGGCCAGTTAATCTTCATTAGTCTGCTGTTTCCAGCTGAAGCCACATTGGGGGTTTCCTCCCGTGGCTGTATAAAACACTTGATGTCAATCAGCTGGTTTATCCCTTCTCATCAGTGACTGGATTTCAGCCTTGGCAGGAGAGGCATTTCCCTCCTGGGAACATGCTTAAGAACTATCAGAGAAATTAAGTTGCTGCTTTTGGCTGGGCGGGAAGGAGCTCCACAATGCTAAAGTAATTGAATACTTTCTATTGTAAGAACTCAGCATTAGTCATCTTAGCAGGGATCTTCTTAAATGGCTTTTTGGTGATTTCTAACTTTGATTTTTCTGACCTTGGGGGCTGCGGTTCTTGTTTCCAGGTATCTCCCTCAGAGCAAGTGTTTTGGGAAAGCAAGAGCAAAAAAAAACCCAAACCTCCAAACCAGCAAATAGAGTGAGCAAAATGAGTGAAGCTTAAGTTGTGCTTGTGTAACACTGGTCTAAGCAACCTCTCTCTTTCTTATTGGTATTCAGGAGTTGCAGCTAAGCTTCCCACCAGGCCTATGGAGCCACAGGGGATTGTCAAAGCCTTTCCCAAGAGGAAGAAAGTGAGAGATGACTTAGGGAAAAGCATCCCTTCAAAGATCCCAAAAGAGGAAGGAACGGAAATACCTGATGGTAAGTCCTGCATGCCCATAACATGGAATATAATACTCCTACCCCAGGTTGTTAACCATGTGCTATACCCTCAAAGGCTTTTTCTGGCCTCTGAGTGTATTTTCTGTAGAGGTCGTGGCCAGCCTGCTTTGGTGTGACCAACTGGTGCCCCCCAAAAGACTGCCTGCCACTGTGGATGCCATCAAGTCCTGTGTGAGATATGTAGCCCCACCGGTCTGGGACACTGTTTCTCTTGTCACTGAGCTCCTGCTCCTGTGTTTTCCTCAGCAGAGTGGCTGAATCCAGTTACTGTTTATGTGCTGCAAGCTGGCATTGGCCAAGCCAGGGCGGAGATCTTCCACAAGCAGATTATCCAGAATGGGGGTACTGTACACAACCGGCTCTCCTGGGAGGTGACACATGTCATTGTGGCTGAAGACATGGACTGTGATCGGGCTTTTCGGCTCCTTAAATTAACCAAGCTACCTTCAGGGTTGCAGCTAGTGAAGGCATCCTGGCTGAGTGCTTGTATTAGAGACCAGAAGCTGCTGAGTACTGCTGGCTACCGTGTCTTTATCCCTCGCAGGTACGCAAATGCCACGTGTCATTCCTCACTACAGTACTTCTGTCCTAAACTGAACAGTAGTAAAATTTGACCTCTGCTCAAAATCTCAGAGTGCAACTCCTTGCAGCTCCTGTGGGAATGACTCAAAGTCACTTTTCCCCATACAGAGCATGAAATTTAGTGACTTTGTGACCAGTTGCCATTCTGTGAGGTAGCAAAACATGGAATATATCCCAGAAGTGCTAACAGGAGTCCTGTCACTTGCTACAAGTGCTAAAGGCGCCTCTTCCTAATCCATCAGTGACACAAGGAGATTTGTTTAAAAAATGTTGCGAATTAAATGTTGTTTCTTACTAATTGCAGAGAGAGGATTGACATCTAGTCACAAGAGGAAATAAGGAATGGAGCAGCAGGCAGCCACAGGTTAGGCTTAAAATGTTTTGGCAGAGTTTTGGAGGAAGAGTCTAAGAGTGAGGTAGATAAGAGTGGAAGTTGCAGGCCAGTGAAGTGGATGAAAATTGGGGAATTGACCCAAAACCAGAGCAATTAATCTGTGACCCAGTTCATATGAGTTGTTTGCTCCATTCCAAAACATTCAGAACTATCTCTCAGTCAGTTTTCTGAGGGCTGAGAAGTTCTCCTGTACTAACACATCTGATTCATGGCAGGTACCTGGAGGAAGGAGAACTGCAAAAAAAGGAGCAGCAGCAGGTCCTGGGCAGTGAAGAGATCCAGCCCCCAGCAGTGGAGGGAGCAGTGAAACCAAATACTGAAGCACAGTTGGAGGATTCATCGCAGCAAGGCCTGGGCACCCTTGGACAGCAGCTGGCTGAGGTGAGGCTTCCCACACAGACCCTTCTGCTTGTGAACAGATCCTGCATGCAGTTTTTCCTAGCTAAGAGCATCCCTGCAGGGATCCAATGCCAGATTTTCTCAGCAAATGGAAGGTTTTGGGATGTTTCAGTGGGTTGGTGCTGGTAGACTTGGGCTGTACACATGGGTACTGCTTCTCTTTGTCACTTTTAGATGATAAAAGTAGAAAAAAACATCCCTTAAATTCCTGTCCCCATCAGAATATTTCCAGCTGAAGTAGCCAAGGCTCACTCTGGTGATCATGTTTTCCCTGCATTTTTTTGAGGAATATTCCCTGCTCGAGAATATCTCCTTTTCAGGAAGCTGTCTCTGATATTTCATCCTGTGTGCCTGCCTGAGCCATGCTGACCCATTCTCCACTCCCAGCACCCTGTTCAGACACATGTGCAGTGGATCAGGTTCCCACTTGAGCAATTGTGGTGGTGTGCTTAAAATATCTGTGTTGGGTTATTAGTGACCTGTGCTGTGAGTCAGCTTCTCCAGCCTACTGTTAGCTTGCTTTTCTCTGTACTTTTACTCAAGTTTGCTGAATTCTTTTTGGGCATTGGCTTCAAATCTATCTGCAGCAAAGTTACACCAGACCTCTTAGAGCAGCAGCAGCTGTGTAATGCTGGCATCTGTTTTCTAACACAGTCCCAAATCTTGTATCACAAACCCCTGTGGTTACTCACTAGCTGGCAGCCCACTGAGGGCTCCTTTGATTTAGGTGTTTGCTTGAATATGTGTGTGGGGAGGATGTTTTCTCCCCAGACTTACTATCCAGTGTGCTATAGGCAGAGCTGGCTGCCTCTTAACTCCATCGCCTTTGCAGTTACCCCATCTTTGCTGTTTCTTCTAACTCTTAATTTCGTGGCAATTGTTATTATCAAATCTCAGACTTAATGGGAGAAAGGATCTTTTGTACTGCTGTGGATCCTGTGGTATCTGGCCTGCTTTCTGCTCACATTTATGTTGGATGGTCAGACAGCCGCTAGTCTGAAGCCTTGTTGCCTTTTTTTCTTTTAAACCCCCTCAAGCAATGATATTTTCTGTTAGTCAGTGCACAGAAGCAATATCTGTAGACATTTCAGTAAAATCCCTTGTCCCAAGCTTAGGACTATGTGAGTTTGGGGAGGAGAGGAAAACTCATGGAATATGCTTTAAAAACAGTTCCAACCACTCTTGAAACCCAGCTACAACAGTGAAGCTGAAATCTCAGCTTAGAAGTAGCCTCCATTTAAGCAGAGTCATTTCTAGCTTGGGTGGATGCTTTTTCACTATGAGGTGATGAGTGTGCCCGTGTTTCATAGTGAACAGGGGCTCCTCTGGGAGTTCTGTGTTTGAATGTAAACTCCTGTAAGGAAACCTTGTTACCAGACTGCAGCAACTGCTTTGTGACTGGCATCTGGATGCAGTAGCTTTATGCAGGGCAGCTTTTGCAAGCAGTGCCAGTTCCTCACTGGCTGAGCCCTTGGCTGTTATCCCAGGCTACCTGCCTTCCTCTCATATTGTCTCAGTTACTGGGCTTCAGCTGCTATCCTGGCTCCTGTGCTGTGCTCCGGATAAACCATGCACATCCCAGTCTCACTCAGCTCTAGTAAGTCAGTGTCTGTAGGGTGCTGAAGTATCTTAGAAGCTAATGGGACTAGTTGGTTTGGCACACGTGGTTGTAAAGAGTCCATCAGCTTTGTTGATGAAGCTTAGAGAGTCAGCCTTTTATGTGCTCTTTCACCTTATGTGACAATGCTGACCAAGAGGATGGGAATTGCATGCTCCAGCTGCAGAGTTCTTTTTGTCGTTGTTGGATAACATGCTACTTAGATGCTTTTAAGGGGCTTACTAACCAACAACACTCTGAGGCTTTGCTGCCCTTAGAGGGAACAGTGTCTTAAGGGAGTTGTGTTTCAAGGGTTTCAGAGAGAATAAAACTACTTTAGTCTATCAAATCCTCAGTCTGACCCAGTTTTCAGTTACAAAACAAGATTACAGGGAAACATCCCGCCTCTTCTTCCTAAAGGCTCAGCTCTGTATCTTGCAGGAATTGTGTCTGCAGACCTGCTTAGCCAGCAGAACCACAGGTTCTAAGGAAATGGCTCTGATGTTAGGCTGATGCACTGCAGAAACTCACAGCAGGTCTTAGTGTGCTGGATATAATTGCTGGACTGATCCCAAACAGCCCTGTGCCATTCAGGGTTACTTCCACAACACAGAAGCTTTGGATCATTGTGGGCTCCTGTGTTTATACATCAGGAGAGAGGAGGACCCCAGTGAGGAAAGCTTCTGTGCAGCTTGCCACTTCTATCCCCTTTTGTTCGTTACCTGAAGCCAAGGCTCATTGTTTCTTAAGTCTACACAGAGGCATCCTAATGCTGAGGGTATCAGCAAATGTATACATTGGTTCTTTCTTCTGTCACTGAGGAATGTGGAGTCCTTTGTGTCTTTCCTTCCTCCCCCTTTTCTCTTGCAGATAGCCATGGGGAAAATGAGGGGGTTGTAATTTACTACCCTCTTAAGATTTTTGTGTCTGTAATGTGAAAACAGTTCAGTGCCTATCTCCTGTCATCTGCATCATGGGGTGGAAGGCACGGAGTCTGAATATGAGAGGTGTCTATGCAGCCACCAGACCAGCAAAAGGTTTCCCGGGCGAGCAAGGAGTCAGGATCAATCCTAGCTAGGCATTTCAGCATTGTTATACCATGCTGCTGGCAGCAGTTGCTCGCTTAAGCAGTGTCTTACCTCAGTTAGGTCTCAGGGGCTTAACTTAGATGATCCATGTGAGCTTGGATCACAGGTGGACAGCAGTGTCTTGTCTCCTACGCTCTGTGAGATGTGCATGTATAGCTTGAGATGTGAAGAGCTATGGTGTGCGTATAGCCAGCCACTTCCAGAGATGGCAGTTGGAGCACTGCATGCCTGGGAGGCTGGTTATGCTCTGACTTCATACTCTCAGGAGCAGCCTGTGCCAAGGGGACATATGTGAGGCATGTACTTATTCTCACATGGCTGATTTTCTACCTCTCCCTAAAGAAAGACTCTGATGATGAAGACAGTGAAGGAGAAGATGCTGGTGTCACCCAGGGAGATCTGGAGGCATTGATTTCTGGCCATTACCCTGTGAAATCGTCAGAGGAGACCAGTGACAGCTCTTCCACAGTGGTCCAGCCTTCCAGCAAGTGGGTTTGTGCCCAGTCTTCCAACAGCAAGAAGGAGAATCACAACCAGTGCATCACAGAGAAGCTGGAAGTGCTGGCAAAGGCCTACACTGTGCAGGGGGACAAGTGGAGATCTCTGGGTTACTCCAAAGCCATCAATGCACTCAAGAGCTACCACAAACCAGTCACCTCCTACCAGGTAAAACGCCTTCCCAGAGTGATTGAGCAGGGAGAGAAACTCAGCATCCTAGCTCAGTTATGCGCCAGATCTCTTCCTCTTTCTGTACATGGAATGGCTTGTCTTGGGAATTTCTTCCTGTGTGGTGACTTCGATGTAAGATGTGTAGCAAGTGTGAGTTGGGATTCACTGACCACTTGCAGTGTTTTCAGAGCAGCAGAAAAGTGCAGTCTAAGCCTTTTCTTTTAGGGCCAGACCTGAGCACTCATGAGATAAATCAGCAGCTAGCCACCATTCGAGATAATATATCAAATTAACTGGATGTGAGTCTTACTGACTGTGACAGTCCAGCCACTGAGTGTATTAGTGTTTCAGTCCTGTTCTGCATGCATGTCCTTTTCCATTTAGCATTGAATCAATGTAACCTATGTAAGCTTGGGCTAGGAGGAGACCATCAGGCAGAGCTAATCCTGCTGTTTACCAGTCACTAATCAAATGGCTATACCAGGCTCTGAGTGGATAGCAGCTTCCCAGCTTGTCTGTGATCTTCACTTTTCCAGTAGCGGCTCTGGTTTCTTGCTAGGAAGCCTGTAAAATCCCTGGAATTGGGAAGCGGATGGCAGAGAAGATCCTGGAGATCTTGGAGAGTGGGCATCTGCGCAAACTGGATCACATCAGTGAGAGTGTGCCAGTGCTGGAGTTGTTTTCCAACATCTGGGGAGCAGGGGCTAAGACAGCTCAGATGTGGTACCAGCAGGTAAGTTTAGTGCCTTATACAAGAGGTTCTCAGGCTGTGGTTTGAAGACTGCTGCTCAGTGTAGGAGGCTTACTTGCGCAAATAGTTTCCAGTTCCAATATCCATGGATGGGATTTGAATCTGATTTTATGGGAGGAGCTATGAAGCTGGCACCTGTTGTGTGTTTAGGGTGAATGGAGTGCACCCAGCTAAGACTTGAGTTTGAGTGGGCATTGAGGACAAAGTTGAATGATTGGAGGAGTGGGGGACACACTGACTTTTCCCTTAGCATCACTGCTTGGAGCTCTTCTCACACTTCTTATGGCAATGATGCTGCTAAGAGCCAGGCTTGAATCAGGGCATCCTGGCCATGAAAGCTCCTGATTCAGTTGCTGTCCTGTTGGCCCAGCTGGCTCTTGTAGCTGTCAGAGCAGCCATCCACCTTATCTGGAAGTTGTAAAAATAGGATTGACGTAATGGTGCCAACAGGAGCAACCCATCCCACTGAGTGGATTCCTTCTTTAAAAACAATTTGTCTTCTGAGCACACAGCTGATGGAGCCTGGTTTCCTGTAGTGCTTGGTTTGTGACTGGATTCTTTGCTGTCTTAGAAATAGGATTGTGTTCATGCTGTAGGCTTTCCTTCATTGGGATATTCTGGGTGTTGTTCATTTCCCTGTGTTACTGTTTTCCTTCAAGCTGTAGGAACACAGTGCCTTAAGAACAGTAGCCTTCTGTCTGGTTTAGTTAAGATTCCTAGTCATTGCAGGGTGGGAACTAGAGGTGTGTGTGAGTAGTGGGATTGCCTAAATCCCTTCTTGTGGAACCAGGCAGTACATCTGGTTCCAAAAGAAATGGATCTGCATGTGATCTCAGAAGCTGTGACTGGCCTGGACTTGGGTCAGGTTAAACACATTCTGCCCAAGTCTTCGTTGGAAGTATTTGAAGAGCAAAGCCTTGGTAGGTGTTTGCATATCACCACATGTTCTGCACTAGGGTTTCCGGACACTGGATGATATCCGCACAAAGGCGACCCTCACCCACCAGCAGGCTGTGGGGCTGAAGCACTACACAGATTTCCAGGAGCGTATGCCTCGGGAGGAGGCTGCAGAAATAGAACACACTGTGAGTACCTCAGCGTGGAGTACCTGTACCTGCTGGGACCTGGCAGGAGGGTGTGTGCTGTGGAAACATCCCTTACTGCTGTAGCTGAGCTCTTCAGCCTCTCCTCTTGAGCAGGGTCAGTGCCTGGGGGATCCTTTTTGGCCATGGGCACATGAGATGCCTACTTTGCCCCTTAGGAAGGTTCAGTTTGAATGCCTGGCGAGGAGAATACTTCACAGGTGTCAGTTCTACACACTGCTTTGAAAAAGGCTGCATGTGACATGGTGGAATGAGTAGGTTCCTAGGTCTTCTTTCCTGCCTCTCATCTTCTCTGAGATGTGTGCTTTCAGCCAAGGCCCCTGAGATATCTCCCTGGTACTGCTTCTCCAAAGGAAGCCATGAGCCCACTATGATCTGGTTGTCAGTGGGGGGACAGATTCCATGGATATCATTGCTGGAAGCAAAGGGGATCTATGTTGCAGATGGGTTTTGCTTGTTCTAGTAAGCCATGGTGCTCAAGGATTATGGGGTGCTAAGTCAGTGTACCCTAATGTGAGCAGAGAGCTTGGGGAACACAGTGTCATTGCTACCCCTGTGCTCTCTGATCACCATGGAAGCAGCAGCCAGCATGACCCTGTCACTCGGCCACAGGGCCTGGCCACGAAGAATACACTGCTGCCAGGCTCCTGCTGGGGTGTCAGTCCCGTGTGCTGGATTAGCCATCCTGGTGGTGAGTGGGCCCTTTCCCAGGCAGGCTGGGTAGAGGAGCAGGCTCTTGGGGGTGGGTCTATTGTTATCTTGATGGGATTACTGCACTCCCCTCCATACACAGGCACACACCTCTGATCCAGGCCCAAGAGAGAGAATGAGGGATTAGTCACTGTCTGTGCTGCCTGTCACAGTGAGATCTGAGGAGCTTTTAGGCTCTCGGGTGGGGCTGGGAGTTTTCTAGAAATCTTCATTTAAAGCCAGAAGGGGGGCAAGGACACCAGAGGAGGGCTTGCTCCGCATGAGAAAGGCTTGTGGCTTCTTGGAGCACCTTTGGGGCAAAGGTTAATGGGTTTAGCTCTTGCTAATGAAGGATGATCCGCAAGAGTGACAAGAGGCTGTGGGCATGGATGCTACCTTCCTGAACCCCAGCATCTGATGGCCTTGTCACTGGGGATTGCTGAGACCCTAATTATTTGCTGCCAGCAGGGTGATTGGCACAATCACACTAAGAATACTCCTGTCCAAGGACTTGGGAGCCTTTCTTAAGCATTTAATGAATTAAGCCATCAGAATTAGCACTGAAGTATCAGAATCCTGCACAAAACAGGAGCTGGGGTCCAGCCTGGAGGTGGCTGCATTAGGGAAAGTTCTGATTATATGTGTCTGATTGCTGGCAGCATCATGATTGTTGGCATCCATTGAGTCTAAAATGTTGGGACATTTGTGTTTTTCCTGGGTCAGGAAGCCCAGCTCACCTGCAGGGGCAGAGCTCCTGGCAGGAGTGAACTGCAAGGGACACTTGCAGATTTTCTGCTGTGTTGGGCCCTGCTGGGGAGGCTCTTCATGAACCCATCTCTGCTTCTGAAACATGACCTGTGACCATGTTGAACTGATCCTCTTTGTGGGCTACTTAGCTTTGCCTACTCTGCCCACAAGAGCTGATAAACCTCTTCACTCCTGCTCTCTCAGAAACCAAAGGCCCTGAAAGGTTGTGCTGTACTTTCCCTTCTCAGCATTGCTGCATCTTGCTTCTTGTCCCAACCCGGCTCTAGCCCAGTGCCCCCAAGAGCTGATAACCGATGGCAGGTAGCACTGTAGCAGATGATTGTATTGTGTGGCAGTGTGCTGGGCATTTGCAGGAGGGTGATCACCCTGACTCCTGTGGCTCCTGACAGCAGGCCAGCTCCTGGGTGGTACAGTTTGCCATGTCTGCTAAGTGTCTGCTCTGTATCAGACCCAGGAGATGCAGGACAGGCCACAAGGCAGGCACAAGATCCTTTGCTGTCTTGTTGGAAAGAGCATGAAGACACAAGTCTCTGACTATACATCCCTTTTTCTCTTTTTGGAGGTCAGACAAGCTGCCCTGGCCCTGAAACCTGGGCTTGTGTGTGTGGCATGTGGCTCCTACCGCCGGGGGAAGCCCACCTGTGGAGACGTGGATGTGCTGGTCACTCACCCAGATGGGCAGTCTCACCGTGGGGTGTTCAGCAAGCTGCTTGACAGCCTCCACAGGAGCGGTAAGGAGGCTGAGGGCTGGCATATTCTGCTCAAAGCTGTTCTTAGCAAGGCCAGGCTGAGGAGGTGATGAGGTGAATGGCATTCATTGAAGGGCGAGTGAATACTTTTCTGAAGGACTGGAATTCTTGTAAGTCCTTAAGAGTACTGCCCCTGGTCCTGGCCCTGCTGCAGTGACAGCTCCACACCCACTGTTAAGGAGGGAGTACTGCTGCAGCTCAACATGGCTTCTGTCTGTGTGAGGCTGTCAGGGCTGAGGCTGGGATCTCACAGCAGATTATGAGACACCTCAGCTGCTGTGTGGGCAGTGGGGAGTTCAGGGTGGGAATGTCAGTCTCTACCATTCAGCTCCTCTCTGCCTGTTCTCTCTCCCCAGGCTTCCTTACAGATGACCTGTTGAGTCAGGAGGACAATGGTGATCAGAAGAAGTACTTGGGAGTGTGTCGGCTGCCTGGGCCAGCCCGGCGTCACCGCCGGCTCGACATCATCGTGGTGCCCTACAGAGAGTTTGCCTGTGCCCTGCTCTACTTCACTGGCTCGGCTCACTTCAACCGCTCCATGCGGGCCCTGGCCAAGACCAAGGGCATGAGCCTGTCTGAGCATGCCCTCAGCTCGGCTGTGGTGCGGGGCCCTGGAGGTGTCAGAGTGACGTCTGGTCATACTTTGCCCACTCCCACTGAGAAAGATGTCTTCATTCAGCTGGGGCTGCCTTACCGGGAGCCCTCCGAACGGGACTGGTGACACCTGGTTGTCACCCAGCACCATGGGCCCATTGCTGTGCTGCTGTTTTGAAGGGTGCTGGTCTCCCCAGTGCTGCTTTGTGGTGACTGCAAACTGGAGGACATACCCCAGTAAAGTGGGGTTCATTGCAAACATGGGGCCTTGCTGCTGGCTGAACTGTGTGGCTTCACCCAGAGGAGGCTGTGGGCTGGAGCCATGCTGGATCACTACCCAATGCCACGGGAGCCCCTCACTGCCTACCAAAAGGGCTTGCTGCCCATCACTTATCCTGGCCCTCCTCTCCTTGGGAAAGCTTCAGAAGGCTGGGCTGCAGAGCCTTGTGATGTAGCCCCTCCCAGTGCTTGTGAATGGGAGAAGTGGGATGTATCTTCCTCTGTGTCTGAGCACAGACACCCCAAATGCTCCGTCCTGAGCTGTGCATGAAGGCGGCAGGGGTCTAGCTTGGCCCTGGGACAGGCCTTTCCCCTTCTCACTACCACAGGAATCACAAAGGGTTCCCCTGTGCTGCTGCTGTGTCCTTCCTCCATCTGAGCTGACTTGTGTCCTCTGGTGGATCTCACTGCACAGGGCCAGGCTGCTGTGAGTGCCACCAGTTTTCCCTTGTGCCCAGTAAGCTTTGAAGGAGGTGTAGGGACCCAGTATGGTGTTCTTGCTGGCTCTCAGCTTGTCATGTGCCAAGAATCCTCCAGTGCAGAGAGTTGTGATCTCCCTGGTTTGGCCCTAAGGGTTCATTTCCTTTCAGTGGAGAAGAGCAGACCTCACAGCTCAGGAAGGGTTTGAATGTAATGGCATAGAATGTAACCCAGCTGGGCTGTGTGTGCATGGAAGGCAAGGTGGCAGAGAGAAACACAAGGAGATAGTTTAGTTCTAATTTGGGTGAAGTTTTCCCATTGTGTTTGTGTGGAAGCCATGGAGTCATCTGGTCTTCAATCAAAGCAAGTGTGTTTGTACGTGCATGTGGATGTGGCTGGCCCCATCAGTTCCATGGGAGTAGGTTTTATTTCTCAGGAAACCTCAACTATTTTATATTCTGGAGATGAATTTCCCAGAGCCTTTCAGTGCTCTGTTTGCATTATGGGTATTGCAGTGATGCCTCCTGGCAGAAGCACTGCACTGTGGCATGGGCTGCCAGAACACCATGGTGGGCATTTCTGTGCCAGGACCCCAGCCTCTGGCTGTTCTCTGGGCCTGGCGTCCTGCTTCCTTCTCTTGCTGTGACAAGCTGTGTGTTTGCTGCTAGGGCAGGCACAAGGGCATTGAACGCATTGGGTTTCCACGGTTTCTTGCTGCACTTTCAGCTGTTGGTGCTGGGCACTAGCAGTGGGGCTGGGGAGGCCTTGACCCCAGCAGTGTCGTTTGTCATCCCAGCCTTTACTGAACACACAGTGGAAATGAATGTCTTCTGGCATGTCTTGGTGCTTGGAAATTTGAAGTATAATAAATCCCTGCTCTCTTTTTCCTTGGCATCTCTGTTGTCTTGCTCTCTGCCCTGCAGTGATTGGGACTCTGTGCTGTCTAGTTTCCCTGTTTTGAGTAGGGGCAGGGAGAAGGCAGTGGAGATCTTCATGCTATTGGATGGCCACTTCTGGCTCTTGGGGCAGGGAGTTGCTGACCACCATTCTCCCATGGCAGAGCAGGACCTGGCTCTGTTCTGGCATCCAGCTGGCCACATGGCTGAGCTGGGGCTGGCTGTGCCCAGAACAAAGAGCGATTCCCAAGCTCTGAGCCTTGAGCTGAGCTCTTACTTCAGGTGTGGAGTCAACAAGGGATTGCTGTCAGCTTTTCCGTATTCATCAAACAGTAGGGTATAGGAGAGTTGGCTGCTGCTCTGTCTCTCGTCCTGTACCTGGAACACAGCTCAGCCTCCTGAGCATGGAATTGCTTTGGTTGGTCCAAGGGGAATCTGAACAGCCTGGAAGCCAAGGGAGCACCTGGAGGTGAGCAGCAAGGATGATTGGCTCAACAGGGAGATGGAGAAGCTGGAGATGGCCAGAGACTGCTGGGGAAGAGCCAGTGGGGACTGGACTGGGTTATCCAGGAGCAAACCAATGTCAGCCTCAGCCCACGGCCTGGGAGGTCCAAGGGGAGCATGCTCTGCCAAGGAGGGCTCTGCAGCCCAGGGACCAGCCCCAGAGAGAAGGGGGTCCCCATCCTTGGGATCAGCCAGGCAGGGCCACAGCTGGCCTTGTCCAGGACTGGGGATACTGCTGTCCCAAAGGGAGGTTGGATGGGAGCTCCCTCTCCTTCCAGTGGTGCTGGGATGGTCCTGAAGGACTTGTCCTAGAGCTTTATGACTGGCAGCCCTGGGCATGGGCCTATTTCTGCCTAGTCTGGGGCCAGGGACTGGGGTGTAGAAGCTGTTCCTGGAGGGCTGGGACTGCCCCTTTCACCAGGACCACATGCTGGAGACATCACTGGAGATATGGGAGATGTGGCACTGCTTGCCCCTCACTCCTTTCCCTTTGTCACCCCACTTTTCCAGGGCCACAGTTCACACCCTGGTGTCAAGTGGGTGCTGCAGCAGCGCATCAAAGACTGCTGTTTGTGCTGCTTTTACTCAGTGGGGAGGGACATAGGGATGTGTGGGGCTGCTCAGGAGCAGGATTCTTTGACCAATCCCTTGGGAAATGGCAGTGAGGGGGGGCCTGGTGCATATATGTTTTGTGGAAGCTGCTGGGGCTAAGTACTGCCAGCCTCTTGCTCTATGAGAGAAGGGGCCTGATGTCTGTTCCCTCCAACCCCACAAATCCCCGCCCGAGAGCTTTGGAGGGGGCAGAGTGCCCTCCTGTGGCCAAGAGCAGCCAGGTGAGTTAAGGATGTATGGGGACGATCTCTGGAGGCAGAGGGCAAGAGATGAAGGAGCACGACAAGCACATGGTCCATGGAGGTGACATTCGTGGATGCTGAAGTCTCCCATTTCTCCCTCGTCCTAGTGCAAGGGAAGAAATGTGAGGGACTGGACTGTGCTGCACACCATGAGTCAGCCCTGGGCTGGGCAGTGCCTCCTGTGCTGGACAGAGGGGACAGAGCTTTCCCACACAGTTTCCTCTTTGTGCCCCTAATCCTGCCCTCCATTCTCCCAGTCACCTGCAGACCCCAAGCCAGGGGTCTCCACTGAGACCTCTCTTTTGCCTTTGCAGCAGGGCAGGCCCTGGCCACCCTTCCACCTCAGCACACCTTCTGCGTCTTCTAAACCCTGGGATGCCACACTTGTGATGAAGGTACAAGGGATGGGCTCCTGGGGTACCTGGCAGGAGGTGGGAGCCGAGCTCCCAGGATAGGGGCAGGGTGAGGCTGAGCAAAGATGGTTTTTGGCATCGCTAATGAGGTGTTGCCTGGTTCCTGCTGCCCAGGAAGGGGCTTTGGCTATTCCTTCTCCGCAGCACATCCCCTCCCTGGCTGTGAGTCTGATCATCCTGAAAATTAAACATAAACCCAAACACAGCAGCACTTAGAGAGCAAGTGGAAAGTCAGGGAGCTCGGATGGACACTTGGATCCTGTTGCAGAGCCCCATCATCTCTGCATCCCCAAGGTGTTTCAGACTGGGGGCTTAGGCAATTCCTGTCTGCCCTCCACCCTCCCAGCCATCTGTGCCTGTGGGGTGAAAGGAAGAAAAACCCCAAGACAAATCACTGCAGCTCTGAGCATTAGGCAGCTTTTCCCCCCTGCTCCCTATACTGACCCATCGTTAGCCATCACACTTGTTCTCATGCAGGGATGGGGGAAGAGGGGTGCAGAGTGGCACGTTTGCCTCCTAACACTGGTGCTTCGTGTTCATGAGTAAATATTTGCTAATGGCAGCAGAGCCGGGTGAATGCGAGGGAGCTTCTCCCCCCGCCGGAGCAGGCAGGGAAATGAATATGAATTTATCATGATTAGGTGAACCCAGCAGGGAGAGTGGGAGAGGGAGGGCTCGGCAGGGAGGGGTGGGCGAAGATGGATCTCTGCAATAAAATTAAATAAGGACACCAGATAGAGTCACTGCTCAGGCGCCCGCCCTCCCACAAGCGGGGCCTCTGCCACCCCCCGCGCTCCTCCGGCTTTGCTGATTTCTCTCTTTCCTCAAATTTATGAGGCCAATTATGAAGATGAGGTTGGAAGTTCTCGGAAGTTCACTAAATGCAAAGTGCGGTCCCTGCTGTTCCCATCAAATTAATTAACCAAGCGCTATTGATGGCCGGGGCAATGTCGGCGCGGTGTGGAGCGCAAGGGAAGGGCTGCTGGGGTGCTGCTGAGGGGGCCTGGCTGGGGGCAGACCTCCCTGTGGGGCATCCTCAGGGCCACTGGATGCAGAGTGAGAGCCCTGCCCGGGCAGCCAGAGGGCAGGAGGTGTGTGGGATGAAGCAAGGAACGCACCAGATCTCACATCAGTGCTCTGTGTGGCAAGTCCCTCTCTAGCTGGAGGAAGGTGTGCCTGGGTGGTGGCAGGGATGCCCTGATGGAGATGGGGAATGGATATCAGCAGGATGCTGTGCCATGCCTATGGTGGACACCACATCAGAGGATGGTGGTCAGCATGAGCCTGTGTCTGGAGGAGCAAAGCCTGCAGCTGGTGCCGTCTGAGCATGCCAGTATCATCTCCCTAGCTGACCCCAATGTTGTGGGGATGGTCTGCACAAGGGGCTTCACGCTTGGTAGACAAGTGACTTTCTGTATGGCTTAGCAGTGATGGTGCAGCAAGGACAGGCACACTGCATCTTACCCTGCTCACCATGTCCTAGCAGCCCTCCCTGCCTCAGTTTCCCTACTTGGACAATGGGAAACAACCTGTCTGTAACTCACAGGTAAGATCTCCTGAGTGACCTGGTTCAACACAGCCCCTTGGCCATCCTTTACCTTTGTGTGAAGCAGCCCAGCTCTGTGCAGGGCTCAGGAAGAGGATGGGTGGTTTCACGGTGGTGGAGCCACCACGTGCCTAAAGCCAGCTCTTATGGGACAGCTCCTGTGCCTGGAGCAGCCATGTTCTGCTCCACCCCTCCCAATGAACAGCTTTTGGGGAAGATACAGCATGACCCCCATGTCTGCCCTGCCCCATGCTGCGGAGATGCCACCTCTGTGCTCACATCTGGGATGCTGCTCTGGAGCTGCTGCAGACTGGGAGACGCGAGTCCCCAGGCTGCTCAGGTTCATGTCAGACACTGGGCAAACAACCCTTCCTTTGCCTGTCTCTGATTATGTTCACTCAAAGCAGGTTATATGTTGCTCAGAGAAGTCTTTCAACACTGTCTGTTCTCCAGTGAGTGCTTGAAGTTGTAAAAGGGTCCTGAGTGAGTTGTAAAGTTGTAAAAGGGTCCTGACATCTCCACTTGCTCCAGTGATACCCTCTGCCTCAGTTTCTCCCTTTCTTGCATTTCCTAAGGCTGTTTGCTCTTTAGAATCCTGGAATTATAGAATGGTTTGGGTTGGAAAGGACTTTAAGATCATCCAGTTCCAACCGCCATGCCATGGGCAGGAACGCCTCAAACTAGACTAGGCTGCTCAAGGGCCTGTCCAACCTGGCCTCGAACCTTTGGTCAGGGTCTGGTTTTCACTGTGTACAAACAGCATCCCAGTTCTTGAGGATCCAGCGAGGATGCCACCAGTTCCTGGTAGCATCAAGGGACTTCGAGATGTGGCCAAACAAAGGCTCAGTCCTCACTTCTAAACTGGTCTTTTTTCACATTGAATGTATGTATGTGCCATAAAGCTCCCTGCTTGCTTGTACCACCCTAGAACAGGGCCCTTCCCCTATAGCACCATGGGGTTCTAATCTAAATCCTTTTGCAATCGCTGTCTGGATCCAAGCAAACCAGCTTGTTCAAGGGATGAAAGATGCCGACTCTGTCCTCTGACCAGGGATATCCCAGAGGAGAAAGGACACCGAGGTCCTGGAGAAGGCCAGATCTGAGCACCCCTGCATATGTCCACCTCCTGGCACGGCTCCGGCCACATGCCTCTGCTTTTCCCACTCCTGTTTCTCTTCACTGGCTTTACTCCTGCTCCCAGTGATCAATGGGCTCCGGTCAGGCTGGAAAACGGCAGAGAGACATTTACAAACCCGCTGTCTCTCCAACAGGACCATAACTCAGGCTCCCGTCACTGCGGGGAATGGGAGGCAGGAGCTCCCTCTCCGGCAGCAGCGCTGACGTTTCTCCTCTCGTGGTAAATGTGTTACTTGGGGATAATTTACCTACTTATGTCAAGTTTTAAAAAGAAATAGACTGGCTGCTCTGCGGCTTCTGACACTCACAGAGTGTGTGCACGGACACACATGTCTATCCGGAAAGAAAAGATCACCTAAGCTGAAAGGAGAGGTTTACAAATGCCTGGACCCTGAAGCTGCACTCCCTGTGTAGAGTCTCCAGTGTCTAGTCCTGAGGCTGAGCTCTCGCCGCGGTCTGTCCCTCCTTAGGGTCACCAGGGTCTGCCCACTGCACCGGGGGCTACTCAGGGGCAGGTGCCCCGTGTCCCCCGCAGCATCCCCTGCCCGCACTCCTTCTCCAGGGCAGTGGTCCGGGGTGGTGGGGGTGCTGGCGCAGCCGCCCTGTCTCGGGGGACCTCACTGTGGACCCTGGACGGCTGAGAGGCTGCTCCCGGCTGGCCCAGGCAGCCTCGGCGCCGTGTGCTCGGGCCGCTGGCACCCTCGCGGGCAGCAGAGGGAGCTGGAGGACCGGGTATGGGCAGGGATGGGCGGGCTGCAGGCATCCAGGGCCTGCTCTGAGTCCCTGGGCTGAGCAACGCAGCCGGCCTCGTGTGGGGGACACCCCCTCCCTTCAGTCAAGCTTCCCCCAGCCTGCGAACCGTCCCCTCTGCCCCGTGGTGCCACCCCTCTGGCTCTGACCCACCTCCCAGCGCTGCTGCAGATGCCTCCTGAGCTGGTCCTCAGTTCCCTCGCTGGGCTTTCAGGGGCTCAGCCCTCCTGCTTCGTCTGGGGGGATCAGGCAGCTTCTCTCTGGCTGTAGTACGCTTTGTTCCTTGTTCCCCCCTGCCCCTAACCAGCCAGGGAGGGTGGCACAGTGCTTCCCATCAGCCTGAGGACTTGCTGGGGGGACAGCAGGGTCCCCAGGGAGCCTGGCTGGATATAAAAAGGTATAAGCCTCCATCCCTGGGAAGCATCCCAGGGCCAAGGGGGAGTCCTGCAGTTCTGGGTGCTTGTCACTGGCCATCCACGAGTTGTCTTGCCCATAGGGAGCTGATTTATGTCTGGGTCAGCCTATGCTGACCTCCTACTTTGGCTCAGGCATTATAACTAATGGCAGGTCAGCAGAGCTACAGCGAAAGTGAAGTGGCTGGTAGGGGAGTGGAGGAGGGAGGACGCAGGGCAGGGGGCCTACCAAGGCACCTGGATGCAATGAAACAGCTACCCAGAGCCAGGGCTAGCAGGGCTGGCGCAGACAGAGCTCCCAGCCTGTTCCCCTCCACGCTGTCCCTGTTCCACACTCCTGAGGGCTTTTCCTGACTGTTCTCCTTTTTCAACCACAGGAGGTCCTGGGTCAGCAGCATCAATGCTGGAGGGGTGGCTCCTTGTGATTCAGCAGTAAGCCCTGTTTGTTTTCCCAGCTGGTCTGGATAACCAGCCCAGCAACACAGCCAGACTAAGGGAGCTGAGCTCTGGGGACAGCTATATCAGCTGCCACCCCAGTCCCTGCCCGAGCAACTGCAGAGGTGGGACCTCAGCACAGCTGGAAACCTTGATATTCATGTACCCACCAAGCAGCTGCTCCCCATGCTGGGATGATGAAAGCATAGTTGGCATGAGTGTGTTGAAGGAGGCTGTCTGGACACTGAGAGCTTCTCACTATCTGGTGATGCTTTAAATTTAAATGGACGAGCACAAGAGCAACTCTCTACAGCGATCTGAAAAGAGGATGGAGAGAGGAGCTGGCTGATCTCTTTTCCCAAGTAACAAGTGATAGGACAAGAGGTAACGGCCTCAAGCCATGCCAGGAGAGGTTTAGACTGGATAATAGGAAAAATTTCTTCACCAAAAGGGCATTGGAACGGGCTGCCCAGGGCAGTGGTAAAATCACCATCCCTGGATGTGTGCAAAAGCCTTGTAGATGAGGCCCTCAGTGACATGGTTTAGTGTGGCCTTGGCAGTGCTGGGGTAAAGGCTGGACTTGATCTTAAAGGTCTTTTCCAATCCACCTGATTCTGTGACTCTGTGAACAAGGTTTCTGGCTCCTGAAGCTCTGCAGGAGCACTTGCACAACACAGTGACATTCTCGCTGTCCTGTGCTTGCACCTGTGTGTCCCCCAGGAGTAGCAGTGCCATGGCTAATGTCACTGGTATGCCCCAGGCTGGGGTTTTCCTGCCCCAGCAGGAACCCAGCTTTGCCCAGGCAAAAGCAGAAACAAACCCAACCACAGTCCCATTCTTTGGAGGGCTCCCACCCGTGGGCTGCACTGCAGGAGCTCCCTGCTTGCCCAGTCTCCTGATCCTCCTGATTTGGCTTTATTTCGCCACAAGTCCTCCTCTCTCCAGTGCATTTTGCACCCAGCATGTGCTGTTTTGGCTGGGGACTCACCCACAGGGTGGCATGTGTGATCCCAGGGGCAGAGCAGGGTCCTGAGGCTGAGATGGTCCCTGGGGTGAAAATTGCATCCCCACAAGATGTCCGCACAAACTCAGCTCTTCATTCAGGTCACCTCTAGACAGGGATGGTGCCAGGGTTTTGGCTATGTTTGTGCTGCTGTTGACTGCAGCTAAACACCTCTGGTCTTACCCAAATTTCAGGTCGATGCTGCATGTGTGGTGCAGCCTTGCTGACACCCTGCCTGTGCTCTCTGCTGGGGAAGGATGAGAAGGTAGCAAACCATATCATGTAAGACATTAGGACTTTCCCAGAGATAAGCAATATCCATCTGTCTGTGGTGGGAAGGGCTCTTTTCTGCTGGGCTGTATTGAGAAGGGCTGGGCTGTCCTGGCTGCAAGCCTCTCCTGGTGCCATGGGGCCACCCCACAGATGAATGGGCCTGGTGCAGTCCATCAGGCTCCCTGCTGCAGTTTGCAGACTGAGGAGTCCAGGCTGATACATTGCTCTTTCCAGCTGATAACACTTATTTCTGCTCCCCATTTCTCAACCAAGAAGTGTTAACTTTACAAGGCTGCGGTGAAAGCTCGCACCCTTGCATGCAGCCCTCCCTAACAAGTTTACCAAGTCTCTCACATGATCCCATTACAGGTCATTTTGCAACATTATGTGGGTGATTTTGTTTTGTTGTAGGCTCCTTCTTAGATCTAAGCCAGATTCAAGCAGATTCAAGTGGCTTGCACCAGCCTGGAGCATCACCCACTGACAGGTCCATGTGCAGCATCCAAAGCTGATCCCAGCTAGGGAAGCATGGCCTCTGGTGTGAACCCGCTGCAGCAGCAGGAGCTCAGTGCATTCCCAGCTGGCTCTCAGCAAAAGTGATTTGCTTGAAATAAATTCCATGGCCTCTGCCCTTCCTTTGGCTGCAAGAGAGGAGGTTGAATCTGTGCTGCTGGACAGCACCAGAGGCCAAGCTTCCTTCGGAAGAAGCTGTTGGACGATGTTGCTCAGCTCTCACTCTAAACAAGCCTAAAAATAGATCTGGGATGTAAAAGTTGATGCATTCAGATAGGTGTGTCCGGATCTAGATTAGCGGCTTCTACTACAGAGCTGGGATGCTCCTACTGAACACGGTTGCCATTCGGAGTCAGTTTTGCTCCAGCAATATTTCAAGTTTGTCAAACCCCCTTTAAAGACCTGGGCAGGTAGAAAGAGCATGGGGAGCTGTAAATAAGTGGGAGCTATAAAAAACTCCCTGAAGAGACCAATAAATCCCTCAGAACATGACAGGAATCACTCATGGGTCTCTCCTGAAGAGAACACAGTTCTGCACTGAAAAGTACCTTCAGAAGCACTGCCAGAGCAGCACAATGTAGTGCTTGGGCAGGAAGCAGCCTGCACCTGAGAACTCCTCCATCACCCAAAGACAGCGACATTCCCTGGCAGGTTCCTATGCCTTGCTGTGTCCTGCCTGCGGCTGTGGGAGTTTTCACTGCAAAGCAAAAGAAATGGAGTCTGAGCACACAGACTGCCTGGCATAAGGTCAATAACACACACTGGATCCATCCATAACCCACAGCAGGAGATGGCTGCTCCATGCTGGCCTGCGGGGTGCAGAGTGCACATGGGGGCTGTGTCCACTTGGCATCACGCACATCAGGTCTGGCAAGGGCTGGGTGCTGCCCAGATGCAGAAGATGGCAAAACCCCACCAGTGTGGCCTCTCAGTGTGTCTGCAAGGTGTCTGCAGGGCCAGATCCAGCCACATAGACAGACCCCATGGAAGCACAATGCTGTTCTCACAGCACCTGTACTGAAGGATGTGGGGGGTATGTAAATCCCACTGAGACATCCCCTCAACTCCGACCACATCTATGGATGCTCTTTAGGTCCCTGGGGAAATGACATGGATGGATGCACAGGCAGGTGGGTGGGCGACAGAGGGGACTTTTATGTGGTGGTCCATTGGGAGACAATGATGTTGGTACCCACTGAGCACACCAATGGCTGTGCCCTTGGTTACAAGGAGATGCCCATTTCCCAGGTGGGGAGTGGTCTGACTCCCCCCCCCTGCAACCCTGCAGCTGCCTCCTCCCATTCCTGTCATAAAGCAAATCACTGCTTCCCACAAGCACCCCAGGAACCCTGATGCACTGTTCACCCACCTCTTCCCCTCACGATGGCCACCAACTCCCTGTCCTCACAGGACCCAGAGGCCAGTGTTGGTGTCCCCACACCGCAGCACTGAGCCTCCTCCCAGGCTGATGCTGTCCCAGCCCCTCTCCATCACGCAGCGCTCCCCCCACCACTTCACATGCTGCAGCAGATGGTGGAGGTGACATTTGCCTGCGAGTGACACACTTGGTGGTGGCCATGTGCCCCCCTCCTCCCTTCACCCTGGATGGAGGAGCCTTGAGCCCACCCAGCGGAGGCGGGATGGGCAGGGACAGGCCGGGGGGGGGCTCCCTCACCTCTACCATGAGCCACCCTCCAACATCTGCACATCTTGTCCGCTCGCATCCCCATCAAAACCCATTTCCCAAGGGGCTGGGGGACATCATCCCTGAGGGCAAGCACCCATCACCACGGGGTACTCGAGGAGGGGCCGGGCACCGGGGACTCCTGTTCATTCTCCGTTTTCTGCCTTAATTAGAACCCGGAGAGACCAGGCAAAATCGCATTAGCGCGGGGCCCCGGTGCGCTGAGCCATCCATCTTTTTTTATTACAGCGTAATGGGGCTGCTCGCGAGGCGCCGTGCGATTTGTCACAGGCCTCGTTCCCTGATAACGGGCATTTGTCATCACTTTCTTCCCGTGTTAATGTCATCATCGGCGAGCTGACAGGCAGACCCATTGAGGGAGCACTGGCGACAGACCACATCCGTCAACCTAATATTTCCATGGCTGTGGGGATCAGCCGGGCTGCGAACACACATTAAAGTGCTTATGAGGGGAGGGGAGAGGAAAAAAAGAGGGGGAAAGAAAGCCGTTGTCATTAATTAAAATGTTAGTGTGAGCATGTGCGGGTGGCGCTGCATGGGGATGAGGATGGGGATAGGGATGGGGATGGGGATGGGGCTGCAGCACAGGAGGACGTGGGTGCAATGCAGTGGCCTTTTAACAGAGCGTGCATCAGCTCCTGAAACCCATTTAAAGGATATTTGGGGCTGGGGAATCAGCGGCGAGCACGGTGGAAAGGTCATTGTTAATAAGGGAGAGCGTGCAGGAGGGAGCAGGCATGGCTGGTGGATGATGGTGGAGATGGTCCCCCCCACCCCTGGGGAGGTTGTTTGTCTCATGGGGTGTATTTGAGCCACTGGTGTCCTGAAATGAGCAGCCTCAGCCCTACATGGCAGCAGGAATGGGGAGTGTGTGTGGAGGTGACATTGCAGTGGGGTTGCCCCTTAACTGGGAAAGGACAGGATTGGGGTGCAGTGGGGTCAAGGCAGAGAGGGCTGAGCACCCCACAAACAGGGCTTTACAGCTGCAAGCTGGGCATGTAGACAGAAGTCTGGAGGTCCAAACCTGTGACACCCCCATAAGCAGCCACTGAGGAGACCTGCCCCAGGCCGTGAGGCTGGCTCAGCAGCAAGGGGTTCAGGTTCACACCCCATAATATTTGGCTGTTGCCACTGAAATGGGTAATAGTGATGGGGAGGAGCATGGACACCCTCAGTTTCCACAATGGGGGAGTCTGTTTTCTGTGCTTTTCTGGGGTTCCCGTTATCAAACAGAACAAGAAGGTTTGGGGATTTTTCCTTTCTTTCCCTTTTTAATTATCTTTTGGGGTGTTTGGGATGGTTTTGGGTGGATGTCTCCACCCAGCTCTACCTGCTGCCCTCCAGATCCCACAGTGTGCTGGTACAACCCCTATTGGCACAGTAAAATGTGACTCCAGGAGCTCGTGCAGCACAGAGAAGTGCGGAAATGCTCCTTCCTCTGCCCACATCCAATCTGCAGGTCCCTTAGAAGTCCTTGATGTTCCTGACCTGTGGCTGGACACGGTGCCAGAAGATCTGGCACTGGCAGGGAGCGGGCAGCCATGGTCAGCATTCAAACCCTGCTTATTGCAGAAGGGGGGTGTGCAGCACAGAGCCTTCACTCCAACATCTACCATACCAGGGAATGGCAGGGACAGGCTGTGAAGGAGGCCAAGTGTCTCATGTCCCAGGAAGGGTCCCAGCACTTTCATTGCTCTTCATATTTTTCTTCCTCTTTTTATGTCCTTCCTTGTTCCACACACTGGGTCTGTGCACAGGAGAATCAGGCTTGCAGGAGGTGAATGGAGTTTTAGAGACCCATGCACCTTACGCGTGTGCACATGGATACACACTCACGCACACACAGACACCCACATCACCCAAGTCATTTCTGTGCCTGCACTCAGAAGTTTGGCTCCCCAGCCAGTGCCTGGAGGTGTCACCCAGGTTGGGAGTTTCTGGGATGGGAAGAGCTGGGAAGCGGGAAATTACCTCCAGGTGCTGACTGAGGTGAAATTATCTCCAGGTGAAATTGAGGAACAGAGCAGGGAATTGCAGTCCTCATCCATGCTGTCATCCCATCACCAACAGCATCCGAGAAGTCTGCAGACAACAGAGAAAAGGTGTCCGGGCTCCCACCCCTATGACATCCCTGGCCAGGTCACCAGCCACCCCCAGCAGCAAACCCTGCCGCTAACCCCTCCCTCCACCCCATCAATCACTGCCCTCCATTGGCCGAGGACCTTTTAAAAAGGATTTATTAGGGGGGATTTAAGCACGGTCGGTGATAGGGTTCCATAAATCGAATGGCAGTAGTGCTCATCATTACCAGTCCATTCGGGGGGTGGCACCCCTGCTCCCCCCATCCCCACGGCCCTGCTAACAGCCTCCTCCCCAGCACCACTGCCTCCGCTGCTCCGCTTCTCCTCCCCGTCTGTGGAGACCGCGAGCGTGGAAAATCCCCAGACAGGGAGTGTAAATGCTTGTTCTTTGTAAATGAAGAACATAATTAACATTAAATTAAGGTAATACAAATGAAGACAACACAGAGCCTGACAGGATGAGTGTTTGGGGAGGCAGTAGAGAGAAGTGATTCATATTTTTAATTTACTGTACAAATAGACTAGCAGGGCTGGGGGGAAAAGGGCCATCCAAGTGGAGTGGGGATTTCTTTTTTTTTCCCACTGTTGTTTTGCTGTGCTTTAAGCACACAATGACTATTAAAGTCAACTGCCCATATAATAGGACATCTCCTACATGACTGCTCTCCGAGAGGCAGCTTGCTGTAGCAATAAATTCTGGGAGTGCCATCTGCTGGTGTGCACCCACCGATGGGCACCCTCACCTTGGCCACCCCGACGCTGGGCATCCGCACCCGGACCAGCCCCGGCAGCCCACAGAGCACCAGCCTTGGACCTGCAGGTGTTAATACAGGAATTATTGGGTTTACTACAAGGTAAAACACTTCCCACAAATATGCCCTTAAATTGTTCATCATATTCTTCTGTATTTATTTTAAGGGGTTGAGGGGGGTCTGGTTGATGCTAAGAGAATACTTTAGTCTTCTATAAGAAACAAATCGCTGCTCTTCACCCCTCTGAAGTGCTGGGTTTCAGCTGAGTGCCCATTCTTCAGAACACAGTAAAAAAAATCACCTCTTCTAGGTTTTTCCCTGCAAAAAAACCTCTTGAGCAGAGTCTGTGTGAATCACAAGCTCGGCTGGAGCTGGCTCTGCACATTAAGGAGATGAGAGCTGTGGTCTCAGCCCCATTAGACCCCACTGTGGGATGACTTTAAGCCAGGAGCAAGCCAGGTTTACCGTAGTGTGAGAGTGTGCATGGGGCGGTGGTGGCTGGAACAGGCACACTGCTACCACCATGCCCTTGCCCCTTCCCCTTCCTTGTCCCCTTCTGCCACCACTGTGCAAGGGAAAAACAAAAGAAGGCACCAAGAGGACTCATTCCTGGCTGGAATCTCCCTTCCCAGGCAGAAGATTCCTTGGGACTGTGCCAAGCACCTCCCACACTATGTCCAAAATGGAAAGGTGGGTGGGGGATGTGTCCTGATTTTGGGGGTGCAACATCTGCACTCTGGGTCACTTGTGTCCTGGCAGCTATTACTGTAAGCAGTGCCCATGGGTCCAGAGCTGGCCATGCTGGTGGTGGAGTGGGGCTGGTTCCAGTTCCTTGCTCCAGCGTTTGCCATGTCCTACTCCTTTGATGCTTTTTCCCCTTGTTTTCTATGCTCACCTCCCCAGCCAGGCCCAGGGTGCCTGGGAGCAGCTCCAGCACATCTCCTGAAGATCTGCCAACCCCTAAATGCAGCCAGGGCCTCTATCTCTGCTCTGGGGCATTGGGGAGGCAGAGGGGTTGATGCAGGACAAACCCTGTATCCAAAGGAAGAGGTCCCCCCCGGGTTTTCCTTCTCCATGCCTTTACTGACAGCATGTTTGCACACAAGGCTGTGACTGGGGAGATGTGGAGTGCCTCAGCGTGGGCACTGGAAGATGGGCTGGGGGGGTCCCATCCTGCAGTTCCAGGCCCCCTGTGAACACTAATCTTGAGCTTTGGTGGGGGCTCAGCTGTCCATCAGCCGGGGCTGCACCCCATGATGTGCTGTGCCAGATGCACCACGTCCTTGCAGCAAGGTTTGCAGCCTGAGAGGCTTGGTGGATCCCCGTCATTCTCAGGATCCTTCCCCTGGGAGCCTGTCCCTGCTGGAGCCTCTCCGGCCACCAGTGCTGGGCAAAGGGACACTGGGATGTACCCAGCAAGCTTTCATCAGCTTCCCAGTCAGGATACAACCATTCACCTTGAGCCACGCACCCTACAGGAGAGTTTCCCTGCAGGATCTGGAGTGATGTCCCATGGCCATTTCCTTGCTGAGCCCATTTCAAAGCCTTCTTTCCCATTGCAGTTTGGCTGGGGTGAGCTCCAGCTCTCCATGTGTATACCTCAATGCTTAAACCCACCCTTTAGCACTGGGTACCACACAAGAAGGTACATAATGCATTTACAGAGTCACCTTCATCTTCCTTTCTGAAAACCTTAAGAGGATCAGGAGCATTTCCAGGCATCAAAGTAATGTCTTGGGTTCTTCTTTGCACCGTCCCCAATCTTTCAAGGCCTGTTTGGACACTGCTAAAGAATGCAGCCCTACCCTCACCAAGCAGAGCAGTGCTTTTGGAGTCCTGAATCCAGAGAGCTGCTTTGGACACGGGGAAGCAGCTCGGAGCTCACCCAACCGTCTTCTTCCTGAGAAGCCTGCAACAGGGTAGCTGGGAATGTCTTCCTTGGCAGGGCAAGCAGAAGGAAGCCCAAATCCTGCAAGAGCAGCCCCAGGCAGTTTGGACCGGCAGCCCCGCACAGAGATCCTGCCCCAGTGTCCTAAAGATAAAGCTGTTGAGAAGTCAGTGTCCCATGACCATGCGGTTTACTCACTTTCACCCTTCCAGGTCCTGATGGAAGGAGGATGGACATGTCCCTTGGCATGGTACCTTCAAAAGAGCCCCCAGGAGCAAACACACCCAAAAGGCACCATTGGATTTGGCCAGCGACCTCCAGTCCTTGGAAACATGGGAACTTCTGGCTTTAGTGGTGTCTGAAGCCCTGGCAGAACTGGGTCCTGCCCCATATTTCCCAGGTCTGCCCCATCTCACCAGCCAGCACAGAGCACTCCTTGGCCATAACCCAATACCCTGGCTCCTTAGCCATGCCAGAAGCCCAAGATGAGAGGCTGCTCCCAAGGGTGCCATTGCCTCCTACAGGGAGGGCAGGGGGCATCTTCTCAGCCACCCCACATGCTGGGTGGGAGAGATAAAGAAATACCAGAATAAATAAATACAAGTGGCAAAGAGGCCTGAAATGATGCTGTCGTTTGCTGGGAATGAGAGACACAAGTGTAATTTAGGTTTTGATATTATCAAAGTCTCGCTGCTCTAAAACAGCAGGGCACTCAGTGCCTCATTAATAAAGGATAAACTTGGAGTCTATTTACAATGCACTTTTTGGGGTTATTTACACTCCATTATACATATGTAATGCTGCACATATTTACCGCTCTGTTCTGCTGCCGAGAGCAGCCGAGTCAGAGGAAGGCAGAGTGGGAAGCAGCTGATGCTGCAGCGCAGTGACCCCCCTTGGGCTGCCCTTTAAATGGCTCGAGATGCAGGAGAGCCCCAAGCCAGCTGCTGAGGATGGAGAGACTGGGACCAGGCACTGGGAACCAGTGGGCCCAGCACCCACCCCATCTCTGGAGGCACCCCAAGGCTTTGCTAAGGAATGCAGAAGGGGTGAGCTCCTCACCAAGTGACCGCAGACCTTCAACTGTGACTGTCACAGAGTGACCAACTAGAAAAAAGGGGGCTGAATTATTTGCAACAGAATAAGTGATGCTTGCATTGGCACTTGAGGGGTTTGGTCACACAGTGCTCCCCACTGCCTGGCTTTTACCTTCTACCAAAGCAGAATATCCCAGTTTCCCTGAGCAAACCATAGTTCCCTGAGGGTCTGTTGCCCTGGGAGCCCCAAGCCCATGGTGTTTGTGGGAGCTGCTGTGAGGATCCTGGATCATACGACTGCCGTACCCAGGAAACTGGGCAGCCTCCAACACCTGCAGGATTCAGGACAAAGACATGGGAGAGCACCTTGGGGTCACAGCAATTCATGAGGTACAGCAAAGGGTCCCCTTTGAAATCAACGAAGTTTGGGAGGGTGCAGGGGTCCCACGGGAGTGCTCTCTGTGGGGCCAGCACACAAGGCTGGGCAGAAACGGGCATCCAGCAGGCTATGAATGGGCATGGTGATGGAGTGTTACCCCCGGCTCTGAGCTGCTCCATGTCCCTTCAGCCACAGCCTCTGGGTTTGCGTGAGCACAAGAGAGCAGTGGCCATCCTACCACCCTGCCTAGGAAGTGTGGGGCAACTCTAACCTGTCCAGCCAGGCACTGTGAGGAGGCAGACAAGCTCCCCATCCCATCCTGCTCCTTCCTGGCACTGGAGGAGCACTCATGCTTGCCAGCACACTCCAGCTTGCTGCTGTCCCAGCCTGGGCTTGCCAAATGATGGCTCTGGGTGCAATGCTGTTTATTAAACTGCTCACACAGGGCAGCTCTTGGCAAGTCCACAGGAGTGATGTGAACCCCTTACTCCAGGAGGACATCTCTTCCAACACAGGGGTGGTGGACAATGGTTGGTGCAACCATGGCTCCAGGCTGCACCATGGTGAGATGCTCTGGGAGAACCAGAGCTGATCAAGTTCAAGCAAATTGGCCTCCACTTCCCTCCTCGGCCCCAATCCTCCTCCACCATCCCTGTCCCCTTCCCAGCCCACCCACATCAGAGGAGGTTGGAGTCTTTGTCCTCCAGGGAGCTGCTCTCCAAGGCCCCGTAGCCGAGTTTCTTCATCCGAAAGTGGGCTGGGATGGAGAGGAAGGAGCGGCGGGTGGCAAAGATATGGCTGATCTCCATGAAGGTTTTGTTCTTGGTCTCGGGGATCACGAGGTAGATGTACAGGGCCACCAGCAGGCAGACACCACAGAAAACCAAGAAGCAAAAGGCACCAGCTGACATCTGGGAACAACAAGAGAGCAGGGATGGGGCAGGGAGCCAGGCACCCCCAAGTTGGGCATGGCAGGAGGCAGTGTCCCCTCCCATCACCCCTCCCTGGGCTGGTTGTCCAGCGCTGAGCTGAGCCAAGAGCATGGGCATCCCCTGGGTTAAGCCTGGCTTGGCACTCTGTCCTGGGGGAGCAGCAGGGCTGTGTCCATCCCCGCCTCCACCTATGGCCCCTCCAGACCAGTACCTGCAAGAAGGGGAAGATGAAGCCAATGGTGAAGTTGCAGAGCCAGTTGAGGGACCCCCCAACAATGTAGGCAGCCGGGCGGTGGGACTGCGTGAAGAGCTCTGCTGTCATCAGGAAGGGGACGCCGGCTGCGGAGGGAAGGGACATACTGAGGATATGGGGGACAGGGTCCCTCTGGCAACCCTGGGGTTGGCAGGCCCTGCCCATCTCAGTCCTTTGGTCAAAGGGCTGGAGCCCAGGAAGACCCATGGGTCAAAGTGGTGATGGTGGGAGGGCTGGAGGAGCTGGGGAGCAGAGGACCAGGGTCCCCCTTTGGGATCAGTCTCGGTGGGTGGTGATGTCCCCCACGGCATGCCACAGTTGCACCTTGCTGAGTGTCGAGGTCAATATCACAGGTTACTTGACTGGAAAATTTCAGACCAAGTCAAAACTGAGGACCATCTGGATACACATTTTGCAGTAATCTGCCTAAATGCTGATATATCAAATCTCACGTAGATCACAGGCGTAGAGAAACATGTTCCTGGTACCCTCCATAATGCCCTTTCCATCCTCCCTTGCTCAAAATGGTTCAGAAAATTTACTTCTATTGATCAGCTTCTATTGATGCTGAGGCTGATTTAGGCAGGAAAGAAGCAACCACATTTCCGAGCATCAGGATTCCCTGCAGGACACAGAAACTCCATTTTCCAGCATGCTTTTCCCATGTTCAATTTAAAAAACCGGAATGACTGAAAATGACTTCCCAAGGCAACTTGGCTGCTAAAACTGGACACAGGTTGTGGCTACTTCTCAGTAGGACTCAATCCATCACTGAGCTGGCAGCCTTGGATCCCAGGCTGTCCCTTTGCTGGAGGGCAGGATCCAAGGTCCAGCACACATCCCAGGGCACATGGGGACCTGGCAGGGAGCTGTATTTGATGTAGTGACACGCTTGAGGTCCTGCTGTCCAGGACAGGACTGACTGGGACCTCTTTAGAAAAAATGCTCCAAGGGAAAAGAGGAACCAAAACCAAGTGCTAGGAAGTGAGGGAGGAGCAGAGCCCCTCACGGACTCTTACTCACAGCTCACCCAGGATAGAGATATATATTTTTTTGGTTTTAAAACTCCTATTCATCATTGTTTGTGAACAATGAGCCATTAAAATCCTAATTAAAGATGTAATTACAGTGAATAAAGTCTGGGCTGAGGATGAATTATAGATCTGTTAACAGCTCTGCTAATACATCAACTGGGTAAACCAGTCCAGGTTTCACTCCTCGCTGTTCGAGCCTGGGCTCGGTTAGGGGCAGGACAGTGCTTCCTGTGATAGCCACACTGTGATGGGAGTGAGTGACAACTCCAGAGGGCCTGGGAAAGGCTGCCAGGGTTTTCTCCCTGTTTGGCCCAGGAGCGGGGATGAAGAGGAGGAGGTGGAGTGTGCCCCAGACATGTATGGAGCTGGAGGGGCTTGTGGCGGGGTCTTGCTTGTAGGGTGCAGTGTGATAAACCAGGGCCTGGCTGCAGGGAAGGAGCGAAGGAGCTGGTCCTTCTGCCTGCCTGCAAACCCCGCTGCTCCCTGCTTCCCTGGGACCCCCCATTTCCACTGCCCACCCCCCATTCCCACTGGCCTCAGACCTACCTGGTCCTATGCAGAAGCCTGCGATGGTGCCAATCACACAGACAACGCCAGCATAGCACATCCAGGGCAGGGTGGTCTGCGAGGAGACACGGGGCTGGGGGTGCTACTGGTGTGGTGGCCCTGAGCTTCATGCCTGGGGTCCCCAGGGTGAAGCTTCACTGCCTCAGCTTGGTGGTGGCCCTTGGAGATGGTGGCCATGCACCCATGGGGAGATGCAGGCAAGCAATGGGTGGTTTGGGGCAAAGCTGGTGAGGGTCAGCCTCAGCACAGCTCAGTGATGCTGAGGTGTCCCCAGTGTTGTGGGAGCATCCCTCAGGAGCAGGCAGCAGAAGAAGGGCCCTGCAGAACTCTCCACCTCCCCTGGCACCTTCCTGGGTACAACTATTTCTGCAGAAAAGCTACCACAAATGGCAGGGTTTTCCCCATGTGGATTTGGGGTTTCTTCTTTGTTGTTCTTTTCTCCAACTTTTCTTTAACTTTGAAGGGAAAACACTGCTTGGAAGAACCAGTGCAGCCCTCATTTCCATGCACATTGCCTCCCCTGGGGTAATATCCGTCCCTTCATCACCCAGCCCTCATTAACACACCAAGGCTCCAGCCCAAGCTTGCCCTCGGGAGGGGTGGCTGCAGACCCTACCTGCAGCAGCAGGGAGATGGTGATGCCAGCCAAGCAGATGCCCATGGCACAGAAGCCGGTGATGAGGAGGGGCCGCCGGCCCAGCTTCTCGATGGTCAAACACTGCCGAGGGAGAGCAGAGATTGATGGGGTGGTGGGGAGCCCCCCACCAGGACAGGGGCACTCCCAGATCCAGCTGAAGGTGTGAGGATGCTCTCAGTGGTATCTAGGGGTTGGGGTACCCTGAGCTCAGGGCACAGGGCTGGGGCCAGGGCATGAGAAAAGCCAGGACTCTTTACAGGCTGCTGAAGGAAGTTGTGAATGCCCCATCCCTGGCAGTGTTCAAGGCCAGGTTGAACAGGGTCTTGAGCAACTTGATCTAGTGGAAGGTGTTCATACCCATGGGAGGGGGGCTGGAACTGGATGACCTTAAAGTCCTTTCCAACCCAAACCATTCTATGATTCTATGATTCTGAGGTCCCCAGGTGAGCATGCACTGGGCAGCAACAGAGTCCTGCAGAGCCCCATTAGGGTGCAGAGTCAGGGCTGGCTGGGGTGTCCCCATGGTCACATTTACACCGGTGCAGAGCGGAGGTGCTGGTGTGGGCAGAGGGTGTGTGCGGGGCAGAGGAGCAGGGTGCGGGCAGCAGCACGGCTGGAGCAGGCGGGGTATTGACAGCAGAACAAATGCCTCTAATTTTATACCCAATCTCGGCACGTCCGTCGGGGGCCATTTGCGGGGCTACTCCTGAGCGATCTGGCTGCGTGCCGGGCGGCTGCTGGGAGCTGGGGCAGCTCCACAGCCAGGGCAGGGGAGAAGAGGGCACCCTTGGAGGGGCAGGGGGGTGACCTGGGAGCCCCACTCTGCTGTGGGTTGAGCTCTAGGGAGAGGGGAGCAGCCCCTCTCAGCCCCCGTTTTCTGGGAGCAGGCACCCGCCATCCATCTCTGTAATTGTCAGGGAGTGGATTTAGTGCCGGGTGGCTCGGGCTGGCCCCGGGTGACACTTGCAGATGGGACAAGGGCCATAAATCAGCCTGGCCCAGTGCTAACTCTCCAGCTAAATAAGGCCTGGCTAAGGGGGGCCATGGCTGATAGCCTGGGGCCAGGCCAGTGCTTGTCTGGGAGGGGCAGATGGGGACATGTGGCTCTGCTAACAGAGTGACAATGAAATCAGGAGCCAGAAGGAACCACTTAACCCCCTCCATCACCTCCAACCTGCTCCTTGCCTGGTGTCTCCCCCCCAAGCTCCCTGCTACCCACTTACCTCAAAATTCTCCCATTTGTTCTGGATGAGATCCCATAAACTTAGCCCCTCTCATTCCATCTTTCCACCTCATTTTCCTGCCAAACCCTTTGGCCCCCAGCAAAGGGGCTGTGCTGTGGCACAATTGGCATTTGGGGTCCATCCACACCACCCCCCATTTGATGGTGCTGGGAGCTGGCAACAAGGCTCTGACACTGAGGGGCTTGTCGATCTGTCCGTCCATCACTCACCCCAATCAGCCCAGCAACAACTTCAATGGTGCCAGTGCCCATGGTGACGTAGGGGATCTGGGATACAGGGATTCCGGCGTTCTCGAAGATGGTGTTGGTGTAAAACCAGATCTGCCGAGGAAGGGACTTGGTGTGAGCTGGGGGGACGGAGCCATGGGATGCTTGAAATGAGCTGCCAGGTCTCAGCTCAAGCCCTGCAGAGCCAGGTCCCGGGGTGAGGACTCTGCAGGTCTTACAGCATCTATCCCAGAGAGCTGCATGCCGGCGTTCACCACCACCACCGACAGCGTTTGCCAGTGCACAGAGCGGTCCCACAGCAGCTGCCACACAGAGACCGTCTCCACAGAGGAGAGCGACTGCTGCTCCGCCTTCATCTCCTCGATCACATCCTGCACATCTGGTGTCCCCAGGAACCGGCACAGCGCTGTGGGGAGAGCAGGGGTCATAGCCGTGGTGCTCATGGTTACGGCACATGGAAAGGTCTTGGATCTGCCTTGGCTCAACCTCCCCACAGGACCTCCCTGACCCATGGGTCTGGGCATCCATAGGAACTGAGGAGATGCCTCACACACGGTGATGGTACCATGGAAATGCTGTGGTGCAACTGGGTGGGACAGAAAGGCTGAACCTTATGGTGAGCTCTCCAGTCTGGATGTAGAAGGATGCTATGAGGATGCAGAGTGGTCTTGGAGACCTTGGACCAGCACTGGTCTCCCCCAGGACATCTGCTCACCCCTGGTGGTCCCGCAGATATCATCCCTCTCTATCAGCAGGTACCGTGGGCTCTCAGGGAAGCAGTGCAGCAGCAGGAGCTGGAGGGAGGCAGGAATGACCACCACTGACAGGAAAAGGGGCCAGAACCTGTCCTGAAAGGAGTCGAAAGGGGATGTGTCATGAGGGGGGCAGAGCAGGGTGCAGCACACATGGTTGGGGCACTGTGCTCACCTCACCCAGCAGCTCCGGGAGGCCCAGGACCTGAGCAGAAAAAACCCCCAGGCAGATGAAGATGCTGGGCACGAGCCCCAGGAAACCCCGCAGGTTCTTGGGGGCGATTTCTCCCAGGTAGAGGGGCACCACACTGAGACAGATACCTGGAGGGACAGGAGGGACTGAGGTGGAAGAGGCACTGGGGAGGAGGGTGTCAGTGCCTAGCCAGGCTCTTGGTGCATCTCCTCCCATGCCCAGCATCATCCACACCTCCCCTCCGCCAGGGAGGTGGCTTTGTCTGGCCCATGGAGACCTCCACAGCAGAGCCTGTGGCCATGGGGAATAGGAAGTCTTCTGCAGCTGCCTAGGAATGGCTTGTAGGGCACAAAGCCATGAGGAAGGGGCTGTGCACAGTCCCACAGCCCAGGCAGCACCTACCTGAGTGGATCCCTGTGATGCAGCGGCCGATGATCACCATCTCAGGAGACCCCAGATCCCGGCTGAAGCCCATGAAGCCGCCGGCCAGCAGGACGAGGAGAGAGCTGCGGCTCAGTGCACCGTTCCTAGTGGGCACAAGCAGCAGGGCAGCCCCCCAGCCCCATCCCGTCTCTCGACCACACTGTCCCATGTCACCCTCTTACCTGCCGTAGCGCTCCACCAGCACCCCCACCAGCAGGGAGCCCACCAGCCCGCCCAGGGAGAAGGTGGAGACGGTCAGGGAGTAGAGGAGGGTCAGGGGGCCGGGGGCCAGCCCGTGCCCGTACCTCTGGGACCATGTGGAGTTGTAGAAAGCCTTTATGTGCTGAAGGGCAGAGAGACACAAAACAGGCACCAGATGTGTTGGGAGAAAGGGGAAGACAAGGGATGACAGCCCCCATAGAGAAAATGTCATGGGTTTAACAGCACTGCAGGAGATGCAGGGCAGGATGTGACTGAGGCTGGCTAGAGTATGCTGATCTGGTTGCTCAACCAGCCTCAGCACCAGAGGGGTTTAAGGACAACTTGGAGATGGCATAGGCAAAGCTGGAGCTGGAGGAAGGCTGTTGTGGGGAGCTCCCGTGTCCCTACCATGCCATTCCCTTCCCCAGACCTCTCCCGCTGGTAGCCCAAGGGAAATGCCAGCACTTTGGTGTGGGATTGCTGGGTAGCAGTTCCCCTATCCTCTCCGGGAGGGACACAGAGCCCTTCCCCTGCTCCGGAGAGGCTTCCTGTCCCTTACCACCGCAGGCGAGTTCACCACGGCCAGGTTGTAGCCATAAAGCATGGAGGAGCCAAACGACACCAGGAGGGTGACTGACAGCAGGGGAAAGGTGAGGTGCTGGGAGAGAGGAAGAGGGATCAGCAGAAGGTCACTTGTGGCATGAGCTGCGTTGGGTCACTGCCCTTTTCTAGTAGGGATGTCCCTGACCCAGAGCAAAGACCCCAGCGTGATGGAGCCCTGTGCTGAGCACTGCTCCATGCCACTGCCCAGCACCAAGCCCAGAAGATCCAGCTTCCCCGTGGCTGATCTCCTGGCTGAGCAATAAGGCTTTACCCTGGAGCTGTGAGGGAGCAGCGGGCAGAGGGAAGAGACACCCTTGTCCCTCTGTAGATGAGGACCCCCAAATGGCGGTTCTGCGAGCTGTCCCACACATACCCCCAACCAAGAATGCCCAGCCCCACTGAAAGGTCCAGTTCCCTGCAGCAGATCCCATCCCTCCCCAAATGCACCCACCTCCTACACCCTGACCCTCACCAGCACCTCTGCCACATCCTCTGGTGCAGGAGGGCCCTCGGGTCCCGGACGGGGCCAGGGTTCACAGCAGGACCAAAAGGCATCCAGGCCCCCCCCAGCCGCAGGGGCACCCCTGGGGTGCTGCGCCCGCTGTCTCCCCTGCAGTAACGTGTGCGGGGTGAGCCCGCGTCCCCCGGCAGCAGCCCCGCGTCCCAGCTCCCAGTGCCTGGCCCCTCGCAGCTTCCCCCCAGCACAGTAGCAGGATCCGTAGCACCCAGCAGCTCCCGGCTCACGCTCAGCAAATCCCCGCTAACCCCATCAGGAATCTCAAGCCGGGAAAAGTGGCCGAGAGGGGAATGTCAGAGCAGGGGCCGGGTTGGGTGGGGGGCAGACGGGGAGCAGGGATGGGGCAGCCCCCCCAGCCCGCAGGGAGCTCACCCCAGTGATGTCCCCGCCGGGCCGCGGGGTCTCTTTCCCGACCGTTCGGACGAGGCTACAGCCGGAGCAGGTGGAGGGAGGAGGAGGAGGAGGGGAGGGAGAAGGCAGCCCCGGTCCGGCAGGCTCGCTCGAGTCTCTCATTTTTAGCTGGGAGGAGGAGGGGGAAGAGGGAAGGGAAGGGAAGGCAGGGCCGGGCAGGGCAGGCAGCCTGGGTGCCCCGGGGCTCATTGGAGCCGCCTGAACGGCCGGAGGAGGAGTCCAGGTCCTTCTCCCTCACCCCTCCCTGTGCCGGGGGCAGGGGCAGGCCGGCACCTCCGGTCTGCACAGCCGGGGAAGAGCGGAACCTCCGATGTGATGCTCTGGCACCGTCGAGAGGCCCCACATGTCCCCCCTACAAAGCGGGATGGCCCCAGGGACCATAAGCAGGGCAGCATCCCTGCATCCCCACCGAGGCTGGGGGAGAAGGGGTAGCCCCACATCACCCAACCCCCCCAATCACCCCCCTAGCCCCTCTCCCACCCTGGCAGATGTGCCCCATCCATCCCCTGCGAGTCGGGTAGGAGGGCTGGTAACCCACCCAGCCATGGCTCAGGACAGCTGCCTTCCCCGGACACAGAGGGGGCAGGCCCCAGCCCCAGAGATGAGAGAACTTGGCTCATGGCAGCAAAGAGGAATCCAATTTTGCTGTGGCCAGGAGCTGCCTCCCCTGCTGCTAATGAAGTGCCTTTAATTAGCAGCCTAATAGCAAGCTCTTAATTTGCAGAACAGCCAGTTGAAAGGATGGGGACCCCACTAAGCCAGGGCTGGCAACAGCTCCAAGGGCTTAAAAGGGACAGGCTGTGACTTGGCCCCACCATGGGAGGGTCACAGCCACATTCCCATTCCTACAGCCTGCCAGTGTTCAGCTTTTCCCCAGGCAGGCACCTGCTCCAGAGCTCCCCTCCCTCACTCAGGCTCAGTTTCTTCATGTCTCACCACCTTTACCTTTGTACACGTGTGCTGGGTGACTGCAGAGACCTGGGTGACAGAGCCACAGTGGGAAGAGACCTGCAGGGAGTCACAGTCCTTCAGTGAATGGTCCCATTTCGTTCCCAGAGCAGCAGGATGAAGATCCATTGATCAGACATGCCCCTGGGTGAGATGACCCAGCAGGAGGAGGACATGCAGCCTGTGGGTACCAGCCATGCCCAAAGTACTTGCCTTGCTATGGGGGCAGCCCTAAACACCCCCAGGACTCACCCCAAGCCCTGTGCTAGGACAGGGCAAAGCATCAGACCGAGAACAGGATGATAAGCCAGGCTATGCTGCATCCATACTCGCATTCCAGTCAGCCAGGTACATGGCTTGTTTCTTGGACAAGCACCTGGAGGGTTAAATGTGCCCAGTGCAGTGGCCCCTGCCATCCTGAGGAATGGCCCTCCTGGATATTCCCAGCCCTTCCGCATTGAAGTCTTTACCCATCCAAAAGACCAGGGCTTGGATCAAGCAAGGACATCCTCAGGATGTTGCTCCAAGCCAGGAGGGTGGCCACTGCCTTGATTTAGAGAATAAATTTGGGTTAGTGCCACTGGTTGCCAGCAGCGGCTGGGATGCTGGGAGCAGTGGTTTACCAGGAGATGAACAAGTGAGAAACACGTGCTGGGGGAGGAAGGGGGAGGAGGAGGAGGAAAGCCTGGGGTGCCAATTAAGGGTCACTAGGGAGCTGGGTTAATTGGAGACACTCCTGTGACCTGACCCGGTGACAGTGACACACGGCAAGACAAGTGCTGGCGAGAAACACCCGCTACTCTGTGCTCCGAGGGAGCTCATCTCTGTGATTTACATGTGTCTCTGTTCTTCCCCTGCCTCGGTGCAAGGGCTCCCTGGCTAAAACATCACACCCCTGTGGCTGGGAAAGCGTCTGTGAGCCCACAAACCACCCTCATCCCCTCCCACTGACACCCCCAGGAGCTCCCATCCCACTCCTGCCTCGCTGCTGCCCCAGTCCCCAGAACTGTACCTGTCCCAGTGTTCCACAACATGGGACGGATGCTCATGCACCTCCTCTCCTTAAGGTATTGCACACACAGCACCTGGAGCATGCAAACAAACCCAGGAGGACCAAGAGAGGCAGGTCAGCAAGAGTCAGTTCCAGCATAAATACTGCATTTGCCAAAGACAGGAGGATGGGGATGCTGTTGGGAGCCCCGAGCTTGATAGTGTGGTGCTGTGCAGGGTCCCAGCAGAGCCCAGCTCCCCATGGTGTGAGCAGAGGATGGAACCATCCTGCCCAGGAAGTGTGTGTGGAGGGGAAGGACAGAGCCAGCACCATTGCAGTGGCAGAGAACCTGGTGCCTCCTGCCTCCTTGCACAGCTCCCCAGGACCACACATGAGATCCCACACCAATGACATGAAACACAAAAAATAGCATGAGGATATCTGCTCATAAATCCAGGGCATCTGGAAGGAGTGGGGAACGCAGCAGTGGGTAAGACCCACTGGAAGAGTCTGTCCTCTTTTCCAAGGGGAGATGGAAATCCCTCGGGGGGAACATGGTTGTCAGTGCCACCTCTTGATGTTCGCGCAGCACTGCCTTGTCCAAACTAGGACAAAGTCTGCAAGGAAGCAGTAAGTGGCTCAAATGCAGGCAAAAAGATTAATGGTTTAGCAGCCACTAACCCCCATCCCTGTGCTGGGAACTCGGCAGCACGGGCAGAGCCGCTCACAGACATCTCCACAGCCCCAAAGGTCAGAGCAGTTTGCTGGCACTGCCCTTTTGGAATTGACACTGCAGAAAGGGAGATGCTCCAGTAGCCTCTCCTACTTGCTGCCTCCTTGGGGAGAGACCTTGCTTGACCTGCCTCTGTAAATGCCAGCAGGGTGGGTTGGGCATGGGACAGGGGATTTTGGACACATCCGCTGCGTGATGTTAACCAGGGGCATGAGTTTCTGCAAACCACAGTAGCCTCCAGAAGGAATCAGCAGTGTCCCTAGTGAAAGCACTGCTCAGACTGCTGGCTCTGCCCTGTTGCACTCAAAGCCCATCTGACTCCGTTCTCCAGCTGCAGGAAAGCTATTTACGTGTACAAGTGAAACCTTTTCAAGCCCAGGTTTTCCTGGCCATATTCCTTATCCATCTCTCTTCATACTAACACAGTGCTATCCAACTGCTCAATTCATCCTAAACATCTTTTGTAACAATTGCGTTAATTCTAGCCCCACAGCTCTAAACTGGCCTATTTCCCCTTCCCCCAAAGTAGCTTAATACACCCTTGAAAGCATGTATAGGAGAGAATAAAAATAAATAAATAAGAGTAATTTCATTTTAAAGCTGTAGGTTGATCAAACGCTGTTAATTTGAAGCTATGGCAAACATTACTTTCCTCCTTCATTTGAAGTGGAAATAAGGCACACATTTTTAAACAAAAAGGGTAATTAACCACTGAATCTATTTAAGATAAGCTGTCTGGTGTTCGTTCTTTTCCAGTGGAAATTTACTATTGAGATTGCTTTCTTTCTCAAAGACTCTCTTTAGTACCTGAGATTTTGGATGCGATGCCAGAATTCCTGGGAGAAGTTTTCCAGCCTATGCCCACACCCTGCAGCACAGCACTGTCCCACTGTTAGAAATCTGGAATAAATACTCTGATCCTCATCTTTAAACATCAAGAAGAAGGGGAAGGACCAGCTAAGGAACAGCTGAAAATACCCACAAGGAGAATCTGTTTCTCGTAGGACTGGGTAGTATCTGTGCTGTTTGGGTACACGCAGAGACCTGGGTCTGTGGGTACAAAAAGGAAGGGTTCTCATTTGTGTGTGCTGGCAGTTACATGTTGTTCAAGTCAAGCTGCGTCCTGCATTACAAACTGATCTGAAACGATGGATGAAGCCTGTCACCACAATTCCTCTTCCAAATCTATTACTGGATGGGAGGAAAGAGCAGGGAGGGAACAGAGAAGGTTAAAGTGGTATAAATACAAATATATAGGAACACAGCCCCCAAGCCCTTAGCTAAACAAAGCACGCAGCCGCTGGGAACCCTGTCACAAAGAGAGACAGGGATTGGAAGTGATGGGAATCCTGCTCCCAGCGCTTCAGAAAAGCAGGAGCCTTCGCAATCTCCAGTCCCCTGCTGGCTCCCAAGAATGGAGCCAGCAGGGAGAGAGGCTGCAGATCGCAGGGGTTGGTTTGTTTTCTGACCACCCCAGGAGCCAGGATCTTAAAACTGGTGGCTTTTGTTTTAAAAGGGGCTGTTAAAGAAGGAAAGATCCAAGGCTGCTGTCTGAGGAGTGCTTTTAAGAGAAAGGTGTTCTGAGGGCAAGGGTGCTTGTGCTAAAATTCAGGCGAGCCATGAACATGACAGCATCCCAAGCCACGGAGCGGCATGGCGGTGCTGCGATATGTCAATTACTCACTCATTATGGAACAGCAGGATTCTGATTAGCTTATAAAACAAATTCACGCTTCTCCTACCAGGATCTTGCAACAGTACCCAGAAAAACACAGTCTTTATAGCTTCTCCCCCCACTTTTTCAATGGGCAGGATGGCTCCTGCTCTTGTGTAGTCAGTAACATCCATTCTCTGGCTTACAGGGCAGGCTCATTTGCCCCAGCCAGAGGCCACCAGCTATGAATGGAGAGTTTGTTAATTAAAAAGTATGCTGTGGTTTTAGGAATGTTTTTTTCCCGATTGCCAGAGCAGCCTTTTATGCTGCTTCATCAATGAGCAGAAGCTCAGAGGTGGGACGGGCGGCTGCAGACTCCATGCATCCTGTGAAGCTGCATCTACCCAGGCCTTGTCCACCTGATGGCCACAGCATTTCAGGTGTTCACACTGCAAATATCATGTACACTGCACATGTCGCAGGAGTGTGACTCACATACATGGGGCCTAAGGAAGATACAGGCTTGATATTTTGATGCCCCAAAGGAAAACAGGAGAGATTCACAGCTTGATCTTTGTATTTGTATTTAAGTTATTCTCTGAACAGTTAAAAAAAAAAAAAACAAAAACCCAAAGCAAACTAAACCACACAGTTACCATGATCCTAGCTCAAGTGAACATTAGTACATTAACTACACATCACCGTAACATAACCACAAAATTCAAAGCACTCATTACTTAAGAATCCAGATAACAAATATAGCAGAGTAACAAACAGAAAAATCTGGAGAAACCATGTTCTTTTTCACCTCTCCCACTTCTATACCCTCCTCAGCCTGAGCAGGCAGGAGTGATAAAGCACAGGCTGGCCTGGCAGGCACGCAGCTCTCCTGAATGTTGTGACAGAAAATGACTGGAAGAAACGGGATCTGTTAAGACTTTGCTGAGGTCCACATTATTTTTCTGCCATGCTAAAACCGTGGCTAGGCTGAGCCCTGCAATGCCTCACATGATAAGGACAAAGTAGCTGAAAGCTCAAAAGCAGCTCCAAATTTTCACATTGAATTGTCCAAAATTTCTCACAGCCAGCTCCTTGTAAAGGTCCCTGCAAACAGCCCAGGACAGCCTGCACTGCCTTCCTCCTGCATGTGGAGCTTTGCTCAGACTAAAAATAATGCTTGAGTACAAGCAGGTAAAAAACACTGCCTGTAAAGGCAACAAATTATTATTCATGATACAGGTATGAGCAGAGCCGCTCTGTGATGAAGACTGGCATTTCACACTGATTTTCTGGCCACAGCTGCACTTGGCTCCTGCTTGAGCAGAAATCAAGATATCATTTAGGGTGATAGGCTATTGAAAAAAAGGACCTATTTCAGAATTGGCTACAATACCTAAAGCGCTTGTTGTATATCCACATACACCAGCATCCCTCTGATTAACATCAGTCAGGTTAACATCGCTAAGGATTAACCAGTGTTGCTAACTCCCACGCGATACCTGTTGGACAACAAATGTGGAAACACAGTGGTCTTTGGAAACAAGCACAAAGTCATAGAGTTTTCTGACAAGACAGAGGATGACTTATCCTGGCAGTGTGCTAAGGCTCACCCTGGCAGAGACACTTTGGGAATTTGCCAGTAGTTTGGCTATACCTCATTTAAAAATAAAATGGGGTGAGGGGGAACGGAGGAGAAGCCAAATGCTCAGCCCCAGCAGGCAGCCATTCCTCTCAACCCACTGCTGGGGCTGTGGAGAAGGAACCCACTCAAGGGACCTGCTGCATCTGTGAGTCTCTGAATTAAAAGTGGGGACAAAAAAAAATGTGCGAACCTCATGCCAATCAATCCAGTAGGGATTGCCAGCAGAAGGATGGAGGAATTTCATATGGAGACCTCCTTTGGGGACAGCTGGGTCACTTGCTCTTCCCCACTCCTTGTGGGAAGCTGCTGCTTGTTGCTTCAGGGGAACAACAGTAGGGCAAGGCTCAGCATGTCAGATGCATCATGCATGCCACTTGGAGACCCTGGCAAAGTTCACTCTTCTCTTGGCAAGTGTAGTTTAGACCATCCCTTTCTCTCCCAGTGTAACCCAAGAGGGGCATCAACTGACAAGTTCAACAGTTGGAGGCCTTACTTGACTACCTTCTCATGACTTGTGTTGTGCTCATAGAAAACCTCTATTCTTCCAAGTCAACTACACTGGCTAAGAGACCTATTTTCAGCACTGTCCCACTTCTGTGGAGATCCATCTCCATCCCCACACCCTGTCCTAGCTTTCAACCTTTTGGGTTGTCTCCTCCTTTTCCTCCCACAATTAAGAGCATGCCTGCAGTAGGAAGGCTGGCTGCTCCTTGTTGTCCACTTCTCCAGCTAGGAAAAGCTGCTATTATTTGTGATTCAAAAAACACAAATATGCCTCCCTCAAGTGAATTTAGGAATCATCAGCCACAAAAGGCAGACCTAAATGGTGTTAAAGGAAGCTAATAAAGTTAGGCAAAAAGCTCAGCCTGAAGATGTGCTTCCCATTGGAGCTGGGATGCCAAAAAAGTCCTCAGAACCAAGCCTGGAGCTCTGCTCAGACTGAGAAAGGAACATGTGGCAGTGGCAGGAAACACATACCTGGGAGTGGAGAAATGCACATGAAACTCTCCAGCTTTTTCAGTGTTCAAAAAAAATTAAGAAAAAGAAAAAAGGATCCTTTGGAGCAGGAGGCGGGTAGGTAGGGCATGGTGGTCCAAGTCAGCTTCCAGTTTAGAAACAAGTGTAAAGCATTTCAACGTTTCCGATGATCAGACTTCTCAACTTTATCACTTGAATCCTTCCGTTCCAACAGCGGATGTGTCTGTCCCTGAACATTAACGGGGAGCAGAGGGAGCTGCTCCAGAGGAGACAGCTGCAGAAGTTTTCTTGCTGCAAATTCCTTCATGCCATTTTCTATTTGCATATTTTAAAGCAAGCTGCATTCCTCTGAGGAAGAGAAATATTTGTAGCAATACTGTGCCCTATTGCAAAGGAGTCATAAGCAGGAGATGGTGCGGCCATAATGGATTGTCCTGCTCTGAATGCCCTACACCTCCAGTATTTTCCAAACCATAGTCAAAGGGGGAAAGCTAGCGTGAGCTTCCTGTTTGTGAGAGAAGTGACGATCTCTACGCAGCAGAGGTATTTCATTTCATTTCAAAGCAATGTGCAACACTTAAAGCCCACAGACACTTCCAGCCCTTTTTAATCTCCTTTCAGCAAGCATGTCCTAGTTTATTACAAACTCTGCAATTACTCCAACCTGGCTGAGAGATTATCCATCCAGTACATGCTGAAACCTCTTTCTTACATGCACTCTTGCACACTCACACACACACACACACATATCTTAAGGGAGGTAAGGGGAGTTTGAAAAAGCCACTTTCTTCTGACATTTGGAGATCTACTTACCAGATTGCTCCTCCCTGGGTGCACAATAAACACCACCAAATGTCAGGCTGTGGCAGTTTCAAGTTCAAGTTAAATCAGTTAACTTCACTTTCCTTCTTCGCTATCAGAAAATTTGTACAACTCAGGGAGTGGGGTAGGAATCCTCATGCTCCTGCAGTTCTGATTAAGTACCCAGACACAGCCTCTTCTTGAAGGCAATACAATATTCTTACCATGTGCCTAAAATGGATTTCAGCTGTTGCTCACTAATTGTACCTTAAACAGCTCTATACAGCAGAGTCCAAACTACGGTACCATCTGGAAGACCCAACAGTGCTTAGAAATTACAGAATAACCAGCATAAAGCAGCAGGACTATGACAACCAAGGACAATCTGCTGCAGTGTTGTCTCTGTGTTTGGCCAGCCAGTCTTGGTTTCTTCAGATTCTCTGAACTAGCAAAATAGAATGCATCCTTGTAGGTACTGGCCACAAGATGTAATAAAAATATTAGGAAGTTCTGCAGTCTTCAGAGGCTGGCTTAAGATCCCCGTAACCTATATGTAAAAGACAGAGGACGACCAAATCTGCAGCCAAGGTCATATAAACTCCTGCTGATATGCAACCATGCTGCAGACCTTGTAACAAATCAACTTAGAGGAACAGTGTTCAAATAAAATTAAGACTCAGAACTTCAACTCAGCAAAGTCTGGGATGTAAACTTTGATTCTCTCTGCTCCCTTGCCACTTTGGCTTTGGGACTGCAGTCTGTTTGACATGTAGAGTTGCCTGAAATCCAAAACAGCCTTTCTAGACTTAAATGTAGTGCCAAAATTAATTGTGGATGAACTTAGCACTGTGGCTCAGAACTTCTATGACTCTGCAGCAGTAAGTCACACTGTCACTGTTACCTCAACAGAGTCCAGTTGTTAACCTGTCTGACCCTTTTACAGTAATTGTTCAAACAGAAACCAGGAGTGTCACCACATGCTCCAAGACTTTTCAGAACTGATGTAGGCTCCAGGCTCAATAAAAAATCCAGGAAGCTGAATGCTCAGCACTGCTGCCCACATGCTTCAGAAACTGCAATAGGTACTCCCCAAGCACTAGCTTCCCCTTCCTCTGTAAGTCCATTGCCTTCTTGTCTGTCCTAGCTGTCACCAAAATGACTTAACCCCTCTGGATGGCTCTTGGGGAACTCCTGGTCCAGCTCCTTGCAAAATTTGATTGGTGGAAAAAGCACATCCCAAGCAATTAGAAGCAATGCAACTGCTCCCCCAGCAAAGTGAAGTTGATGAGAAGAGCCTGAAAAAAATCTCCCACCTGCTAAGTTCCAAGTTTAGAGGGTTTAAGAATGCCTGTTTAAAACCCTTCCAGCCCAGAATTAAATGCCCTGATTTCCTACTGTGGTATAGGAGCAACCCCCTACTAAGGCAGTTAGGGGGTTATTCAAAAGCTACAGTGGAAGATCTGGGCCCAAACCTGGAATGAGAGACTGATTTACAAGTCTTTGCTGATCTAAATGCAGGCCTGCTGCAATTCCTTCCAGTTCTGTAAAAAGGGCTGTTTTCCCCCAGACCTCATTGTCTAGTTCAGAGACACACAGAATTGTTTCTCATGTCTCTCCTTTTTAGGGCTATTTTTATCTTCTAAACAATGGCAATTTGCAAAAGTCTCATCCAGAAAGCAAAGATCCAGCTCACCTATCAGCAAAGGGACTAATCAGCTTGTGTCCCTAGACTGCAATGCAGTATGCACGTAGGTTAGAGAAGCACACCAAAGGCTCTCCCTCCAAAGGCTTTCTATCAAGGCCTGCCCCAGAAATGCTGCAGAAGTGGCCTGAAGTCACTGCTGACTGTACTGACTGTACTGCATGTGCATTTGCTCATTCATGTCAGCAAAGTCTGGCCATTGTCATGGCCAGGGGGTTTGGGTAAGTGTCTCCACTCTAAGGTGGCTAGATCTTGAGAGCTCAAAAGGTGTTTAGCAGCTCTTTCTTCCAGCACTCAGCTAAAGCCTCTCTAAGGGTAGAAGGAATGGAAAGAAAGGTGCAATGTCCAGCTTTCCTCCTCACCCCAGCCTCAAACTTCCTCCAGTTTACAGAATGATTCCTAAGCCACCAGCAAAACACTGTCTTCAAGGAGAAGCACAGGAGGAAGATGGTGCAGGCAACCCCTTTGCTAGTGAAATACTGCCTTGGGCCAACACTTCATCTGGGGTGGGAGTGGATGGGATTTCAGACCCAGTCCATCATGCCTGGGACATCAGCAGAAGAGAGTTTAACTTTCCATTGACTAGCATTCCCCAGCCAAGCAGATGTTAAGGGAGGCTACAATACACATCCAGCTTCCAAAGGGTTAGCATAGCAGGCAGGAGAGGAAAGAGATGGATTTGGCTCATAATAGTCAAATTTCAAGGGTCCTCTCTCCACAAAAAATAGGTCTGCAGTCAGAACAGCCAAAAGCCGCAGGGAAGTGAAGAGGAAGGGGGGTGGTCTGGCTCCTTATAAGTGTTTTTGTTGTTCTTCAAAGCTGAATGCTTTTTCAAAGGCGTAGCAATGGACATTGATTTCAGCCTGAAAGTAGCAGCCTTCTCCCCACCCACTCTGAAGTGACTTTCTCAGCAGGAAGCACTGTGGCTATAAGTCTTCTGCTTAACAGCAAAGCAACACATTTTGGCAACATCTTAAATATATTCATAGGACATCTGTGACTGGGTTTGGAGGGGAACCAAACAGGATAAAGGGAGGAGGAGTGAAAAGGAAGCACAGGAGGGGGGAAGAAAGGGATGGGAAGGTTTAAAAATGTTAAGTGTTCATGAAAGGTAAAAGACATCTTCTGATATAGCAGCACTTTAGCAGTCAGCCACGCTGAGTAGACCCTGTCTGAGATCAACTGCACGCCAACTTTGTTCCAGAAACAAGTCTGAGAGCCTCTCTCTTCAGCAAGTATTGGTTACGTGGATAGTTCTTTTGTCCTGGCATTTAAATACTGCAGCTTAAATGAGTCCTGGGAATGAAAAACAGAACAAACCAAACAAAGCCCATTCGCACTAAACCTTTTAATGATTTAAAAGAACATCTGATTGACCAGAGTGTTTGAGAAAATCAAGACAGCTGATCTGACAGCTCTGGAGCATCACTGTACATTTACCAATCAAGCATGATACAGGATGTGCCCCATGACAGAGCATTTTCAAGGGAAAACATCATTGAGGACACCCCCTTGCAGAAGCCTGTCAACTTTTCTGCCATTTTTCTTAAGCTATTAACAGCAATTGTGCATGTACCCACCATAGTGGGCAATCATGCTACCCCACTCCACTCACATACATCAAATCCACTCTAAAACTGACCCAAACATATGAAACATTATGTCCTCCCCACATTGTGCAGGCCAAGACGAAAGGGTAAGGCGATGAGCAAACCAGCAGCTCTGATATGAACAATTTAACAGCCGTGCTATGCTAGAGAGACCTAGGGGTAGGCCCTATGAGTAAATGATTTTGCACACTGATGCATCTCGATTAAACTTGCCCGGGCTTGTGCCTCAGTGTCTCCTCCCCTAGCCAAACTGTTCTCTTGAATCAGCTTGCTGCAGAGTGAGAAGAATGGTCACCACTTCAGAGGAAGTGAATAAAGCTGATGCTTCTTAGCAAAACCCTCCTGCCTGGCGACAACTGCCCAGGGTCATGCCATCTGCATCCCCTTGTTAGGCAGCAGCTGCTCTACTCGCTCTGCAGAAACCTTTCTTCCTTCTGGATAGCAGCAATAGCTGATTTAATTATTGATGATGATGGGCAGAGGAGGAGGGGTTCTTCAGGAGAACTCACAAGTGCCACATGCCACAAATCCTAAAATAAAGTCCCTATTCTAAGGTTTCAAAATCATTCCTGTTCTTTTACAGGACACTGATGAGAAATATTGATAGACTCAGCTAGTTATTCAAGCAGCATGCTTGCACTACATCCAGTGCCACCTTTGAGCCTCTGTTACCTGTGCGAGTGTGAGGTACAGTGTAGTGTTATTTATCTTGAGATGTAGGTGTATGTTCTGGACGGGGAACGAGTGGATTCTGCTTGGGCAGCTGGGTCATTCAGAAAATCCCAGATGAGGATGGTGTCATCATGTGAGCTGCTGACAATCTGGAACTCGTCAAACTGAAGTCGAAAGACTCTTCCAGAATGCTCCTAAATGCAAGTGGGAGACACAGCATGTTATAAATTTGCTGGCACATGGGATGGACCAGGGAAGATGAACTTGGACTTGGATTCTAGCATTACATGCATTTCTCAGTAAACTCCACATGACACACTGTGCATCAGCATCACATTGTGTAAATTAAGTCCTCATTCAGTGAAAAGGATTTGCTGTATCTGAGGACTTGGCTCACAGGAAGTGTACAGTTACCCATTACTCCTTAAATCTTAAACATTGGACATGTACAGTGCAGAGCAAACCAAGCTCCCTTCACCACACAATTCAGTCTGGCGAGGCTGACAGGAACACTGTCTTCCTTGTTCCATGGTGAAACTCTTTCTCAAAATCACAGATTTCCAAATGCAGTAGGTTACAGGGGGAGAGATGAGAACTTTGCATTTGTCACCACTGCCACTGCTGTAAAGGAAAGGGTTTAATACTGGAGGACACTAAGAAGCCTGTTGTAAAGCCCGGTGACATAGTAGTAATTCCTCTTAAGCAGTTCTAAAAATATGAACTAGAAAGGGCATACTTTATAGGCAGTTTGCATTCTGCTCTGAGGCTGAGTGGAAATGGCACGACGATTTGGCAAGAGTTCAGACTGTAATTAACAGGAAGTAATGGCAAGATCCTGGATATCACAGAGCAAATCCACTGTACTTTCCCTTTTGTGTTGCCTGTTTTCCTTGATGCTTACACTGCTGTAAGAGCAGTGGCCTCTTCCTTGGTCAGAAGGGAACAGAAACCATGCAAATAGAGTGAGCCCTATCTCTTCCATTAATACAAAATTCTCTTCAGTGCTCACACATTGTAAGGGCTTAGAGTCAGGAAAAAAACATGTCTTAAAATACTTCCATACCGAAAAGACAGTTTTCTCAAATATTTAGGCAAAAGATTATTCTTAGCTACTAAATGCCTCTGTCCTATGGTACAGGACTACAAAAATACAGCTTGGTTTGCAAAGCACAACAACTGCTTTAAAGTGAATCTCTTAATCTCTAAAATTGACTGAAAATACACACATGCAATATTCAGATTCTATTTTTAAGATAAATTTTAAAAAAGGTCTAATCCTTGGAACGTTTCTGATCTCTTAACTATACTTCGAATTTGTCTTAAAAACACCTCATGGGCTTGTCTTCCCACCTATTCAAAAAAGAAATGTTTTCCCAGAGTCTGTGTTGTATAAGTGAAATAAAGAAGCTTTTTGCTAAAAAATATCACTACAACAGTCAGATCCACTGAGGGACTGCTCACAGAGAGAGGTGCTTCCAAAAACTGTTTCCAGAGCTCCCTTTTTTCTCCCAGTCACTGTGTGCTGTGTAATGTTGCCCTAGAAGTTCCACACACCTGCCTTTTGCTTTTACAGAAGCTGTAAGCACAATGCACACCCTAAGTTGAGTCCAAAAGGACCTGAACTCTCTAGCTTGTAAGGAAAGCTGAACTATGCGCTTATTCTGTGCCTCAAAAGCTTCTGACAAATTCATGTGGCCACCGTTCCAGCTAACAAAAGACAAAACTGGAAGGGACCTGGCATGCAGTGAGCATTTGTTATCTGTGCACTTTCCTCCTACTGTTTGAAAATTGAACACGAGCAGCAGGAGACTCATGATGTTCATTGTGCAGCCAGGTTTAATTTTGGAGGCTGAGGGAAGAGAAAAAATACAAAACCAAACCATGGGTAAGTGGGTATAAGGACACCCTGTTGTCATAAAACTCCTAAAAGTGCCACAACAGCTTCCTCTGTCCCCCCCATCTCTTTTGGCCACCTCCATTGCTTTCAAATGGGGATTTATGAGTATCTGTGTGTTGAGATTCCTACAGTGTTTCCATCCCACCGCATCTGATTTATAATACAATTAGCTGGGGCACTTTGGCTGTCCACTGCTGGAAAATGCAGAGGAAATCACACCAGTTAAATTAAGTCTACAGGTTACTAGGCACACATTTGTTTCAGGCTAGAGCAGGAACACTACTAGTACCAAGCTGAAGTCTTAGACTCTCAGGATATGTGGTTATGGTTACAGAGTAGTTCCACAGTTCAGAACTGGGTGGCTGATGACAAAGGGTTTTTCTGGATTTCAGCCATGAAACAATTTGCAGTTCTACTTAGCTAACAAGCAGGTTTTTCAGAATAGTACCTGCAGGCATCCAAGGCTCTCACAGACTCTTACGCTGCAGCTTATGGTTCAAATACACGATTGGAAAAGAGTTAGCATGGTTTAATGCTCTACTGCCTGTCAGCGGAGTCACAGTAACTCTCATACTCTGCACCAAATGTGAAAGCTACAACAACAGTAGCAATTCAGGTGGTGGATGAGAGTGCAGAAGGTCAGTCAGCACAGCTCAGCTGGTGAGAGGTAACCACACTTCTAGAGAATCAGATGGCTTTGGTATGATCTTGGTTTAGAGCACAGACTGCAGTCGCATGCCACAGCAGGAAAAGGTCTAGTATATACCGACCCAAATATTTCTTTGCTAAAAAAGAAATATGTTTAGTATCTCTTTTTCAAAGATAACTTGGTACTGGATTGAAATATTCCTTTATCCTCAGCAATAGTGCAAGTTTTTTGGGGTGACCGTGATGGAGGAATACTTAGAGGAACCATCCTATGGCCTTAGCTGTACTGGCATTTTCCTCACAACTTTCTCACATTATTATAAGACCAATGCAGAGCCACTGTTAAGCATGACTGTGAAAGTTGTTAACACCCACACAATGACATTTTAACCACATCATCATCACACCTGCCCTAAATACTGATGGACAGTATGAAAGTGGTAGTTGCTGTTTAAGGATGAGGCAATTTCACTCTCTGTTCCGGTCCTTACCTACTTTTTCCTTAAACATACAAATGCCAGTTAAAAGCAATTCCAAAGGTGGTTTTGTTCTTGTTGCTCAAATTTGGAACATAAATCTTTAAGAAATTTCATGTCAACATATCAGACAACTTACTATTACAGCATCAGGTACACACAGATTGAAGTAAACACACTGGCACACAGATTTCAAGAAGGACAAGTCTCAAAAATTAATTTAGCTAATAACTTCAAATCACAGAGCAAAACTGTTAAAAAGTGAGTGACAATTCCACAGGTTCCAACTTTAAATGCTTTATAGCTTGCAACATTTAAAAAAAACCCCAAAACATAGACACATAAAAAAGCCAGACCCATAGATATTTCTAGATTCTGCAGACTGCACTAAGCTGCCTTGAGTTTTCATGGCTCAAGATAGCCCTGATCAAGCACACTTTTCTGCTCCCTCCAACACCCCTGTCAAAAGCTCTTACCACAAGGGTTCGCAAGCAGAGGGTCCCCGCTGGAGCACGGGGGTCCAAAGCAGCCACAAGATCCCATACTTTAATTTTCCTAGTAGTGAAAAAATAGAGAAAACCACAGCTTTGTTAGAGAGAAAAGAGCAAGTGCTCAAAGGAAAAAAAAATAAAATTAACTGTTAGTACATCTTAGCTAATACACCAGTTCAAGGAAAATTACAGCAATCCTTCTGCTCTTGAGAACCGGTTCTCGCATTTCCCCTTTGTAAAACTTATAGAGCTTAATGGGAGAAAAAAAATACACTGTCAAGAAAGTAAAACCCATAAAAAGCAGGTGGCAATAACTAACAGAAACATGTGGGAGTGCAGACACCTAGTCTGTAATGGCAAATGGTCCAGAAGATATAACCACAGATAGGAAAAATTGTTCTTACCAGTGGTTCAGCTAGAAGAGGTTTCAGGCTGTGTCGGTCAGACATTCTTACAAAGTAAAGAACTGGACACACACATCAAAACACACTGACTTATTGCAAAAGAAGGAAAAAAGGTACGCTTTGTGACATGATCCTGATTTACAGACAAGGTGACTAGTATTTATAAGGAAGATACAGCAAAGTGAGATGTGAGACACTGAGACAGACAGAAAGATGCAAGGTATTAACTGCACTGATGGCCTCACCCATCATATGCCCCACTGACTATCCTCTTGTTGTCAAAGCGTATGCATCTCACCAACTCTTCATGGCCTTCCAACACTCGTAAACATGCCCCACACTCGATATCCCACAGCCTGGAAGAAAGAAAACAAAAGAAGTACTTAAACCAGTTATGAAGTTAGCCTACTTGCTTTCCATGCTTCTGTCAGCTTTTTGACATGACTTCCAGTTACCATGGATAAAGAAAGGTTATTTTCCTACAAGAACTGAAATTCTTTGACATGCATTGTCTAGAGGTGGTCCATCTGTGGCTGAAATGTGCTCTGCTCATACAGGAATCTTAATAGCTGTATCTGCTGCATCTCCCTGACACACAGCTGAAAAGAAAGAGGCACAAATGTTCTTAAACACTCATGCAATTAGCATTCAGACCAACTTGAACTTCACAGTAGTGAGAAATACAGGTGGAATCTCTAGGTGACACATCTCAAAGCAGCACAACTGCTGAGGGTTCAGGTCACTTTTCCCAAGAGAGAGACAGAAAGAAACAGAAACACTGTCCCCACATATTTTACTCCTGAGGTTCCCCACAGAATAATCCAGATCCAGTGGATTTGTGCCCAAGGTTGGTAGATAATGATTGCAGCTGTCCTGCCATGACAAGCTGCTCTCACTTTGGACAACAAAGGAACGGACAGAACTCTTTCACCACTATAGAACTGAGAAGCAATTTGTCTGTGCACACAATTGAGGCCGATGAGGAGCACCAGGTGATTCTTCAGCCTGTGAAGTTGATCTTTCAGGAATATGAAGATGAAGATCCTAATAATTATCACATAAGAACCAGCATGCCAGTCAAGGTCAGAGCAAGCAACTCCATGGCAAAGGTCAGCCAAAGGCACTCTGGCTGGTCAGAGAGCATTAAGTTTCCCAAGGACTGTAAACAGGATGGACAATGCCAGAAATGAACTGGTGCAGAAAGGTTTGAAAAGCAATCTTGTGCCAGGAACTTTAGTGCCATGTGTTTCCATTCCTTGCCATTAATCCTGAGATTGCCAGCAGCTCTGGGAGGCTGCATCACACTAATTCAGGCCTGTATTTTCAGGTCCCAGTTTGAGGTTTTACCTGAATCTGAATGTGCTGAGATGATAAAGTCCCTAGCCATGTGGGGAATGAGCCTTCATGTACGAAAGAGGTAACTACTATGTAAGAGCAGAATCTCCTAATAGAATTGGTGTCAAGGGCATCTTCCAGATTTGATAACCTTCTCAGATTTCTACTTCTTTAAATAGCCAAAGGATGAAACAGTAAGGGAAGCACTCTTAAGGCTTAAGAACTAACTAAAACAATTTACTACAAAGTGTACACAGTCAAAACCACTACCACTCTTCCTTCCTATAGCTTTGGGAGAATTTCTGGAAGTAGAAGGAAGTCTGCAAGCCTTTAATTCACCTGAAGACCTGACAGAGCTGGAAGATGTACAGAACGCAGGTGAGCCTGAATCCTCATCTCCTAGAGAGAACACTGTTGTTTAAACAGTCTAGTATCAGAACCCCATGTGTGCACACTCTGGAGGTTGAACACACACATGCAAATCAACCACTCAATTAAAAATTAACCCAAGATGATGTAGCCTGAGTCTATTTTCTTGTTCTAAATTATCTCTTCTGTCTTATTTTTTTCTATACCATGTTTGTCTGTAGCAATTAAGAACTTTGACCCTGAAGACTAAGATACTGAAGTGGTTGGATTAAACTTGATGAACCAATTTGTAATAGATGGAAATCACCACAATGACAGCAATGCCTATGTAGCTGTGTCCTCTTACACTGGTGAAATATCTGGCCTACAACAAGACCTAAATGATTTTTATACACAACATCTCTCTACAGAAGATATTGATTTCTCTGCCACTTCACATGTCCTTGTGTTTTCAGTTGCAAAACTAGAAATCACTGCTACCTTTCAGAAAAAGTTTCCCTGAAACTGAGGAACATCAAACATCAAATTCTGTATCAGGAGGCAGCCTCTATTAAAGGCCAGCACACAACATCTGGCATTTTATAGTGGATTAAAATCAAACATACAAAGCACAAAACCACCCACAAAGATGACTTGGTAACCTGCCCTTTCTTCATCACCCTTCCACTGATTTGTGCCCCCTGCTAATGGCTGGGAGAAAACAATGTGATCAGGTAAGTCTTGTGCCTTACCCACACAGCAGCCAAACACGACTCCCATTAAGATTCACTGCCAACATTCCTGAAATTCTAGCACAATTTATCTGTCAACTAGGGATTTTGTCCAACATAAGCATAAAAGTAACTGTATTCCTCTTTAGCGTTATCACTATCTTGACATCTATTTTTATTAGCATTGCAAGTCGTAATTCAGATCCTTCTCTAACTGCTGTAACATTTAACTATTTCTTACTCTAACATTGAGACCAAGCTTCGTAGTACAATTGCAGAGGGGTTTTTTCTATTTGAAGTGCAAGAGTTCTCACCATGCGTAAGTGGTGCTACTCTTACATGACGCCTGTAATACTTCTTCCCTTGATTTAGAGACAGAAGTTCCAGCTCTCTTGGTCATGCTTTCACAGACAGCCCTATACTAAAATCTGGTATAATGACCTGGTGATGTCAATCAAAGGACAACCATTTTCCTACAGAATGCAAAGCTGGGAGAGGTAAGCAAAGTCCACAGGCAAACAGCCGCATGTATCATTCTCACTGAGGAGAACTTATTACTGACATGCAAAGTGAAGGGTTTCTGGTTACACTGTCCAGTTTTCAGGTTTTATCAGAAGGCAGATTATTCAAAGCAATGACAAAGACAAAAGGGGGGTTGCTCTTACTCCTGTTTGCACAACAGAGCCATTTCCTTACATCACTTCAACTACTACTCAAGCTTGCTCCATACGCCCCGAGATAAGTGACACATCCCTCTGCCAGCAGCTGAGGATGTACGGAGAAACCCTGACTCATGATACCAGAAGGAGTTAAATCTCAGACTGCAACCAAGGCAGCTGGAGAAGTGCAAAAGGCAGTAAACTGAACTTCAGCCTCTAAACCAGCTGTTCCAAACTTAACCAGGTGCCAAGCACCACAAGAGGAGTTTGGCGAGAGCCCAGGAGGATTTCTGCAGAGGATTAAATGCCTCTTACTGCAAATCTGACCCCTTTAACTAGACACATAGCCCAATTAAAATATCACAAGAGGACATCATAGAAAGTGGTACTTGCCAGCTCTTTCATACACCAGAACTGTCAGAGCAATGCAACTTGTTGATTAGTATGGGACTCTTGAGATACAGAGGATGAAAGACAACACAGTAAACAGGCTTCTAATATCTCCTTCCAGTAGTTCCCAATGTTCTATAGCAACGAAAACATTTTTCAAAGACGACAAGGGTACAGAGCACTACAGTTGCCTAACCTCTGCACATCCCAGGGAATCAGAGACAATGTGCTGGCACAGAACTCTGCAATGGGGAGTGTGTCTCTCACCTGATAGTATTATCTGAAGAGCCGCTCACTACTAGCCTGTCTCTGTACTGCAGACATGCAATGCCTCGTTTGTGGCCATTTAAGGTGCGCACAAATTCGCAGGTACTAGTGTTCCATACCTGTGACAGGAAGGGGGGAGGGAACCACATAGAGACAAAATTATTAAGAAGAGACTAACAAAAGCTGGTATCTGTATGATATACAGATGCATCCAGAATGCTCTTAATTGAAGATGCTATCATTAAGAGTGGGAAGATTACTGCTCCAGTGATTTGTGATTATATTCTGCAACTGTTAGCATCTTGGGTCACTGTACACAGAAGATTTTTGCCATACCATATAAGAATTAGCTTCCAAAATCAGGCTTTAGCATTCTTGGGCTATGATTTAGGCTACACAGGATCTTGATTTTCCTCAGGTTTAAGGCTGCAGATTTGGATCACAGCAGTAAAATTTAAGAGACTCCTATCCACTCACCTCCACTTTTGCCCCCATGCTGCCCTCTGACAACTGTTCGAGTGACATGCTGAAACAGATCATGGAAGTGGTCAAGTTGAAAAAGAACACAGAAAAAAAAAAGTCCTTTTTCAACTGCATCTGTAGCTAGATCTGATTTGCCATCCAGCGCTGTAAACAAGTTGTGCAAGCTCAACACAGCAGGGACAAGTGGAAATAAGCAGCAGGAAGAACACTGCTTCTAAAGGAAGATCTGTGCACTAACTGCCAAGGACCATCTTTCCCTCTCTGGGCATCTGTTCTCGGTTATTAAATACCCCAATGCTGCAAATAAAAAGCCTCTGAAACACCTCACCTTTATAGTTCTGTCACCTGATGCTGATACAATGTACTTGTCATCAAAGTCCACCACGTTGACAGCTGCTCGGTGCCCTACTAGCACCCTCCTCAGGGTGATGTCTGTTGGTGAAGCCATGTCCCACACAGCAATGGAACGGTCTTTGGAACATGTCACCATCATGCCGTTATTGAAGCGGAGGTGCAGTACCGCTTCACAGTGGTGAATCAGTGTGTTCAGCATCTCACCTGCATTCACGTCCCACACCCTGCGGGTCCAAATTTCAAACCAGAGAGAAGAGAGTTAAAAACTGTACAGTGGATTTTCCGCAGAGCAAGAGAGGAACAAAGAGAGGTAATTGACTCTCTAGCAATATTAAGAGAAGCTAATATAACACCACAAGTTATATCTATATCTATTAAATAGTTCATTAAAAGATGCATTATATAAACCTGTTGACTATGCATACACTGAGACAGTCCAGCAGCCAAAACCCCTGCAATGCAATTAACACCATAAAAATAAACCAGCCAGGAAAGAAGCGTTCTTTAATTAAGGGAATTTAGTGCTGAGGAAAGGTATGAGATTGATGGCCTTAAAGACTGATGTTTCCTGGTTGTATAAGCCTACAACACACTCCATTTCCAGTCAATAAGTACTTAATCATAACCTGTGGGGAAGCAAGTTCAGTGACAAGTTTAATTTTTGACCTCTTTCACAGGACTATCAACTCAAGGCACAATTTATAGAGAAGCAGAAGACAAGATAATGCTTTTCAAACAAATATAAGTAATTGCCACAAGTTGCACCATGAACTGCATTTACCCTCCAGTGCATCTGTTACACAGCTACATTCCAGGAATGTGCTGAATACTCAAATTAAGACAGAGCAGTTATGTCAACTTAATGTTACTAGAACCAACTGTTCCAGCGGAAAGATAATTTAAGATGAAAATTAGGAAAAGGCTTCTTACAGAACTTCTAGGAATTGAAATGAAGATATTAAGTTTTAAAAATGTTTCTTTTGGGCTATTCTTTTGGCAAACTCCTTTTACCCTCCATAAAGATTTCTTTTGGCACTATCACACCTGTATCCCAGATATACTATGTGAGAGCAGAAAATGGCCGTATCATCAGGCACATCAGACATGGCAGAAGTTTCCTCTGCCAATAAGGCAAGCAGTAAGAAAATCTAAAATGTCAGAAAGACTTCTAATGCCTTATTTTATAACTTATGGAGGCTGAAGTGCATCAACTTATGGTCTATAAATGAGAATGAATAGTACATTCCAATTACAAAACGCAAAGAAGAAAACCTGACAGAATAAAGACCTGAGCTGTTAACATACGAGGAATTTGCAGACAGGGTTGCCAAACCAAACAGGAGCTGGAGACCTACTGACTTCTTTGGACAAGTGCATCCCTGAGATCTCAGAAGCATTAAGAACCCATCTGTACTGTCTATTGAATGAAGCCCCTCTTCCTGAGGAGACCTGAGGATAAAAGTGATGCATCCTATTTGCCTCTGGGTTCTGCACAAACATTTACAGATACAGTGGGAAACAAAAGTATTTCTGGGCAAGTAGCCAGGCTGCAATTTGGCCTGCCTGGCCTGACATGGAAGATGACAGTGCTTGTTACAGAAATCAGCCTCTCTGTTGTGATCTGCTCAGTACAGTGCAGCTCCCACATCATCTCCAGGCAGGCAGAATTGCTGAAATTCTCGATTCCTGCCAACGATAGGACCCCAAAATCCAGCAGCACCACAAGACCACATGCATCACGTCAGGAACTAAATGTAATCTTTATTAGCTTAACAGTGGTAGTTTACACACATGCACAGTGATAACCATAAAGAGCTTTCAGCTAATAGCTTCAGAAAAGGCCACTGCTGCAGCTTTTTGTTGTCTGTAACTTCACTTCATGGGCACCGTTTGTACTCTGACAAGAAGAGAATATATAATATAACAACACAGAGAAGACAGACCTGCTCCTTCACATCCAAGTTCATATTGCAATTCATTAACTCATATGTGCCTGTATTTACACTACAGGTCTTAGACTCTCTGGGATTCTGTAATATGTCTAATGGACTTCACATCTCTACAACATGCACCACAAGTGCTGACTTGAGGTGTCCAGCCTTTGGTTGGACAGTGGAAGGAAAGCAAGGTTAGAACGATTGAACAAAAACAAACATCATGCTAAATTTAATTAAGAGTCACAGGAGATCTGGTCATACATCTTTTGTTAAAATTAAGTGACTATGAATGACTAAACCTTCAAACCTACTTTGAAAACTTCAACCAACTTTAAAAAAGTTATTCTCTGGGAGAAGTTAAAACATTCTCAGGGAACTTCAAAACATGCAAAACCTTGGTGAAAAGCCAGATGGCCTTCCTAACTCATCTTGACCTTGACTGACCTTCGCTTAGGTTCTCATTTCTCCTTGACAGCCATTTGCATAGACATCTGATAAATAAGGCACAGTACACTCCTGAACACATATGCTGAACTACTTCACAGAACTGACTGAAGAGCACACATTTAAGAAAATACTATTTCAGCAGCTTGCAAGGCTAAAATCTTAGAGGCAAACAGAAAACTCCAAATCATGAGCACACACCTGACTGTTGAGTCTGAAGATCCAGTAATGATCACCCGTTCATCGTACTGGAGACACAGGACAGAACCCGTATGTCCAGTGAGAATTCGCTTGCATTCCAATGTATTCTTATCCCAGATCTAAGATAGCAAACATTCAAAACCAGACAGCTCAGTAAGATTTTCACCTTTCAGCACTTATGGGTTTGACTAGTTCAGTTTTTACTTCAACACATCATTCACAGTGCAGTATAGAACATCTTCAGTGGCATCTGTAGAATCTTCTACAAGGCTCTTTGGTGCAATACATTAACATCTTTGATATTATTGTCTTTACTATGAATATTGGTTTTACCCTTCTCATCAAGTACAAGGCACAGTAATTACATAGGCTGTAATTACTGATGGGCAAAAACTCTGCTAGGGAAGTCTGTCTGTAGGAAAACAGGGTCTCTCTTGCCAGATAAAAGAGGTGTAACATGCTCTGCAAGTATGAGGTGAGGGAAGAAAGAGGACAGGTTACTAACGAGATTGGGCAGGTGTCACTGAAATTAGGACACTATTATTTATGACACAGGCACTACATTCTGGAGCATTCTCACCTTGATAGTATTGTCTCGTAGGCCACTTACTATCTTCTGATCATCATACTGTAAACAATAAACCCCTTTGCTTGTCTCGCTTCGGCAGTGGATCCTCTGTAAACTGTGCCTTCCACAACGCCAGTTTGACTCTATTGTCTTGAGAGACAGGAAACAGAGTAAAAATAAAGCATGGAACTATCACCCCTTTTTCTGTTTGTTTGAGAAGACAGTAGATACTTTTCTTTAAGTTTTTTTCTGCAGGCAGGCTCATATAATGACACAACTACTTTCTAAACTGCTAACACATGTAAGAAAACCAATTAAATGGACAAAAGCCTAGAAAACATTGTGGCTAAACTCATCTCTGTTATCTGGAATGGTGAGAGAGAAGTGACCTAAAATCTTTTTTCTGTCTCCAACCTTTAACCCCCAGTGACTCAACAGCTAAACAACTGAAAAGAAAGTCTCAGTTGAGCTCTAGGTAAGCACTTGTACAAATTTGTCACAACAGCACCTGAGCATGCTCTTGCCATTAGGGAAGTACCAGAACATGGCATTTTGCTCATACTAGATATAAGGCAACCATGCTCAATTTCTCCCTGTAACATCTTGGTAGGTCTCATCCGCACCAGCTGGAGCAAAGTACTGTGGAACAGAGAAAATCAAGATGGCATGGTGCTGCTGTGGCATCTGACCTGCAAGGGGTAGAAACTCCCTCTGCAAACAGCTCACTCAACAATCCAACTCACCCCCTGTATAAAGGAGTAGTGAAGCCTGGGACTTTATATCACTATCCCAGATCTACAAACTCTAGACAAAGACACAACAGATTTAATGAGGAATTTCATTAGAATGGCATATTCTCAGAATTTTGCATCATGAATAAATCAGCAAGATTCAAAAATAAATTAAAAATCCAACCAAACACACCACATCTGGAAGCTGTTTCTTACCTCTATGTCCTGTATAATTTTGGGGTAAAGTGCTCTGTAGAATGAGTTGGGTGGTGAAGTCCCATCAGGAGGTTTATTTTTAAATAGATATTGTCCCCTGGAAGACAAAGACCATCCCCCAGTGAACACAGATCATGTTTCAGTATTTTGGAGAAAGGTCCTCTTGGCATTTTACAAATGGGTAGCCACTGTTTAAGAGCACAGACAGACTGATATTCAAACTTAACTTACTCAGTAAGATGGGGTGGTTCATTGTTTGTTTGCCCTGCAACATGTCAGTGTTGCATTTTAACATTGAAATACTCAAGAAAAATCTGAGCTTAGTCACTCAGGGAAGGGAAATATATTATTTATTATGGACATGAGCCCATTCAACTCAATAGGAGGTGAGAACGGCTCATGCCTGCAATACACATACCTATATCAGAGGTCACCTTTAAAATAAAGTGTACAAAGAACATGAAAGAAGCCAAGGAATCCTCAAACTCACCATGTATTTATAGCTTTTATCTGCATTAGCAGGAACAGTATCAGTTTTGGTATATGGACATTTTACTGCTACCCTAACTACATTTTGGTAAGCAACACTTCATCTGCAGTGCTTCCCTCATTTCAACACTGATTTGGAATACTCATATCCCAAGCTAGATTTTTGCTACCAAAAAAAATCCGTAAACGGCAATCACTACCTGCTGTGTAAAAAACTTTAATTCCTCATCCTGAAGTTAAGAAGCCACCAAACACGGTGTGGAAGCTAGTAAACCCCACCATGGGCGTACTAACTGCTGTTCTGCCTGGCAACATGCCTCACAAAATGGAGAGAGGCACAAATGCCTCCGAGTGTAATCCTGGCATGAGAGGCACAGAGTTTACACTGGGCCAGCTCTCCACTTCTCCCTCCCTTGCTCCATTATGGCATAATTAATTGTTCAATACTTCCTTGGCAATTCTTTCTTGTCTTTTCCATACAGTAGACCTCAAAACTCATTTGAGACACTGTACATTAGCTGCCCTGACGTATGTGATCTGGGGAAATCACAACAATGAACCAAATATTTTCTGTTATAATGCAGTTGCAAACTATATGACTGAATAAATTAAAAAACAAATGCTCAAGAAAATAACTTTTGATAATTCTTTACATAAAGAATCTTACGTATGACTTGAGAGAATGGTGCTTTCCACTTTGGACAGAGCAGTCATCTGAGTCTTCAAATACAGTGACCAGCTGCCACACATATGGGGCCTAACACTAATTAGATGGTTGCCTATTTACTGTGATCCAGTCTGGAACTTATTGGTCCAGGGAGACAAAAAATGCTTTGGAGATATACAAAACACCTAGGATACATCCTGGAAGACTTGACTTGGTCTACAACAATATGTATAGAAGCTTATGTGCCTGAAAACTTGTCTATTGTTTCCAACTTTATTAGCTAATCTAATACAAGGTCTTGTTGCCACCTATAAGCCCTGCCTTACAACCTGTAGAGTCATTTGTTTACAGTACAGCTAAAGGATTGCTTGGAATTTCCATGGCATTCCAGTGGCCACTGCACTGTGGCTCTGGGATAAAAGGAACTATTGTTCACAGGTTTTGATGACTCGCCAATTCAATCGGGGATTCAGATGGACACAATCATGCCCAGATTTTGGACTTCTGTTTTATATTTCTCTAAATCTGTGTAACCCTTACTGCTCCCTGACAAGCCGTCAGTGAAGGCCACCATGCTGCAGAACTGGGGGTTTCTGATGTAAACCACAAGCTGCAAACACTGAAATCAGGCAGCCCATGTGCAAAGTGAGAAGCTGTAAGCAAATAAGACCAGTCATCTATCATTCTGAACTGTCCAGTTAGTCAGCTCCTAGTGCTATGCACAGTGTTAGCATTGATTACAAGCTATAAAGCTCTATGTGACAGAGATGCAAATTATACTGGATATTTCTTGTCTGCTTCTCTTGAACACCACACCATGCCTGGAGTTACATCTTCTACAGCTAATCATAGGGCAATCTGAAAGACAGAGCACAACTTGCTCCTGTTCTGGGAAAGCAACCTCCAGGACACAGTATAAACCTGAAGAAGAGGAGCAGTAACAGGGCATGACTGTCCTCTGAGACGAGAAGCAGAATTGTGCAACTGTTTTTTAGAAACATCATATGTTTCCAGAAGCTATCAGGAGAACTCTAGAAGCTATTGGGAGAACTGGCTACCCTGGATTTGGAGAAGGCTGAGGTTCTTAATGACTTCTTTGCCTCAGTCTTCACTGGCAAAGGCTCTGACCGCACCACCCAAGTCTTGGAAGGCAGATGCAGGGACTGTGAGAATGAAGACCCTAGGCCCACTGTAGGAGAGGATCTGGTTCAAGACCATCTTAAAAACCTAAATGTACACAAGTCCATGGGACCTGATGAAATCCATCCACGGGTCCTGAAGGAGCTGGTGAATGAAGTTGCTGAGCCAATGGGCCATCATATTTGAAAAATCATGGCAGTCAGGTGAAGTTCCCGACGACTGGAAAAAAGGGAAATATAACCCCCATTTTCAAGAAGGGGAAAATGGATGACCCAGGGAATTACAGACCAGTCAGTCTCACCTCTGTGCCTGGCAAAATCTTGGAGCAGATTCTCCTGGAAGGCATGCTAAGGCACATGAAAAAAAAGGAGGTGCTTGGTGACAGCCAGCATGGCTTCACTAAGGGGAAATCCTGCCTGACCAATTTGGTGGCCTTCTATGATGGGTCTACGGAACTGATGGACAGGGGCAGAGTAGTTGATGTCATCTACCTGGACTTGTGCAAAGCCTTCGACACTGTCCCACATGACATCCTTGTTTCTAAATTGGAGAGACATCAATTTGATGGGTGGACCACTCGGTGGATAAAGAACTGGCTGGATGGCCGCATGCAAAGAGTTGTGGTCAATGGCTCGATGTCCGGCTGGAGAGCAGTAACGAGTGGTGTCCCTCAGGGATCGGTGTTGGGACCAGTCTTGTTCAACATCTTTGTTGGTGACACGGACAGTGGGATTGAGTGCGCCCTCAGCAAGTTTGCCGATGACACCAAGCTGTGTGGTTCGGTTGATATGCCGGAGGGAAGGGATGCCATCCAGAGGGACCTTGACACGCTTGTGAGGTGGGCTGATGCCAGCGTTATGAAGTTTAACCATGCCAAGTGCCAGGTTCTACACTTGGGTCGGAGCAATCCCAGGCACAGCTACAGGTTGGGCAGAAAAGAGATTCAGAGCAGCCCTGCGGAGAAGGACTTGGGGGTGTTGGTTGATGAGAAAATGAACATGAGCCGGCAGTGTGCGCTTGCAGCCCAGAAAGCCAACCGTATCCTGGGCTGCATCAAGAGGAGCGTGACCAGCAGGTCGAAGGAGGTGATCCTGCCCCTCTACTCTGCTCTCATGAGACCTCACTTGGAGTATTGTGTGCAGTTCTGGTGTCCTCAACATAAAAAGGATTCATACCTCCTGTATGAAGATAGGCTGACAAAGTTGGGGCTGTTCAGCCTGGAGAAGAGAAGGCTGCATGGAGACCTCATAGCAGCCTTCCAGTATCTGATAGGGGCCTATAAGGATGCTGGGGAGGGACTATTCATTAGGGACCGTAGTGACAGGACAAGGGGTAACGGGTAAAAACTTAAACAAGGGAAGTTTAGATTGGATATAAAGAAGAAATTCTTTACTGTACGGGTGGTGAGGCACTGGAATGGGTTGTCCGGGGAGGTTGTGAATGCTCCATCCCTGAGGGTGTTCAAGGCCAGGTTGGACAAAACCTTGGGTGGCATGGTTTAGTGTGAGGTGTCCCTGCCCATGGCAGGGGGGTTGGAACTAGATAATCTTAGGGTCCTTTCCAACCCTAACTATTCTATGATTCTATAACTCTATGTCTGTACTAGTAACTGGTGCTAATGTTATTTTTAAGATCTCGAAGGACCATCCAACTCAACTTTGACGTCTTAGCAGTTCTAGAACACACTGTCAATCAGATGACAAGGTGACAAGCAATATGTAACACTGATCAATTCAGAATACACCATGTCAAATTGTGACCTGACCTAATTTCTTCTCACAGGCTATTCTCATGACTTAGCAAGAGAAGCATGATCTTTGGAGAAGCTCAAAGGCGGACACACAAATGGCTGGAAAGCAGAGTTTACTGAATGTGCACTGTTAACAGGATGGCAACTGGGACCTTGGCATGGAGTCTGTTCTAGATGTATCGTTACTGAACATTTTCATTAAAGACAAAGTATAGAAGAGGGAGTGCATTTATTACCTGGCCAATGATATTAAAGCTGGGAGAAGCTACAAGCACTTCGGAGGACAAGATTGATTTCATAATGCTCCTGACGAAATGGAGATATACCAAACAATAAATAGAAGCTAATTCAATAAGGACAAGTGCCAAGTGCCAAGTTCATCACTGAGGAACAACATAAGCATGCAAGATGAGGAATAATGGCTAAGTAGAACTGCCACAGAAAGGGTAACTGACTTCATAACGGTGTTATTTCACTGTTAAAAAATAAAAAGCACATGTTCCACTGGAAAGCATAAAATGGAATGTCCTCTGTAAGACATGCAAAGCAATGCTTCCCACACCATCAAACTCTGGTGATAGTTTGGCAGAAGACACCATTCACCAAGGAGTAGAGTAACTGGCAAAGGTCTGAACTGAGAAAACCAAGAATGGCAAGAGGGCAAGGCAACACAGGGTTACGGCTGGTCAGTGCATCCACAATCTAGGAAACACGATCATCTTCCAACATGGAAAAGATTACTGCCAAAATGAGAATGAGAAACTGCTCTGTCTGTTTGCATAGGCTAAATATAATATGCCAAACTGTAGCTAGGAATACAGTCTAGATTTATGGAAAACCTTTCTAACACTAAATTTAGTGAAACAGTGGAATTCCTTGCCCCAGCAAGGCTTGGGGAATCTCCGTCAGTGAAGGTTCTTAAGAACAAGTTAGACAAATATCTGTGATGACTTAGGAGAAACCTGGCTCTGCCTTTGGGAAATAGGAGAAACTAAAGAACCTCTCAAGGTCCTCTTCAGACTTAGTGTGACCTCAACAACACAGAGGAAAAATAGAAGTCCTGAAGAGAACAAGGTACTAAAAGGAATGTAGAAGTTATCACTGCCATGCTTGTGTTCATTTTACACTCCTTATAAACATTACACTATTGGAAGCAGATCAAAATAGTATTTATTTTTAAAAGATGTTTCATAATCCTGATTTACTTGCCTTTATTGCCTGAGACAAACAGTATAACAAAATTAACCATAAAAAAAGGAGTCTTTTGTTTGCAACTCTGTATCTTTTTCTTTTTAATAGCAACCAAAATGCCTGAGCTGTCACTTTTATCTTGTTTATGAAATATTCATACCCAGCTTCCTTTCTGCCAACATCCTAGGGACACCCTTGGAAAAGAAAATTATGTATTAAAGGATGTACCCCTGAGAGGGAAAGTTCTAATGAAATGTTAACAGAGCAGCTTCAAACTTGAGTGAGACCCACATTGTAGTAAGGCTATTCCAGATGATTATTAACTAATCTATCTGCATTTCTAAAGTCCCCTATTCTCCATGGTACCTACCCTCAGCTTCCAGTTTGAAAATTAAACAGATATCTAATAGTGAAAATCTGCTGAGGAAAACAAACAGACCTATCAGGAAACAACTAATTCATAGCACATGCTGCACCACTGCCACCCCTAAAAAAGCTCTTCTGCTCTGAACTGCTGACCAGTTTAGTGTTCCCCTGGGATGTACACAGCTTCTTAATTTGAACCAAATGACAGCTGGGTGTAAAAACCTCAGTTTGTATATCACCCTTGTCACAGTGGGAGAAGAGCATGATCAGATGAGGAAAGTGAGGGAAAAGCTCCCACACTGTCTGCATAGCCAAATGATGCCCTAACCCTCAAATTTTGATTTAAGTAACTGTCAGGTTTGGAACCAACATGATGTTTCAGAGTGCTAAATAACTCTCTTCAAATAGGGTTTGAAACACAGCACCTACTGTCCTGAAAGAGGGCAAAGAAGGTGAAGATGCAGTTTTCTCACCATCCTCTCCTTTCTGACAAGCCCCTCCACAGGGAGTCTGTTCGGACCATTCTCTCAATGAGCTTCTTCCACAGCATCCCATCTGATGTCACCCGGTACCACTCTTTGCACACCAGCTCAGCAGCACACAACGATCTGGCATCCAGGTATGACAGAATGTTCTCAGCAATGTGATCCAATCCCCGAGCTGGGGGAGACAAAAAAAAATAAAGAAGAATATTATTTGCTGGGGAGACATGGAGTTTAAAAGCACCCCCCTTGCTAGTACAATGATACCCTTTCTTTCCATCTCCTCTTCTGCATGTGGAGCTGGACTAAATGCACACAAGAGCATTTGCAGCTAAGTTCAGGAGTGAACAGCATTCTCCAACTTCCTTTGGATATAACACAACAAGTCATTAAAAATAATAAAGAATCCAAGAAGTCATTCCAATCTATTTCGATGGGTTTTAGCACTAGGGGGATATTCTATGGATGGCATTTCCAACTCAGCGACGCAGCCCCCAAAATCTCTCTATATTAGGACCATTTCTCATCTCACTGCTACAGCTGTTCTCATGTTGCAACAGCTCAAAAGCTGTTTTTGCTAAAGCAGTAGCTTTTAAACGTAATGAAGAAAAAAATATATATTCCCAATGTGTGCCCTGAAGGGTAGTGGTACCTTTAGACATGGGGGAGGGAGAGATATGCAGATGCACAGGGAAGTCCAGAGAGAAGGAGAGGCTGTGTAAGGAGAAAGTGAAGCAGGTTTGTCAGTTTTATTTGTTTTAGTGGGTGAAGGGAAAATATGCACCAAAATGGTATAATTTTCAAATATTTTCTGGTGTGAATTCCAGGACTGGCTTTGTTTCAACATGGCTGGAGTGAAATGTAAAGCAATTGCCTGGTTAGCACCAACCAGCCCGATGTAACATCTGTGAAGCTGATGGACAGGGAAGGTTATCCTGTGTTTCTTAACTGGATGGATGCATCCAGTAAAAATGTGCTCTTATCCACTCAAATTTAATCACTAGCAAGACTTCAGGAAAATAAGATGGCTTTTAAATGAAATGTTGCATAAACACAGCTTCTCTTGGAGGCTGTTTAAGTCACGAGTGACACACATCATCAAGAGATGACCTCACTTCACAGGTCAAATTTAAGAGGCTTTGTAAAAGTTGTAGCTTAGACCTCATCATCCCTCAGGCATAATGTCCAGACCAACCAAAAATGAAGCATGGCAGATTGGCATTACATGCATCTTCCCTCTGATTCACATTTGGGACGGAGTTAAAGAAGTCTTTTCTTGTTTTTAGAACAACAGCCTCAAAGACCAGGCCCTGCTTGTGACATGGAAAGAAAGAGCAGCAAGTGCATTTTTACAGTCATATGGCCATACTTCTGCAAACCCAAATTGGGTGCAATCAGCTGATTCTGATTAGAGTTTATGAAACACAAAAGACCCAACCTTTGTTGATGGTAACTGAAAGATCTCAAAATCATCTTCCAGTGCATGAAAATGAGAAAATTCAGCATGCCCCCTCTTGCTCCTTTCAAACATCCTAAATTTATAATACACTTTGGGTGAGACACTCTGCCCAGCGTTTTATGCTTCCATTCATAAGGAGAAAAAGCACGTGAATGATACCATGCACAACCACAGAGTGCAGAAAGAGGTCTGACATTTCTTATCTTTATAGATGCAAAATTAGATGTCAACCTGCAAAATAAAAGCATCAGCAGTGTTTATTATGCATTTAATCTGAAAAGATATATACAGCCACTATATAAAATTCTTTAAAAAAAGGAAAAGTCTTTGTAAATTTAGACTGGCTCTACAGTAATTCGTGGAAAGAGAGATACAAAGTTTTCGTGAATATGAACTGGAATTTGCAGGAATTCCACAATTTGGTGGGGTAGCCACGGACATTGTGTCCCCCCAGCTTTCCCACTCTGACACCTGCAGCCCTGAGCTCTCTCCACTGGGTGCAAATGGCATACTTGTTCCCCCAGTCTGTGTTGTTTCCAGTGGGCCCACAGACATTTATAGACGCAACAGGGCATTTACAAATGCCTGTCTGTGTAGTATGCGTACTGGTGGCTTTTTATCAGCAACGTCACAGCAAGGAATTGTTTTATACAGGGACCAATTGGTGGCTTTAGGAAGCAGGGCTACACTGCTGGAACAGTACACCACTGACAAGTCTGCCTCTGACCCACCTGCCTTTCCTGGATCATCAGTAGTTGCACTTTAGATCTTACTGCAATGAGGTGTGGTAACTGCTTTCATGACCATAAATAATCCCTTGCCATTGATGAAAGACCCTTTGCAGAGAAGGAAAACTAATGTTTTGGCCTCTCCTCCTCACATTTATAAATGGATGGGCAGAGCTACTTTGGCCTGGCTGCAAACTCAATTTTACCATTTTGTTTCTGAGGAAGAGCACAACTCACTGAGACGTACATCTAACAAAGCACTGCTTCCTCAAAAAAGGGAAATCTCTGCTCACTGAAGTTTTTGCTAAATCGATGTGAAACACGATCACCCCTTCAGTCCTCCATACCAACAAGGATGTTTCAGTTGTTTCACACATGAAATCCTTATAAAAATGACTTTCCTCATAAAAAATGCTAAACAGCTTGGAAATGCTAAGCAGAGACCATATTTTTCATAAACAGAACAAAGTTTGTTAAGTCCGCAGTTAAGTTGTATTTTTCAAACCACCTTAATCCTGTTCAAAGTACTGGGAAGATAATCTGAGTAAATTTAATTTTGTATTAGTAAAATGTGCTCATGATCTAAAACTACCTTTAATTCTGATCATTCTCTGGGACAGTGCTAGGAGGACAGAGATAAGATGCCTCATGATTTTGAAGTAGCTTTATTGTTTTATTCACTCAAGGGGGAGAGAAGGAAAGAGAATGAAGGAATAAAAATGAAACCAGAATACTGAACGCTTGAGAATTTCAGAAAGCTAAAAAAAAATACTTAAGAGTCTAGGTTATTTTATTATGTCACTTCATTTAAAATTTTAGGTTCATCACTCTTTCTTAGGCCATTTCTTACCTTTCCCTTTCCCATTCCCCTCATTAGAAACCTGCCTGTACTCAGGACATCCTGCACAGACTGCAGAGTCTGCATCAGTGTAATTCCTTCCCATTAATTTTCTCCCTTAGAGCAATATTCACTAGGACATTAGCACTTTCAAATATGCAAATTGATGCACATACATTATTTAAGCACACAGTTCCCACAGCTATTCAAATACTCACATATTAGCTGCCTGATTCCTGTCTGTTCTGCATTCTGAGATAGTAAAATTAGCTGCTTCCTGGGTAAGTGTGAACACAATACTAACAAATATGGAATAGCTACAAATACGGAAATTTTGAATGCCTCTGAAAATATTTGTAACATTTGCCTAAATGTTTCAGAACAAGGCCTGTAGGGTGAAATTAAGCAAGCGCAAATTAATGTGTTGGCTTGCATTGATGGAGTTTCATGAAGAAAGACCTGGAAAAACTGTGTATGTAACTATATGCATGCTTGCACTTTAAAAGCGGGGAAACCACTGCACTTTCAAAATATTCTCAATTTTTCTGAAACAGCACAACTCCACAAGTTCTAATGCTGCTCTAAGTACATAAGATTATTGCCATTGGACTACTAAAAACTAACATAAAGCAGGTACTTAGCATAACTAAGATTTTTTTTTTAATGCCAGAACAGCCATTTGATTACTGGTCACAATGAGCTTAAAAACCCAGTGAGTCTATGTATTTAACCTCATAGCAAAACTCCTGCGGTGCCTTTATGCTTTGTACCAATTCACAGCTAAACATGCTTTTTTCCGTCCTTTAACCCTAGAACTTACTGTTGAAAAATCCCTTCTGAAGAATGGTCAAATAACTGCACTGAAGAAATTGTTGAAATTAAGCAGTTTTCCAAATATATTCACAGAACAAGCTTTTGGCAAGAAACTCCTCCTCAACTAGCTACTATGGGAACCTACAGCACTTTTTGCTCAGGTCCATTTCAAACTAATGCTAATCTATTAATTACCTATCTACAGAGGTACGATATAATGGTCTGAAAAAAAAAAAAAAAAAAAAAGACCAAAGAACCAGGAACTTCTGTCTGGTTCTGAAACTTTATTGCTCCATGCGTTTTATCTCCCACTGTCCCAGTCTTCCCAGTTATCAGACAGGGCCAAGACAAAACTGCACATACACTACTGTATGTTTGCATTCTGTGAGATACACTCAATGCCACACCTGAGAACAGCTGGGATACTATTCTTAAAAGAAAGCACTACAAAAGTGAAAAAATAGAACATTTCCATCCTTTAATCTTATGTCCTCCATTCTCTATTAGCAATAAACACATAATCAAAGTGATGGCTTCAAGGTATTTTACTAGTAAAGAGAGACAAAAAAAAAAATCTAAGGAACAAAAGGGAAAACCTCAGCTAAGAAACAATGGTAGTTTAAATAAATAAAAAAAAGTTGCTATTCATGCATTGTTGTGAGCATGAGTACAACTATCTGCCCTGTGGCCTCAATGACTATCCTTAAAATAAATGTATGAGCTATCATTTACTCCCAGCCAAACCATGGTGGTGTCAGATCATGCCTTTTAAGATGGTAGGAATACAAAATAAAATATTATTACATTTCACACTGGTATAGAGCTTTTCAATCAAGAGCTATCTCCTATTTTGCAAACTGACCCTAAACAGACATCTTCAGCAGGGTAGGCCAGAATGGAACAGTCCTGTGAAACAGAAGATGGAGGAGCAAGCTTCCTCTGCCTGCAGAAATACCTGGCAGTGCAGTGATGAAGTCCCGCTGTAGCATGGGTTTGAGGTATGAGTTTATATGTCCATGCTGGTAGTGACACATCTGGGAGATGAGGTGCTCCACAAACTCCACCTGGTCAGACTCGGACCACTGTTCAAAATACTTGACGCAGAGTTCCTTCTCCTTCTCATAGCTTGCAGACAGTTTTCTTTGCTTGGGCACGATCATACTGGAAGTGCCATTGGCAAGTTTTGTCTGTAAACAGGAAGGAGAGAAACAACCCAAATCACACATATGAAAAGCAGCTCAAGCGGTTTTCTAATTTCTTTATGGGGAAGAAAATAGAAGGAAAAAAGCACTCTGATACATGAAGTTGACTGAGACCATATATGCCATTTGGTGCTGTCAGCTGGAGTTCAGCCACTATGAGCTGTAACCCTGTAGGACAATGCACAGGCTGCACACAAGGGACTCTGGTTAGATGGGAAACCTTGAGTGGCAATTTAACATAAACACAATTTTATTTACATTGTGCAGACAGTAAAATGCATTTAGATTTCTAATCTACAGTTACCAGTTACTTCAATGCACCAACAGAAAACTGCATTTGTATTCTTTTTTTTCTAAAGAACAGACTACTGCTAAAATTCACAGGGAATGCATGAAACGGGTGAGAAAAAAAAGAGAAAAAGTACTTCTTTTGAGTATAAAATTATACCTTGAGAGCAAAGCCAGCTAAACCCCACCCTGGTATTTGGTACATACTTTTTTCACAGAATAGAAGATTTTCAACTTTCTGAGCACTGTTAATATCTTGTCAGAAGGACTCGGCTCAAAGAAGATTTTCAGGGACAAAACAAAACACTGACATTTCAATTTACTACTCAATAGCAAGATATAATTTCTGCTTTCTAAACAATTTAACTGGAAGAAAAGTGCACATTTTGCATTGCAAGGGTATCCTTTGTCCAAGTAAGATTAACTGTTTGCTGGGAAATCACTTTTCCCCGTACTCGTCAAATAGTTTGTATTAAATGCTGAAAACATGTGATTTTGTCTCTTTCATTGCAATGGTTTAACAGCAGACAGCACTATAGTAACAGTCAATATTATTACATGGGTATTATTTACAAAATACATTTAGAGGTTCTCTATTAATTATCAAATAATTAAAACCAAATTACAGGTATTAGAATATATAAACCATATCTGTTCTACGATGGTAATTCCAGTCATAAACCTCACCAGGAGACTTCTAGTAACTCTTAGGGAAAAAACAAGTACCTAAATCTCTCTGCAAGTCTATCTAATGATGTAGAAGGAATGCATGGATTAACTGATTTTACAGAAAATAAAACACAACAAAAATGCCTGGTTTTCAGCAAGTGCCAAAACAGCAGGTTATTTAGAGACCACAAAATCTAGTTACCAAAACTGGGGTTGGAATGCAGGAATTTCTCATTTCTCAGGGATAAATAATTCCTGCATTTGAATACCCCAAAACCCCGACAGCAACCCTTGTTTTGGAATGCCAAAAACCTTGTAAATTGAAAATCTACTCAACTAATCACAAGGCACATTTCATTTTCTAGAGAAAATCCATCTAAATACTCTTTTCAGCATTTTCAGAGGCTGAAAATTTTCCTCTGGTAAAAAAGACAACAATTAGCTGGGATTTTTAACAAGCACTTTCTTCTATTTCTGAATTATGGTTTTACTAAAGTTTCTTTGAGAACATAGAACACAGAGATCTCACCATCACTGCTCAATTCTGTAGGTCAATATTTTCAACTTTACTTTTATCCCCACTCCTACCTGTGAATTTCTGTGTGTGTTCAGTAAGATCATGCAAGTCAAGGGCTATGACTGAGCTACCCTTTCCTCTAATCATCACACAGACAGCACTGACTACAAGTCACAGAGACACTACTGGGTAGCAGGAAAGAAAGACTCTCTCGGGCCAACTTTTTATAGACAGAAATCTCTAGAGGGACTTCAGTATGAAGTCCTATGTGTGAAAGGCTGAACTTTTCCTAGCAAAGTCCACAGTAGGCAACAGCCTGGCAAAAAATTATTACCAAAGGACTACACTGAACATTGGTCATAAGGGATTCTGGTCATTTTGCTGCAGTTAAGCTGCCTGCAAAACAGACAACCCTGTAAAAATGCTGGATTAAGACAGTGGAGAGACGTATTCTACAAGCTTGATCTCATTTCATTTCTCATTTTGCTTGCTGTGCATTTCACACCAGGCTGTCACAAAGCACTTTTTGAAAACCTGTATCTCTGCCTTTTAATTTGAGAGACTGTAAAGCCTGACTGATATGCTGAGCTGGAGTGGAGTAGACAGCTGACATGCAAAGCCCACAAAAAGGACAACTCCTTTCACACACCGGCACCATGTTTTGGCCTTTCCTTGCCTCCTAAGAACCCTTTTCCCAGCAGCCTTCAGCTCCCCAGTTTCCTCTAAAACATCAGCTTGGGGTATCAAACAGAAGTTGCAACATCTGCAAAAAACAAGTAATGGCTTATGTGTGTACAGAAGGCTTAGACGGGACAAAATCCATTCTGCCTGGATCACAACTGAAGACAGGTCTCTTGGGCAGGAACAATGAATACATTAAAGAGTCCATTGACCAACACTTGTCACAGCTTTTGAAGTCCAACTCCAGGTTTATTTAGTGGTTCTGCTAAGAAAAGCACTATACATGTTATAGCGTTTATGTTCAAAGTAGCGGACAGGGGAACTTTTAGGTTAATGCATATACTTCAGCCGCGTTCTGACAATGTCAACTTGAGACCCGGTTTGCACCCTTGCCTGCTCTGGTTTCGCACTAAAATGAGCAAGGACAAGCCCAGAGGTGTGCCCCACAGGTCCTGCGGTCTATGCAAGCAGGGAAGCAGGAGAACAGGGCAAGCCACAAACACACCAGTTCTGCAGAGCACAGACAGACGAACTCACAGGGCTCCCAAATCACTTCATCACCATATGTGCTCACATGCCCCTGAAGACCACCTGCTGCTATGGTTTAGAACAGAATTCCAGAATTTCAATTTGACAATTCCTGAAAATCCACTGGGGGTTCAGTGAAAAAGGCCTGTTATTAAAAAAAGCAACAACAAAACATCAAGCATCTGTATTATTAAAGCGTTGGGGAGAGGGTGGTTACTATCAGTAAGAGAATCAATTTGGCTTCCTGATGACTCAACCATTCTGATCAACTGCCTCAAGTTCACAGCAAACGACCTCAGAACGATAACAGCAACTATTTCCTGGAACACATCATTGTCTATGGCCTCTTCCCTCTCCTAGTACAATAACCAGGCCTCACCTGAAAAAGAAAGAACTGTCCCACATGCTTTTTATAAGCTTCACTTCCAAAATCCACAAAGAATAAGCACTGACTGTCCATCACCTGGGAGGAAGTTTGGGTACAGCAGAGCAAATGAGCAACTCAGAACAGATAAAGCTTTTCTGACTCCCTTTTCACAAACCCCTGTGAGGCTTTGTGGTGTCCCAGCTGGCTCTAGGCAAAACTGCAAGAATAGTGAGGTGTCCTCCTACCACAGCGTGCCAGAGCTAGTACACTCTGCCAGGAAACCCAGGGGACTGAGTGCCTCAGGTTGGTACTAGCTCAGGGATCTACGTTCTATGCTCCACTGCAGCCCATAATTACAAGACCATTTCTCCAAATGGCTACATTTAACACAAAGCACATTTGTATGCCCAGCGAAGTAGAAGAGGACTAATATACGAGGGGACTTTAATCTAAATAATGGCTTGGAACTATAGGATGGTGCAATATTTCAACACAGATAAAGCCTGGATAAAACTACTGTTCTACATATAAAACAAAACAGCCACAGTATATCACAGCTGTAACCCATATATGACAACCAAGGTTACTTTTGTAGTTGTTCAGTACAGGGAACCAAGTAGCCCCCTAAAGCACAGGAAAAAGAAACCCCAACCATAAGCACAGTTCTCCGATTCTAGTAGAGGTATAGTATTTCCCTACCCGTATGAGCAGTCACAACTACTACATATTCTTAAAAATCAATTCCAGGTTCTCTAATCATCACAGAGGACTTTGTTAAGGCACTTTCCACAGGGTGGATGAATTCAGATCATATGTTTCTTATGTCTAAGAAGACATCTCTCAAAGTCAAAGAGAAGCTATGTTCTAGAATAGCGGGTGGCTTAAATGATCTCAGCAAGGTCTGGGACCTTTTGAACCTTCAAGACATCTTCATGCTGGAGCTCTGAAAAGACTGAGAGCTTAGACCACCATTGCACATTTCTCAGTTTCTCTCTATACAAGAAGAAGGGACTTCCCTTTGATGTTCCAGTACCCACAGGTCATACTGGCTTCTCCCTTCCTTCCTGGACTCACTGAGACCATAGACTGACACAGAGAAATGTCTTCTATTGCTTATCTGCAGCCACAGCATTTCACCTCCAGCTTGTACCACCAGTCGTGGTTAAGACTGATCTAGACAGAGCCACCTTAACAGCAATTTTGGATGGGTCTTAGTGAAGGGGAGGAAAAGAGGACATAATGTTTAATTATAAGAAATGATTGAAATAGGCACAGACATACCCCGGGTGCCTCTGCACTGCAGCAAGCTCTAAACTTGTTATCGTTAATGGTTTAAATTTCACTGTGCTAATCATTTCAGGACACAAGCCTTTCTTGATAATCTAATGAATTATTCCAACATCCTTCAGCAAAAAAAATCCTCCATGACAGCACTAATTACAAGACGTTTTCCCAGTGCTTATGTAAAATATGACAGAGCAGCAGCTTAGGGAATTGCAGAAAACTGCTTCTAATTTCCACTGAGAAACTGACAAACACCTCTCTTTCATCTCTCCCAGCTCTCAAGTAAGATTTAACTTTCTCATTTAGTTAATTACCGAGTGAGGATCATCATTTTCCCGGATCGGAGCGGCACAGAGCCTTTATCGTGTTAACTTGTGAACTTGATCGATGGCTGCTGCTAAAACTTAATAACTTCACCCCCTGGCAAATTGTAAGATAAATATAATAGGAGAAACTCTGACAGTAAAAACCTGCCAGAAATGAGCGCTGTGTTTATGTTTCTTTGCAGGCAGCAAAAAAACAACCGACAGCTTATTACTGGGTGCGTGTTACTTATATTTAAAAGACTCCAGGCAGTTAACTTACTGCGTACTGTTCAAACTTTACTCACAAGATAAAAGACACTGGGGAAAAAAACCCAAGCAATGGGATGACAAAGAAAAGAACCATGGAGGTGTATGTCCAGAGTGTGTGTGTGTGTGAGACGGGAACTTCACAATGAAAGCAAAGACACGCTTGTCTCTATATCCTGCGTATTCTTCAAGATTAACCACATTAAAAATATCCACAACAATGAATGCAGAAATGAAACTAGTTTCAGCAGTGGCAAGAACTCAGGAATTTTGGAGCATGTTAGCAGCTGTGTGGGAAAAGCAGAAGGATTAAAAAGCACCAGCATGGTAGCGAGATGATTCGGTTCATTCGGTTTGATGTCTGTAAAGCTCCTCTTAGCCAGAGAACCTCAGCACAGCTGGCTTTTCCAAAGCTACTTGTGTGGCCATGAAAGTGCTTGCTACTCTCCATGATGAAGAAGTACCACTCAATACCACTCTAATGTAGCAATTGAACAAAGATGGTGAAACACAGCTGAAAACATGTGCCAGACCTCCATGCTAAAGGGCAGAGGTAATTATTTGAATATCCTGTTAAAAGGGTGTTGTTTGCACGGCCTAAAGGCAGTAATAGCATAATGAAGAGGATCCACGTTCAGTTTCTATGGCTGGCTTCTTCTTTTTTAGGCTTGTAATTACCAAATGCTGCAAAATTGATTCCCAGATTGCCGAGGCTATGCAAAAAGGAAAGAAGTCCTTTGCAGCTCTTTATTGGCAGCTTCCTATTAAAGAGCTCCTTTGCTTTGAGTTTGGGAGGGTGTCGAAGGGGTGTCTCACCATAAAGAGCAGGGTCTCTGAGTCATCATAGCAACTGAAAGACAGGAGCAGGGTAACCAGCTCCTCATTTTTCTCCTTTGCAGGATGAACCTGCTTTTCTAGAGTCTGACTTGACAGCAAGGCTACAATGCTAGGTCATTAAACAACTCACTCCATTTACTTTTATTTTAAAAGCTTAGTTTAGAATCTACCCATTTCTTTCTGCCTTCATCTCACATAACAGTCTCTGTGAGGTTAACCATGGGTTTAGCACATATATGGACTTACTTGCTCAGTACTGAATTAGTTTCCACACTGCAAAGCTCACTGAAACATTCTGAAAAACGAACATAACCCAGAAGTAGATGATCATCAATCACATCTGAGAGTCAAACAGAAAGCACCATGAAAGAAACCACAGCATCTTTACTATTTATTTTCAAGAGAAAATTCAAAATACACTCACACACTGAAATTAACAGGCCCCCGGATACCCAAGGAACTAGCAGATTTGCCTGTCTGGGGCTTTTAACTCCTTGTCCGCATCTGGTTTCTAATCACATTGCAGAAAAATTTTTATAAGAAAGGATACATCTAAATGAAAGATCACTGGAATTATGCTGGACACTTTCTGAAATCCTGGGGGACCAATAGTTTTCAGAGGTACGATCTAAGAATGTATGATATGGTGTCAGCCTGGGGGGCACCTGGCTAAGGATATTACCTCAGACACGAAAGAGAGAAGGCTGTTTTGGTTGAGGGCCAGAGGAAGCTTCATACACCAGAGAAGTAACACGCTGAGTGTCTCCAGGGACTGGGGAGGCAAGACTGAGCTATGGGCACTTGCACACTGGCTATACAAACACAGCAATAATACCTTGCTGAAGAAGTTGTTCCCCTCCCACACTGCTACACAGTAAACAGCAACAGGGAGAAGAGATTAAAAAACTATTCTTTTAAGCTAATACTTAATGTTTCAGGCAGACTAATAAAGTTTAATTGTCTGGAATCTCGTAGCTCTTACTGTAAACTTTCCTTTGATATAGGTCTCCCACCTAGATTTTAAGAGTTAGCAAAAACCTCCAAAATAAAATTTCTCTGATGCCAGCAATGGATGTGAACTGGGAGTCCCTCTCCTCCTCCTCCCTTATCTCCAAGTTGTCTTTGCAAATAACAAGCACTGATGGGAAATCTGCTTGCATTAGCACAGCACTGGCATATGTTACTTTCCCAAACTACGATCCCTGACCAAATGCCTATCTAGACATATGGGAGAGGAGGGCAGACACCATCACTCTTAAAGAGCTAGATTTCACAGCACACTTTTTATTAGTTGTAAAGCAATTCTACACAAATTTCAAAGCAGATCCTCCAGTAACAACAAAACACTTCCACTGGAAGTCACCAAAGGACATGCTTTCTTCCTCAGCATGGCTACCAGAACCAAAGTTGAACTGCTGGGACCATTACATGTTATTACTGTTAATGGAGGAAAGGAATATGCACATTATCACTTGGAGAACCAGCCTACTAAAGTCATCGGATAATGGCCAGTAGCAGCAAAGGGCTCATTTATGGTAGCGAAAGGCACAAGCTACGCTCTAAGCAGCAGTTTCATAGTTTTCTGGAACAGTTGCTTCTGGTTTTAAAACACCCAAGCATGATCTACTGCCTGAGTGAAGTTACTTTTCATGGGTGTTATTATTTTCGCTTGCTCTAAGTACTCCCTTAACTCAGAGAGAAAAGCAGCCAGGAACAGGTAGATGGGCTCAAGTGATTCAGTGAAGTGAACAGTGAAGACTATACCACCAGGAACAACAAATAAATAGAGGGGGAGAATGACCCAAAAGACCTGTTATCTGCCCTCAGTAACACTATTGAGATTTTGAGAACACTGTGGTTCTGTCTATGCAAAGTTTTATCATCAAGAAACATGAACCCTCCAAGATAGTTTACCCAGTATTATTTTCCATGAGTTTCCTCCTTGAAGACTCATATTGCAACCAACAACAAAGAGGGCACAAGAGCATCAAACTACCTTGCCAAGGCGAAGCAAGCAATTCAGGACTGGAAGTCACGGATGTATATGCTGGATATCACATATCATTTCCCAGCTACAGGAGCATTACACATTTCTAAGTGTATGGGAGAGATGCAACAAACCAAAAAGCAGCAGCGTTCTGAAGAACTGCAAGATTCACATATGTGGCTTGTTCCCACTGCAAACACACTCATCTGCCAGCAGAGTCGGCTACACGAGCACTCCCTAACCTACTTCAGTCAAAATAAGCTTGTTAGCAAAGACCTGCTATTTAAACTGTCTACGCTAAAACACCTCATCTTAACTGAAAGCAGGTTTGCAGTTTTGCTGACAGATCCTGGAGGGCAGCAACCTGCAGCAGCCAGATGAAGGCTGAGTGGTATTCTTTTCCACAGTACAGCTAGATCTAGAAGAGGACATCTCATCAGTTCACACTGGCTGTTAGCAGCCACCACAGAGGCAGCTCTAAGAGGAAAAGTCCATGAAATACTCTAGCACAGTGCCAGGTCAAAGCTGGTAAGTAGGCTGCAGCCAAAATCTTGACAGATTTTGCCTTGTAGCTTCCTATAACCCCTACGAGATCATTCCATAACTCTCACTCATTAAGAAACATTGTCTTTTCAAGATGAATTGTCCTGGAACCTTGCAGTTGAACATTACATTGCTGGCATACTGGAGTGATTCCCATGGATGACCACTAAGATTTCTAGAGAAGCTGGATGTGTTTGGCCTGGAGAAGACTGGGGCTATCTACCAGCCCTCCACTACCTAGAGAGGTTACAAAGAAGAGTAAGACAGAGTCTTTTCAGAAGTGTGTAATGACAGGAAGATGGGAAACAGGCACAAGCGGTAGCAAGCAAAATCCTAAACATTAAGAGGGAGATTTCCAAAATATAAGTGGATGAGACAGCAAGCAAATTGAGCTCGTTGTAAAGGTAATTGTCGTGGTTTAAGCCAGTCGGCAAGTCAGCCACACAGTTTCTACTCCCCCCGCCCCCCCGGAGGGATGGGGAGGATAATAGAAAGAATGTAACTCCCATGGGTTGAGATAAAAACAGTCCAGTAACTAAGGTATAACACAAATCACTACTGCTACCACCAATAATAATAATGATAAGAGAAATAACAAGGGAAGAGAATACGATACCACCCGCCGTAAATAAGCCCAAGCGAGAAGAGGACGTGCCCTTCCGGGGGACTCCCAGTTACATCCCCGGGCATGACGTGCTGTGGTATGGAATACCTCTTTGGCTAGTTTGGGTCAGGTGTCCTGTCCCTTCTTCCTCCCGGCTTCTCCTCCTCCCTGGCAGAGCATGAGACTCACAAAGTCCTTGATCAGGGTAAACATTCTGACCAGTAACTGAAAACCGGCTTTATCAGTATTATTCATAGGCCAAAAGTCAAAACCACAGCGCTGCACCAGCTACTAAGAAGGAGAAAAACTGACTGCTGCTGCTGAACCCAGGACAGTAATCCTTTTCTGAACAGGCAAGTTGGATTGAAGAGCTCCAAACGTCCATCCTAACTTAAAGTTTTCTATGTTTTTATATTTAAGATTGTGTTGGTCCATTCTTTCATTTGTACCTGGCAAGAAATTCAGGACCTGAGGAGCAGACTCCAGAATACAATCTAAGGACATTCTCTAATGAATTCTGTATCTTCAGAAATTTCATTAAGTTGGGTTAGGCCAAACGCTGTTGATAGGTGAAAGTACATAACAGAAGAAAGGCAAGAAATAGCACCCTCTGCAACAAGTGACCAGCTCCGACCGTAACAGAGCTTCAGGAAGGCATATTCAGTTTCATAGCTGAGCAGACTTTGTCCCTATCAGTTGATACTCAAATTACACAATTCAGAAGCCCAAGTCACAGACCATCACACCAGTGATTTCTCCTTGGCTCAGTGCTTAGCTGCCAATAATCTTTCCTCTTTTTTTGAGGAAAAATCACCTCAAACTAAAGGAGGGAACCTTCTAGTACCCCACTCCCTATTGCAGGCTCAAAGTGGAACTGTTTCAATATAACATCCAAGCAATATAAAAACCACAGTAAATCGTGGCAGAACAGGATTGCCAGCTTCACTTGGTTCTTCAACATCATATTTTCCACTTAATGGTCTGTCACTCAAAGGTATGATTCTAGTCTTAAATTTAACAAGATTAATAAACAATGAAAATAGTATCAATCTACCTGCGTTTCTCTTTCTACAAATACAGACTAACTTCTTTTCATCCCACTTCTGAGAGTTACTTTCCTGTCATTATCAAGAATGTAATTGGCATGAAGTGTATCATGTGAGAAATTTTCCATCCTCATGCACTGATGCAGCCTATTGTAAATTTTCTAACAATCACTAACCCTTTATTTAACTTCTACTGTAAAAGCTGGCTAAACATCTAAGAATCAACTGCATGCGGAGTAAAGCAGCTTTTCCTTCCAACAGTTTTATATATATATATTTTCTTTTAAATATCATTAGGTCTTCTATTGTGAGAATTGTTCTCCTTTGTGAAAGGAAGGGAATATTAGACTTTACCATTGCCTGCTATTTGTGAAAACACCTCTGTGACACCTCTGACTCATTTCCTGTATTTTCAGTCAGCTCACAATAGCCTGTATTAAGTCTAGTATTAGTATACCCATCTTCTCATCTAGGAACAGCAATTTGGGATCATGCCTGGAAAAAACATATGCAACTTTCTGATATAAAATAAAATTAAACATCAAGAGAATTCAATGTTTCCTACCACAGACCAAACTATCATATACACCATTCATAGCATGTTCCTTTGATTGAGGGGTTAGAGCTCCCTCTAGCACTCTTGAAACAGAAGAGCTATAGATGCTAGGCTGTGACTGTCTGGCCTTATCCAAGGCAGTCTTGGGTAAGGTTGTCCATCATTTTTATTTGATTTAGTTTTTGCTGCAATATGAACAATTAAGAACACATCCACTTGTTTATCTGAAATTCAGGAGAAATAAGTGTCAGGAGAAATTCCCTCTAAAACTGATTAAAAATACTCAGATTGCTATCATTAACTGACCTCTACTTTAAAATGTAATTCAGAACCAGCTGAAGGATTATCAGCTCAGTCACGTGCACAGTGTGAAATGTAGCAAGAAATTAAAGGAAAAAGGTTTTGAAAAATTTCAATTTTTACAGCATAAAAAAAAAAAGAAGTGTTGCTCCCTCAGCCTCCCTTGTAGCTGACAAACATCCCCATGAGCCGCACGGCCGCCTGCAGTTGTGAAGTACGTGTTTCTATTTCAGCATTAAATATTGAGTAACACTGCCTAAGTAAAACTCAAAAGGTGTAACTCTGCTGAGTTCTGCACAACACTGAAGACAAACAAACACCTCATGACAGAAGGAGTGCCAGCCCTTTTCAATCATATGTTATTACTTATTAATTCTTGATAAACTGAATGTACAGGCAACTCACTCCATTTCACAAGCCTATCAGTTAAACAGATGTACCCTAACACTCTTCACATAGAGACAAAGCACAGCTTAATGAATGCCTTCAGAGGCCTCTGAAGGAAAGGTGCTTGGTGAGGGCAGTGACACTACAAGTGCGAACTTCCCCTCAAACACCAGCACAAAATGAATTTGTCACTTACAAACTAAACAAAACAGATCTGTTAGAAAAGGCACGGCCTTGACTTCATCAATTTGAAAAAAATGCCGCTGTACTAATCCTTTCAGCAGCTTTCAAAAGCAAAATCAAAAGTCGAGCGTGCTAAGACAAAGCTCACCTCGAGTATTCCCAAACTAAGGCATCACATCAGGTACCACTCTGAAAATCAATATAAATGTGGAAACAACTCCTACACCCCTGAAGGCAAGTGCCCCAGGGAGGGTGCGCTTCAGTTAAGTTCCTTCACTCATCACAGCAATTTCAATATGCAGCCACCAGGGGACTTCTGAACATTGCTTGGGTTTAGAAGTTTGCAATTTTAATATTAGTATGTGTCAAAGAGAAGGAAACACAATAGGATGCGTTAGGCTATCCGCAGCTACGTTTTCACGTCTCTGACAAGTCCAGGAAGAAAGACTAGAAGTAACTAGACCCAAGCAGATGACAGAAGCACCTGACCAAACCGTCCCAGCATCACCCACTGGTGCCCCTCAGTCAACAGCTGTCCTTGCCATTCCGGGCCGAACTCTGAACACAGTCCTGCGGCTGCACCCAAATCCCGACACACAGACCTTTCCTCCCATGGTACACATGGCACCCAAGGCTGCTCCTTTTATCCCTTAAGAGGGCTTGGAGAAAAGTGCTGGCAATGACTTCCCTCTCCCCACACCTCTCACAAGTGGCAGGAGAGGATTACAGTCCAGTATCTGACCTGGCCAGTGGCATGAAAGGACATGTGATGTGAAAGCAAGACCTCTGCAGCTGCAGATCTGTTAGCAATGCTGGCAGACCTCTAGCCTGACCCTGCAGTCCACCTATTCATCCCTGCACCTCCACATAGTTGTGGCTTGGATGCAAGTCAGAGACAGGTAAGAGAGAGGTTGAGCTGGCCAAAATGCAGTAAAACACTGCATCAGCAGCACTTCCCTACACACACATGACCAAGTACTGAAACTTTCGAGATCTCTGATCACTTCTGTATATTAAAAGCAATATATCTCCCATCTTCATTTAGGAAACAGTTTGCAGCCGTCGTTTTTGTGCCTTTGCTACTTCCAGACTGCGTAACTTGGTGCTATCTTAGGAGATAAAGGGAGGCAGCAGCCAGTGCCAAATGTAGCCCTTTTCATGCAAACGTATTACATACTCAAAGTGTTGGCTTCATTTGTGGGTGCAGTGGGAGACACTGAATTGTAAAGTAGACGTTCTGTGTATGTAAAACTTGGAAGAAGCAGGTACCAAGCAGTGGTACTAACCAGGACTAATAAATCCAATATTGACCCTGCAATGAGCCAAAGGTTGGAACCTTCTGAGGTCTCTTTTAACCTGAAGCGACTCTGTGTTTCTAACCTCATAGTTAAAGCTCATCTACACTTCCTAGGTGTTTGGAGAGAAAAGCAATTTAGATTTTGACTGAAACCAAGTTATAGTTGTCTGACGCTGATGTATTTCATTTACCATAAGCAAAATCTGTTTGTTTTTTTTTTTTTTAAGGATAATGAATAGTTACTTATTTTTTTAAAGGCTTTCCAACTTCAGGATTCACAAGCTTTTGCTATCACACCATTCATCCTTTGCAGCAACCAAATAGCAGGTTCTTCAAGAGCACTACAAACACACCTGCTATCTGACTTCGCATGCAGTATTCAAGGGACTGGTTTGGACACCAAACTTGACTTTCAATTCCATCTGTCCAACTATTTATATTTTTTCCAATATTTTGTTACGATGCCTTTGTTCTCTAAGAACTGCAGCTGATTCTCTTCACAAATTATTAAATTCCAAACTTATTGTCATTTATGACCTGAACCAGGTTCAGAACTCACATCTCGAACAGCACATTAATTGACTGTGATGCCTGATCATCTGCAACTTCCTAAATCAAATCTCAAAATACTCCCATTACCCACCACAGAACTGCCCAGGATTACAAACTATGATACGGAACAGGGCTGGCAGATCTAAATTAACACAGCAGGTGAACAACCTGATTCAACTCTGTAGGTCACACAATTCTGTAAAATCCAGTGACTTGAAAGAAAACAACACATGAATGTAATTGGCATTAATTAAGCAACATTTTTATTACCTACAATCAAAGACTTATAAGGAAGGTTTATTTGTCAGAAAGAGGGCTTTCTTTGTTGAGAAATTAGAAGTCTTACTTAATTAACAAAGTAATTTTTTGTAGTATAGCTGTTAAGTATTTTTCACTTTTATTTTCTTCTAAATGACAGTCTAAGCACAAAAGCTATTGCTTAAACTGGCAGAAGTGTGGTCAGAAAAAACAACACTGGAATGTTTTACTCATTGTGTATTTTAAGTGAATTCTCAGTTTGTGGTCACTGTTACAAAGGGTTTCATTTAGTGTTGAGAAGCAACAAGAGGATCTCAGACTTTATGGCTATGAGAAGACAGTAAAATCTGAACTTGCACACACAATTAGAACAGAACTATCATATCTCACAAATTCAGGGCATCATGAAGGCAAGTTTGCCTGTTGGACACAGGACACAAACAACCTGGCTACATACAGCACCCTTTTCATTCCCTAAATTACTCTATGAGCTGAGCAGGTAAGGGCTACTTAGCCTGTCAAGATTCACTGCTACGGTAAAATAAGTAATTGCAGCTACCTTGAAAACTATTTTCAGGTCTGTGAGAGCAACCACCCAGTTGTTCATTTATAATTTTCCTCAACAAGAAGCGCCAGCAATGTATACAGTGACTATTGCTGCCTGTCTCCAAGCTACAGCCTCAACTAAGCTGCCAGTCACATGCAACAAGGGACTGCCTGCCATGTTGAAGTTATCTTAGATGTGAGCTTCCACAGGCAGACTAATTCAAATCTGGTTTTGCAAATTACAGATTGTGTTAAATATACATGAAAGAGCATGGAACAGTTTTCTTTACTGCACAACGTGAGTTATTTCCCATTCCAGGTTCCCTCCCAGAAAACTCTTAAATTTTAAAATCTGCCAATTAGTGGCAGTGACTACTGGTAAAACCTAATCCAGTCAAGCAGTAGTATTTGCTGAGTACTGCAAAGGGCAGGACAATGTTCCAAGAGAACAAAGGGACCAGAGATCCCTGAAAAAAACAAGGAGCATGCAGTCATTTGCCCAACATTCCTTTTGCTTTCACAAGAAATGCAGGTTGTGTCATTGCCTTAATATGACACTTAAACCATAAGCTTCACATCAGCCAGAAGAATCAGATTGTTACATGTACTGTTAATAGCTGCAGCACAGTTTAGGGCGATCATTTGACAATTTCTGTGTAGGAAAGAGCAATCAGAAAAGGAAACATAAATAAATTCCTCCTAGAAAACAAATTCCTTGACTACAAATGCTCAAACATCTTCACTGTTTCTCTTCCCTCATTTCTTAAATTAAGCCACTTTGCAAGGACCATTCACTTTATCCTAATAAAGAGGATAAGACTGCTCTCTAAAGATATATAGGGATAAACAGCAAAAAGGGACGAGGAACTATTTAAGCAAAAGGAAGAAACAAGCTGGAGAACCAATGGCACAATCTCTTAGCGAATGAGCTAGCTTGGAAATTCGGAGAGGATTTCCAGTTGTTAGAACAATTGGGTTCTGGACTCATTTTCTGATGGAAACAGACTGGAAAAAAGACTTCAGACCAACCTTCAACTGGTTGTAAGATGAAACTCAGTAAGTTTACTAACAGGACTAAGTAGTATCTGCAAGACGAGAGGCTGAAACCAGTAACCTCCTAGGCACAGACGCAAACTTGTTGACTGGTATCTGAGCAAACTGACTTTCAGTAAGTGGAGAACACTGCTGGGACTATGGGCTCCACGGTGTTTATTATACAAAGGCAGGGCTTCATTCCTCTATCATGGGTGATGGGCATCTGCTTCACCCATAAAAAGAGCTGCCAATTTTCATTCTGGCATGCAGCCAGTGAGCTCAATCACACCTGAGATTTATGAAATGTACAACTAGGTGCTGAACTGCTGACTTGCATATGACACACAGGAATACTATTCTGGTATGTTTTTATCCACAAGCTCTAGGAGGCTGATAGGGTAATATCAAACTGCCCTGAGGCTATATTCACTGTGCCTGTAGTTGGTTCAACAGGATACCCCGATTGTCCCCGATGCATTAATAACAAAGGTATTACATGGGAACAGAGAGTATCTCTTTTCATACCATCACGGCCTCCAGGTAAGCTCTCACGGGATCTGGGGCAAACCTTTAAGCCGTTTATTCGTGTGATGTTTGGACGTTGGATGAAGATCAATGTGAATGCTACTAAAGCAAGTGACCTCAGAGTTCCTGATACAGAGGCACTTTTGCAGGAGGAGTTACCTTCAAGTCAGGCACCACTGAGAGGGAAGATTAGGCTGTGACCTGCTTGGCAGTCAGCTGTTGTAACAATGAACTCTGTTGCCTCCAGGGTCAATGGTCTATTGTCTCCATAATTAGAAGAGATACACAGCTGATTTCAGCATTGTTGCTGTCCTGTGCTAGCTTCTATCTTTAACTGACCGGTTATCTGGTTATAGGTTGCAACAGGTATCTGACATTCTCAGGACCACAAAGAGCAGAAACTTAACACAGGTACCAGCTGGAGCCCGGTAAGACTCCAAATCAATTCTTATGACCAGCAGAATCAAAACTTGTCCTGCCAGTTGATAGTGATCTACTTTGAGAGACAGCATGATGGAGGCAAATGTCTGACCTCTACACAATTTCTGTTGAGTCACCTGAGATCTCACATAAGAATTTTTTAGTTCAGTATCAGGACACTCTGATGGTAAATGAGTCTCCACCTGAGGACAGGTTTTGAAGCCTGCTGATTTAGTCTTTCATGTTAGAATGGATTCTACGTGTCAGCACTTGATCCAAAGAAGTTACTACAGTGACAAATGGTCAGAAATGAAGATAAAGACAATTACATATTTTGAAGTAAACAGGGTAATCAAGTTCTCCAATGAAAACTCTTTTGTTCTATTAAACATTATTGCAATATATGAGATTGCAGACGCAATAGCGCTACTCCCATTTCCCAACTGATAATATATCTATGCAACGTATACATTCACATTTCCCTGACCCCACCTCCATGGGAACTACAAAACATATTTTAGGGACTAGTACTTCAATATATGATTTCATTAGTAGAACTAAGGTTTTATAATGTAAAGACAAATAACATTCTGTAATAGTTTATAAATAACTGTTTAGCCGTTAACACTTTAAGAGGTAAACTTAAAAATTATGTCTTTTAGTAAATGTTGTTCTTGTGGCTTTATTCATAGAAACGTTTAATGTACTTACATTTTATAGACCAGATACTACGTTTCATTACGTGAGAAACAAAGTTCCCATGTATCACATGTTGACTCATACTGTATATGAAAAAGGGGTAGTTAAAATCAAGTGAAAACTTTGAATCTTCCAAACTTTAAAGTGTTTCACCTATAAAAAGATACTACTGCAATTTTTAAGGTAGGAAAGATTTCTGGGGAATAGTAATACTGATTATACAGCTGGAAAAAAAACAAAACAGAAAGCCTTTACATATATGAGACTTGCTTTACTTTTCAAATACACAAAAAATCTTCCAAGTTAAATTGAATCTGAAAATTGTGACCCAGTTTAACCCAGTTTTGTTATTTGGGGTTTTGGTTTGAAGGAAATGTTGCTGGTCTTCTGTCAACAGCTAGTAGACAGTTCGGTACCTCTTATAGAGCAAATAAAGGAATAGATAATGGAGTAAGTAAAACACAGAGAGTTTATCTAGAGGTTGGAAAATTCTAACAGGTAATACAAACAGTCTTGGTTTTGGCTTCACCAACAGTATTCAGGAAGGCTTCTGGTGTACTGGGCAAAACATACATATTCTAGGAAGTGCACGCGTATAAGATCCATGGAGTCTAGAATTCTCCTTGGGGCCATTAGAGGGGAAAGAAACACTCTGGAACTTTCACTACTTAAAGATGGTCTGGTATGTGCTTGGTTGCCTGAGTGTTTCTAGAAACATGTTTATTGAGGTTGTGGGAGCTCTTTGAAAGCTACAGGCCAGGGTGAGGAAGAAGGAAAGGTTCTGGGGAAATTTTTTCCTGTATAGGCTCTAATTACTTAATGCTTTTCTTTATTAGATCCAAAATAGGCTGGCTTGTCCATATGACTTGCCTTGCAGCGGTATGCCCTACAGCAATTTGTACAGGAATTGTGGGTAGCTTACTCAAAGATGAAAGTCACACCTCTATAGAGGAGTCCTGGCTGGGTGAGGATCTTTTTAGATCACAGAAAGTGATATGGCTGCAACCTCCTCAGAGCACATACAAAATTGTTTGAGAACCTGGCTGAACATCAAAGCCTTTGTGGTGGCCTCAGGTCACCTTTAGGCTTTACAGAAACAGGTATAATGCTCGATGGGGTTGCCTTTTAAGTCAGTCCTGATGTTCACAAAGTTACATTCATATCAGGTGTATTTTAGAGAGAGTTTGATGAAGAAGTGATAGTTACGGAACTTGTGATTAAAACTGGTGGGAGTCCACCAGTCACCAGGAAGTGAGTACATACCTTTGTGAAAGGTACGATAAACCTGCAGTTGAAGCAGAAGCTTAGACTGTCAGTAGAGCTAGAGGATGACTTTTACTCCTGGCTTTCCACAGATTTCCTTTTAAGCCTGGCTAAAATGACCATTTTCTCCTGAGATACTATGCAGATACTTTGCATGGTGTCACAGAGCTACATTAATGTTCCCCAAGCTGGCTGAGCCTCAGACAGAAGACACTATGTAGTAACTCCTCTACACACAGCTCTGATCCTGAAAGATGGTAAAGAAAAAATTCAGAGATCAGGCAAAAATGTGAATAAATCTCCCTCTCCCCCCTCCGAGAATGTCTCTTCCCCCAGGTTGCTGGGGAGCAAATGTCCCCCAGTCTCAAAGAAGCTGTCAAACTGAAAGGGGCCAGAACAGGGAGAGCCATGTGTGGAGTCAGGAAGAGAGAGCCAGGAAAACTGCATGGAGAAAATGCACAACACAAACAACTGAATGTGAAAAAAACGTAAAACATTTTAAATTAACAGAAAATAAGATCCAAAAAAACCCAGTCAAGAACTTCTAGCACTGATAAAATCATCCAGTTGCAAAACACAACCAGAAGCTGAACCAAAATGATTTTATTAGGCTGAAAAAGAATTAAGATTAGCTGTATGTTCTTTTTAACATGCATGTAAACATTAACAATCCCTAGGCTGCCTATTAATTCACATGTGCCATATTTACACTATTTATGATATTATACCCCGTGCTGGGACATCCCATTACAGAGTTACGGTAGTGGCTCCATACTTAAGGTGAATTCTGCAACACATCCCCCCCTTTCCTGTTATTCTCTTGCAGTAAGATTACCTTTGGGCAAGAATTTACCATTTGGTTTCAGCCCACAAGGTATCTCTTCAGGAACTGACAAACTGATTTAAGCAGCTGTGGATTAGTTTACTGGGTTTTGTGTTTTATTAACAGAGAACAAAAGGCTTTGAGAGCTTTCAGTGTTTTATGCAACAACAAGAAGAACGTTTGGCTTAGAAACTGTCCACTTTTTCTTAGACTTTCCCCTTGCCTCCAATAAGGATCATATTTGATGGCAAATTTGACTGCAACCATTGGCAAGTGTATCTTTCCCAAGATGCATGTCTAAAGCAGCCTTTTAAAAATGCAGATGGACCTGGGGAGAGAGAAGGTGCCAGAGCAACAGAGCCCAAATCAACATTAGGTGAATATAAACAAAAATAACACTTAGGTATGAAACATGCTTCAACTAGGTTTCCAGATCCCCAAATGTCTAATAAGGAAACGTTAAGCAGCATTATCCCATCCTACAGATGGAAGAACTGAGATGGAAAAGCAGAATATGACAAAGACAAAAGATGTCTCAAAATCTGGAGCCATAATTCCTAATGTAATATTCCTCCTGTGAGGCCTCTTTGCTTATTATAAATAAACTATTTTCCCTTTAGATTTCAGTTGCAAAAGTAACTTTTCAACTCCACAAAAAAAAGGGGCCAGCCCTCATCCTAGGAAACACTGGAAAGCTTAATCAAGGTTTGTGAAGCACTCAAACTACAGGGAAAACCCCCAGGAGGAAGTTTGTATTTCCATATTCTGACCAGGGTTTGAAAGGCATGCAATAAATACAGCCCGGGGGAAAGAGCAAACAATACAAATAAAGTAAAATATTGAGCAGCTGCTCCTTAAGTGAATACTGTTCATCCCACACACCAAACTTCATTTCTGCCTCAGGCTGCAGAGAGTGGAAGGAATCAGACTGAGGCTGAAATAAAAAGGTACTTTGAAGGGTTAAATAGTAGCAAAGTTATAAAAAACTGAACCTGTTTCTTATAAAGGAAAATATCAGAGAGTCTTTACGGGCAGAACTGTAAGCCTCACTCATATTAGAAATACAACTGGGTTGGATAGTAAAAAAGGTCTGTGATTGACCAGGGTAACTTTTTTGCAGAGATGAATCATCTTTCAAGCCATAAAAACTACACGGATATCTCCAAACTCATACAAAGCCCCATCATTCTTAAAGGAGGAGGAGGGAAAAGGTTACATCACCGCTACAAAGTAAGAAAGTTCAAAATACTACAGTAAGCAAAGATGGTGAGATCTGTCTAGAACTAAAAACCAAAGAAACCCAACCTCACCCACACAAGCTTTTCTTTCTAGCACGTGTTTACTGCTACCTACCTAAAAGTAAGCAACGCAAAGTTGATTGCGAGCTCACAGCACAGCCACACAAGCAGCCTGTATAGTTTACAGGCTGCAGTGTGTTTAGTTGGTTCCTCTTGTAAACTGAGCAGATTCTAATTACTTTTCAGTATCAGAAAGTGGGACACATACAAGTGAAGAGAGCCTGTGCCCTGCTTGGAAAAATGAAAGAAAAAGCAGCACGGACACCGTGCACAGAATGACAGAGCCTCACTCTTCAACCATTACAACTTCTTTGGGAATTATGGGGAAGGAGAAAAGAAATGCCTGGAAAACACAGTGCAGAGAGCAAGGAAGACAGAAAAGGAACCATGTTAATCAGAAGTAGCTGGATTTCCCTGCACTGTAAACATAAATCCTATTTCATTACATTTCTTATTTCCTTTCCCCAAAATTGCCCCCTAATATCCCTATTCTCCTCAGATTATTTTTTTTCCCTTTGTAAAAAAATACCAGTTTTACTAAGACTGGTACTGAGATGTGACAGGCGTTCATGCCAGCGTCTATTTTTAGAATGTACTTGAGAAATTTGTGGTTTTATCAAACCACTGAGAAAAAAAAATAATCAAGTCAATTTTCTTAGCAATTACAGCAGCCAAATATTTAAAATTAGACTTTCTTGTTGCAAGCGAATAAACTGAAAAGTACGGGTGGAAAAAAAAAGCCCATTGACAAAAATATACCAGCAAAAAGGAGCATTAGGGAATCAACACAGTATTTGCTCTCTCCTCTTTTTTTGCTGCTGAAAGCCACACGGCACATACAGTATTTTTAACTGAGGAGTCTCATTTCAAATATATGCTGAGGAATCTTATTTCAAACATATACTAAATAAGGAGGGGAGTATTAAAACAGGCAGTCCCTTACTCTAATTTTATCCATCTCCCTCCTCTTCTTTCCTTGATACAGCAAAACTTTAAATCTGATACAGAACCCTGTGTGTGTCTCTCTTTTTTTGTAAACAGTGATCAACATTTTCCTAAATGACCCCCGAAAGGACCTACGTCGAAACTACTCATTAGTAACAGCCACGTTTGCAATATTAACCTGGATGCGGCTGTTTATTAAGATCTTTTAAGGGGTTTCGAATGAAGACACACTGCCGGTGTACAGGGAGCACAGAAGGGGTAATTTAAAACCCATGTTTTTCCTCCCCCTCACCGCAAACATGCCCAGCATTGTGCAGCTGTGCTGCCAGCTTCATCACTCCCTCCATCTCCACTCTTGCTAATTAAAAGGTTGATCACAGAACAATGCTCTTCTCATTAATTTCGGCTTTCTGATTGGGCAGGATTCCCGCTCACTCCGCCTGATCTTTTCCACACTGCTGAAGTTAATGTGACAGGAGCCCGAAGATGGATTACCCGCTGCCATATTGCCCATCACCTCCAATCAGCAGCTATCTGGGTAAACTGATTGTTCTAATTTGCTCTCATTATTTTTACAATATCAGGAGAAAATAACGCACACAGCTCACTGTCAAAGCTGTGAAAATCAGCCATTAGTTAAACCCAGACACCGAGTGGCTTTATTAGAAGCACTGCAGTTTATTGATGCAGCTTCGGTAGGCTAAGATAATACCTGCCCTCTTCAAACACAGTTTTTGGGGTGTATTTACGTTCAAAGAAAATATTTACTAGGACACTTTTGGAAATGCTCGCAGTCTCAGCTGTTATCTTTATATGCTTGCTGACAATGAAGATTAAGAACAATGGAGGCTTGACTTTCACATAAAGAAGGGCACAATATACGCAGCATTATCCACATGGCAGCCTGCACATCTCAGCTATTATTTTACAGTTTAAACAAAAACCATCTCAGTACTAATATGACAGGTAAGAATGTAAATACACCCCAAAACCACAGAAAACATTGTACTACCATAAAGGCAAACATAGTACAGGCGAAATTATGTGAGCTGTGTGTACAAGGTCAACAATTTAGTTTTGGGTTTGGTTATTTTGCTAAGCAAAGGAGCCTGCATGGCCCAACCAGAAAACACAGGGACTGAAAGCTACAGCTACAAATGATACAGGAAACTGCTCTGTATGGTTGGGAACTATTTTTTCCCTACAAAAGGCATTGTGCTGCCACAACTTGGGAATGAGTCAGAGCAGAAATGTCACTCCATGCTGAAGCCTCACAGGATCCCATAGCTAAGAAATGAATAAAGTATTGTTAGTGGTATGAAGTCAGGCATTTTTACACCACAGCAGTGGTAAGAACTGCGTTGAAAATCTTGGATCTCTGACAGTTTCTATGCTATATATAAAGGGACCTACATTATTTTGCCTGCTGCCTAGCTGCATCTTAGCAAAAGGAAATGCTAAATAGAGGGATTAACAGAAATATGATATCTTACATCTTGCTAAACATAAACCTTAAACTGGTGTCTACAATGCTGTAACTTGGAATGCGCTCTAAGAGTGACGGGCAGAGCACAGCAGACTGATTTTACTTTTAAATAATACCTAAATTAGATTAGTTCTTTGTGTAGATCTGCATGAACCAGAGGGGACATTCATCATTGTGCCAAAAAAGTTAAATTCACTGAGGTACACTCAAAGTGAATGGTTCTAGACCTACGTTTTATCTCTCAGACACATCATCAAGATGCTGTGCCAATATGCATGAAGCCAGCTAGGAGCTGCAAGAAAGACAACGGGAAAGTAACTGGATACCAGAAGAGGTTTAAATTTCCCCTTTGTAGGTTATGAATTGTTTGGGACAGGATCCGAAGCTTCTCTGTCTTGCAAGCACAGAGCATCCCTTTCAATACTTGAGCTTCTTTTTTAATATTTAAACAGCTTAAATATAAGGAAGGATATTCTCCCCCTTCCCCTCCAAACCAGCAGTAATTCTAGTTCTTCCTCCCCCTCCCGCTGTAATTTAAAATGCTAAAATTTCCATTACTGCTTTTTAAATATTTTTAAGTTCTCATCAGCCAGAGCTTTGCATCTGGGGGCTGATCGTTCCTCCCTCCTAGACAAGCCACCTCCCAGCTTTGTTTGGTATCTCTTTTGACCCTTCCTAATGGTTTTCTCTTGGAGGGGCGTGCCATGCTTTTCTCCTTAAAATTCCTGCACTGAAAGACTGCACCACACCACACTCCACAAAACGTGCTGATGGCACAAATTACAAGCCCCCAGCCGAACACTCCAGCCCCCACCATTCGGGCAGATTTATGTGGGCTCTTGCCGACGTTATTACAAGTCAGAGTTTATTGGGAAATTGTTACATTATGCGGAGTGTCTAACAAATTGCTTATGCTGCTATAATTGGATTACAACAGCCGCTTGCTCCCACCGGTAAGATTAGGCAAGTAGGACTCCTGCCGATCTCTGAACGTTAGCAGTAATTTTATTTGCCTTGCCTCTCTCTTTCCTAACAACATGCCTCTTTCCCTGCCAGCTGTCTGCTGAAAAGGCACAGGCTTGTTCCTTGGCCCTAACAATGCAATTACAGCCCTGCAGATCGCACTGTTTGTGCATTAAGTACAGAGCCAAAACGAGGCGAATTGATCGTTTGACTTTTGGAGGAGCCATGTGATCTCTGCGTGTGGATGATCCGGCATGCATCACTGGGCAATGCTGCAGCACATGCCTGGCGATGAACTCACTCCACGCTGCTTCCCCTCCCCTGGCCGCTCCTAACAGCAAAGATGCTGGAGCCTACCCCATGCTAACCCCCATTGGTCTACAAACATGGGCTCATTTCTAGCAGCTTTCCTGCTAGGCTAAACTCGGAACTTACTGTGCCTTCTGAAATGTGAGCACATGGCCACACCAATGGCTTCCCCGCTGTGGGCTACGCTATCAAATAATTATTCCAGTGTTTCACACCACAAGCTTTAGCGCAAGAACTGGACACATTTTTCAAGCCACTTTTTCAATTCTTGCATTTGAAAAGTACTGAAAACAGATGTGGTTAATGTCACCTTAAAGGTATTTTTATATTCTCCACCATCTGAGGGTGCTGCCCCTGCAGGAGACTGCTGAAGAAGCGATGCTTCTCTTCACATTTGCCATCATTTACCACTAAAGCCACCAATGATTTATATTCCAAACTGTTTCACATTTCCAGCTCAAAAGAGCCCAAAATACAAGTACAAGTCCAGTTTGTTTCATAACTTACCCAGGTGAACACTCCCTACAAGCTTAAGGTGACAGGACTTGAATGAAGACCTCAAGGCTGTAATTTTTTATGCAGAGTATCAATCACCAAACCAGCAAACACTTGGGGTGGAACTACAGCATGAGACACTACACAGAACAGAGGCGCAGGGGAATTTTGATTAAGGATGCGAGGTTAAGTTCTAAATTTTACAAGATTTCTGCAACATCTTCATTGTCTGTATACGGAGAGAATTCTGGGATGACTCAGCACGGAAGGGACCTCAGGAGTTCTCCAACCCAACCTCCTGACTAAAGCAGGCTGCATTATGAATCAGATCTGGTAGCTCAAGGCTTTATCTAAACTGGTCTGGAAAACCTCCAAGGACTGAGGCTGCAGAGCCTCCACAAAAAACCTGTTCCAGATGACTGTAATTACCACAAGAAAGTTTTTCCTTAGAACCAGTCACACCTGAGGAGTTTCTAGGATCTGCATGGAAGCCCTTCCAATATTTATTGAACTCAACTTCAGAGGTGAAACAATTTGCTTTCTCGTGATTCCAAACCCAGGGCTCCAAAAAGTAGAAACCTCTCCATTGAGATGACTGAACTTCAGAAATGATTCTTCATAGCAAGATTCTGCATATCACCTGACTGACCATCCTTACTGCAGAGCTTTGAGAACTGATCTCCAGAATACACTCGGAGACCCCCAGTTACAGAGCAATTTATGAGTTAACTATTATATTATTATTTCTTTAATTTTGCATTTAAAAAACCCAAGGTTTACAGTTTTTTTTTAAATTCATGGCTTCACTGACATGCAAAATCATTTTGGGTAGTAAGAGAAGCAGAAACGACAACCACTGCACAGCACTCGTGCAACTGAAGACTAAAGAAGCCTGTTTACATGTAGTTTAACACGCAAAAGAAACTCTGAACAGCTGAAATGCCTTATAAATAGCTCAGACCCAGAGGAAGTGCAAACGTCTGCATTGTGAATTGTAGATCTTAATTACAGACAATGGCTGGTACAGCAAGTAGCACGGAGAAAAAAAAAGTGAAACAGTTGCACTGTTCATGGTTGGCAATAATTCTTCAGGAAAATATTTACTATCAATCAGTTATGAGAAAAGGGACTCTGCGCTCATAAAACAGCACGTTGCTTCTCATACCAGGACCATTTTGCTTCAGCATAATCTGAATTTAAACAGCTTGTTTCCTGCGGATATAATTTTGGAAATAAATAAAACAAGTCTATCAAAATCTGGAGAATGTGTATGGTGTGGTGGGGGGAGCAGGAATATCACATTTCTTTCTCAGTCATTTGCAATGAGGTTATTAGACCAAGGGGAAACAAAACCATAAAGATTGTCTTGACCTAAAAAAAATATACATAAAAAAAGAGAAACTTGCAATTAAGATGAAAGTAGACGTATTACTAAGGAAGAAAGATCATCGTTAGGTTGAAGCCTTTAGATACACCTCTGATGCCATTTTCTACTTGTGCTGTCTAAATACTGAGAATTATTCAGTTTGAAAGCACCTTTTGAACATCAAGCAATCCCAACAATATCCCAGCAATACCCATCATTCACACAACCCTCTTTTTACAGAGTGAATACCTACAAGAGAAGGGTAAAACGACATGCTTAAATCCCTAGCAGCCAATGGCTGAGGCAGCACCTATCTGGTTTGCAACAGTCTTAGAAACTGTTGCCCCAGAGAAAGGTATATCCACGCCACAGAAGGGGCTGCTGCTACCAAGGGATCTGGAGCTGGAAGCATGGCCACTGACAGCCCTCTGCATCATTACACAGAAGCTTAATACTAAAAATTAAGGTAAGGAGTAACATACTTTCTAATCAAAACAGTGGAGGGAGTATCAGGAAACCAAATGTAGCTAGTCAAATAATATTTGTTCATAATCAAAATGCTCTAACTTCAATCTCAAGGACTGCAAAGGCTTCAAAAGCACTGGAAAACTGCATTATCTGAAGATATACTGACTCTGGTTTATCACAGCAGAACTCGGTTGCGTTGTTCATGCAAAGTAAACACATGGACACTCTCAGGGAAGAGGAGCCATCAATCTGTGACATAAAGGGACTTGAGAGTACAGGAGGGACACTCATCAGATCAATTTGTCCTACTGCCAACTGGAACATCCAGCCTGGAACCCTAAATGTTTGTTTATTAAAGAGTACTCATGGTTTGTCCTTTTAATTCACTGAAAGATTCTGAGCTCAATGTTATTATTGTACACACTATTTTTAGTCTAAAAATTAGAAAGTAGCAATGCAGAAAGCACTGACAAAAGAAGGTCGATTTCAATTACCAGCTAGTTCCACCGCTCTTTGTGTTAGCTGAATCATCCTTGAATGTAAAATGTGTAGCTACAACTAAATAATTCTATGCATCCTTGAAAGAAACTTTCTCATGGCATTCTTGAAGAACCAAGTCCCATTCTGTGTTTCCAGAATTAAGCAGAACACAGCCCTGTCCCCCTGTACGCTGCGTCAGCTTGCTGAGCAGGCAGAACATCACTACATGCTTAAGCAGGACTTCCCATCCAAAGGTCAAAAAAGCATCACCTAGTTAAATTTCACAACATTTCTGCAAGGAGAGTATTACTCAGTTCCCTTTTTGAAGGGTAGCAAGAAAAGCCACCAAGGCCACAGAGAATAAAATCACAGTGCTAAAATCAAAGGGTAGAAAATGGTTCTAGATTCCTACTTCAATACTGTAACCACTGCAGCATGCACATTTAAAACTATGATGAACAACACTCAAAGATTCCCTACAGGATACAACATGCTTTAAAGACCCTGAGAAGTCCCTTGGTTTGCCAAGACCTTAAAAAGCAGGACCAGTTATCACATATGCAAGGGGTGGCCTGAAACAGAAATCTAATTTTTCAAGGATGGTGTGTGTGACTGTATTTATCTTCACCTAAATGAAACTGGAGGAAGAAAGAGGCAGAGAACCTCTCCCAGATGCTGCTGAGTTCAGAACTTAGAAACATGGGGATGCTATATGCCATTTAGAAGGTGTCTTTGTGCTGTCTCTGGCAAGTATGCCATAGGGTGCCTATCTCTGGCACAGGTAGGAAAGAATTCAATGTGCAAAATGAAACTGAGAACATTTCTTTATATAGCAGATACAGATGAACTGGAACTGACTGCAGGAGTTAATAAACAGTAAAGACCTATCTAATGAATGCAGGAAATGGGTATTGACTTTAGAACTCTGTGAGATCAGCTGTACACCAGTCTCTCGCTGGGAAACAAAAGAGCGCTTTGAATTGAAAGGGTATTTCCATGATCCAGGGAAATGCAAAATTTAACAGACTCCGAGCAAACAGCAAAACTCTAACATAATGCAGCCCACATTATCGAAGTGTGAAAAGGCAAGACCTCTGTTTGAAAACAGTAATATACGTAATCCATCCAAGCAAAGACACAGCCAAGGAGACTGGAGACACACCACAGCATCCCTCACCACACAGCAATTAGAAAGTGTGAAGGTCACCACAGAAAGCAAGTAGTCCCGGGTGCAGAACAGAAGAGAAACTTGTTTGCACACCCAGGAGCATCACAAGAATCCTAGTGACATACCACATGCCAGGGGATTTTTAACTGTGCCCCTCTCTAATTGAGGATGAAGCACACACCAATACCATTATCTGGCCTGAAGATACTGGCTTACAAAATATGGAACAAACAATGGGAACAGATGCTCATTTGGCCAGATTTCAATAAGCCTCATTAAAACCAAATACCCTGTCCTTGGAGCTCAGGTTCATGGTACACTTCTACCTTATTTAAGCACCTAACACCAATTCCTGAGAAAGCTGTCCACTGGTGGTTGCACATCAGTAGTAGCATAAAAAGAAATCAATCCTCTTGCAGATATTTTTTGGTTTCTAAAGAGACAAACAGCAGGAGTTGGCAAAAAAGATGCCAAAAGATTAACAGAAAAACTCCTGAGGATGGAAGAGAAACTGATGTTACAGATCACACAGGTGACATCTGTGCACTACAACATATAATTTTTAATTTAAGATCCCACTTCTTCAGTTGAAATGTGCATACTTGAAACGATTCCTACTGTTCCTTATTTGCTTCTATCCAAATATTCCCAGGTCCCATCGATGGAGTTTCAGAGGACAAATACCAGAAAAGCAGGGCTAGGGGCAATATAAAAAGATTTATCAGAACATGATATTCTAGTTTTGTTTTTAAATATTTTAATAAAACTAGATAATACACAAGTTTGCAAAAGCCACTGTGCACCTGCCTGCGCAGGCAATCATACAGATACATCATACAGAAATGGTATCATATGGAATGGTATCTATAATCATATAGATGGTATCATACAGAAAACCAGGCAGACAAAGTTTTCTAGCAAACACAGACTTCCTTGAGTTGTCAAAAAGACAGTAACTCTATGTTACTTTCCGTACTTGAAAATGCATATCTGTTTATTGTAAACTTCTTTTCCCTCCATTTTAGAAAGAATGCCAGTTGTTAGGTTGGTAATTTACATCTGGATGTCCTGTACAGAAACACTCGTTCATAAGAGAGCTTGATGGATGGACAGTGCTTCAGCCTGAAAAAAAGATATCTCAATATTGATGTGTGTGGCCTCAAGGGAAACTGCATTTCAGTCTTTGAGCAAACTTTAGAAACCTCAAGCACACAATAAGTAAATGGCATTAACACAGTCATAACAGAGCATAGTTTTCTTTTTTGCAAGTAGCTGCAGAATCAGAATGATGGTTTTCAGAAAAACCATCATCTCCTGCAGACTGACTGACATATCTGTCACACATGTGATAATGCTGACTGTGGCACCCAGTCAGGGCTGATGCCACACTGCAGGATCAGGTAAGGTGTATCATTATTTCCAAAGTAAACCTTTTTTGTCTTTTACTGCCAGTTAAAAATATATAAAAAAAAAAAAATAAAATTAAAACCCTACAACTCTTTTGGAAAAGTGTTGCAGATAAAGAAGCCCTCAGTTATCCTTTCCAGTGTTCAATCTCTTGACAAAACATGTTAAAGTCCAAGGCTGTAAGACACATCAATCATGGAGGATAAAACTCACCATATGCGTAAGGCTAAGAGAAGGCCTCTGAACTCCTTAAATCCCATTTAAGCCCTTCACCTAGGGAACATTTGACAGTTGTGCCATTTGCCTGTGCCATTACTGAGCCATCTGCATTTAGCTAACTGGATTTATAAATGCTTCAACACTTTGGAATTCGAAAGAGAAGCTTTCTTAGAACCTATTTCATTTTGGTTTGTAGCTGGGAATGCAAAGGAAAAGAGTACAATAGCGAGGCAAGCTAGTACCAGAGGAATTATATCCCCAGAAAAGTCCGTATGCTTTTTCATACATAATGTATGTGTGTGTACATACATGCATGCATACATGTGTGTATATATATGTTTTTTCATACATATACATGATGGCAGATTGTCCTACAGTATATATATAGATATTGTCCTACAGCATACAGAAACACAATATTTGAAAACATATACTTTTTCATCTCCAGGGTGACGGTTCAGATTCATCCTTAGTAACACGAAACAGATCTTGCTGTTCCTGCCTTGAGTCCTACCCATACCTTTTACCATGATCTCACCAAAACGATTATTTTAGGAGAGTTTATTATTTAGGGCATTAGGATGTTAAAGATATGTCAATTCATTTAGAAGAGGCATCACTTACATTAAGTGTAGCTCTTGCACATCTTTGTTCCTTTATAAGATGATCAGGTCAACCAAGATGCTATAAAGCAGATGGAGTCGAATGGATTTACTATAGTTAGCTTGCTGTGAGCTGCTTCATGGCATCAGAATGATGCTGTATGACAATATAATTCAGTCAGAGCTGCTCTGCTGCCTTGTTTAAAGAATTTCACCTACTTTGTATCATAAAGCACCTTAGAAAGTGGTGTGCAATAGCAGTCAACTTAAGAATGGAGGTGTTGGTATTAAATATTAGCCCTTTGTACCAAGATTGGTAGCTTCTCTCAGAAGTGCTTCTCCAGTGGAAGGTAACCTGGCATGTCAAGAACAGTTTATGAGCACTAAACCACCTGCAAGCACCATGACAAACTTTTATGATAGCCAATTCCCTGACAGGAATCAAAGTAATGGGACATCCAAATTTTACCAGCAAAATCCCAGCAAAGGTTTAGCTGGGAAATTATCTTAAAGGTCAATACAAAAGTGGCCCCCGAAGGGACAAAGCACCTTTAACAACCATTCAAAGTATGAAAAAAAAGGACTTCAAGAAGATCAAGGAATAAATAACTGAAAGAGAAAACAGGCTTTTCAGTGGTCAGGTTTGTGGTGACAGAGGAGCAACAAAATGCCAGCTGGTTTGGGTAACAGATGGCTGCGTGCGCTGATCTGTCCTGCATGCCCATTCTGAACTTCTTTTCAGTGAAAATACGAAGCTTACACAAGGCTAAACACAGCCTTCACACAGCCTTTCTATACATATTGCATGACGCTTCAAATGTTTTCCATTCACAAACAGCCCTGCACGTATGTTGTTTTACTCTACTTATGCTGACTTTTAAGAAAAGAGGGTGGCTAATGGCACCTCATTTTTTCCAACTACATCTACTACAATTCTCCAGGAATGAGTTTTCTCTCATGGGCTAATATATACCTTTTCTTACCATTCTGATAGCTGTATCTCCCTCCTCCCTTTCCCTTAAACACAGCACTCACTGTATTTTAATTGAAAGGTCTTTCTTTTTGCACCTCCCCTCCAGTAGCTAAGAAAGGAACCGTGATATGAAGAGCTCTCATGCAGTATTTTTAGCATGTATCTGGACGTTTATTATTTGAAGATGCCACAGCTAATTACATGGCAGGCATAGGCCAGCCCACTGGAAAAGCCTGTTACTTGTATAGCAGAATGAACCTAGGATTGAAATCCTAGGTAGCTCAAGACTCAAGTAATCATTTCCAATAGAGAAACTCAGCAAGTCTGAAATCTCTACACAGGACAGAAAAGCGTACCCAAAATACCAGCTTTCTGTTTAAATATGTTTTTCTAACTCTGATTTTTAACAAGAACTTTCCTTTCATTAACAGTGAAAAATCTGCAAAAAACCCCTCAAAACCAAAGCCAGTCTCTTACTTACTTTGGCCACACAATTTTCAGTCTTCATAGCAGTGCTTCCTAGACATACAGTTTCCTGGTTTAAGCACAGTCTGGCACAGCTGTTGTAGGTCTGCAGAAAGATGAAAATGGTTATGAACAGAAGAACACAATTTTCTTTCAGGCACCACATTTTTGGCACAGGAACCCACAACAACTCTACTACATTTCCTTTCCTAAGGTGTAAATGTTTCGAACCAAAATAAACTAGCTTACAGCAAAAGCCTATGTTCAGGGCATGCATGTCCTCTGAGAAGCTTTGTAGAATTTTATAGTTCTGAGATACAAATATTTTTCTCCTCTTTCCCTTTGAAAAAGGGAAAAAAAAAAAGAAAAAAAAAAAAAAAAGGAATACCTGATACAAGTTGTTTGGTCTTTCACAAAATGCTGCATAACTGAACAACCAAAGCAAGGTGATTTCTACGCACCAGTTGTCACAGCAGTACAAAGGTTATAATCGCTTCTCATCTCACTTCTTGTATTTAATCTTCCCGATTTTGGAAAGCTTCTTCTTTTAAAGTAGAATGTCTTTTTAACTTTACCTCATATGCTGTCCTGCCCAGGAGACTTTGGAGTCTCTGCAGAACGGAACTCTTAAGTCTCTCACTTTTTTAAGGGCACAATATGTACAATACTTACGAAGTATGTTTAAAATTATACTTTGGGTGCTTTGGCTATTTTAACTAAGATGCCTGAAGAACTCAGGAGTTTCTAATGGAGGCCTCCTCTCCCCCCACTTCCAACACCTTTTTAATTACTACTTGATTAAGTCCACATTTTCTAGTAGTAGGAGTAGTATAGTAGCACCTAAGAGTTCCAGTATTGGATTAACACCCCAGTGCCTGTTGCCATTTACAGGAAACTGCTCCCAAGCAAACATGGCAACCCAAAAGCAAGAATAAACTTGCTTTCTTGCAAGAGTAGTAAGTGGACCACAGAGAAGACGTTGCTACCTCAAATAGTTGTGTGGGGAAAACCCAAGAAGCATGTTGAAAGAGAATGAAATTAAACTTGCTACAAAGACATTTCCAAGAGCACTAAGTAAAACATACTAACATTCATGGTATTTTTAAAATGGCCTAAAGGGGAGGCCACACCAAGATTTATAGTGAACTGCCTGTCAGTTCTCTCCCTGTAATATTCACTGGCAACTGTCCTGGTGAATATTACAGGGAAGATCCTTCTTTCAGAGCTTGCAACAGATTTCTGTTTGTTTGACTTGAAACTAATTCAACCCCAAACCAGCTATAGGTTACAAAACCTGCAGGCAAATGCTGGCATACTAAAGGCTTCTAAACCTCTCCCTCTTCTCCAAAGCTATGTCAGAGTCAGATTCCCTCAGTGACAAGCACCAATAAATTATCTCCCCTTTTTGCCCCTCTACCACAGGCCCAACTCTGCAAAAGATGTAGTCAGTAACAACACAAACCAGCAGGAGAACATATTGCAAAGGACATCAGAGGCAAGAATGCAAAGAAATTAAAAGAGGGTTATGCTGAGAGTGATAGGAGATACATCCCCAAGCCCAGCGCTCCTAACAGTCTCCAGCTCAGGAGGACAGTAAGCACCAGGTGATGGGAACCGAGTGCTCCCAGTCAGTTTATTAACATTATTCACCCAAGTTCTTATGATTCTCATTAAACACTCCTTATTGCCTACCAGGGGAAATCAAGTATACTGGTTCAGGTGGATCTGTACTGGTCAAGCACAGTACAGATGCTCTTGAGGAAATTCACAGTCCTTTCCACCTTACTTCTTTACAGACCTCCTTTAAAGCTCACCGTGAGACAGAAACAAAAAGGAGCACAGAAGCCCTGTGCTCTCCATCGCTTTAGCAGTTTGTATTTTATTTCTCAGTGAGCTCTCTAACCAGCAAACAACCAGTGATGGACAGGAATAGAGAATATCCTGGCTCCAGCAGATCTCCTTACAAGTCATAACACTGATGTCTGCTGTGATTAGCAGCCAGCTAGCAACTTCTGACTCTGGATCCAGAAGGAGAAACCAAAAAATTCAAACACAAATCCTTTCAAAGTGCTGTGCAGATGAACAGAGTGCATCTTTCAGCAGCGGAGGTTCAGATTCAAACCAGGATTAGGCCACAAGCAAACAGAAGTCTGACGGGCTCAATTTAGCCTCTTGCAAATATTTGCCAACATCATAAAACCATCACTCTGGTATGCACAGAAATTTCTCCTCAGAATAAAGATCAGAATGGCATAAACTATTATGCATTGTGGCTTAGATGTAGTGGCCCAACTCGTGGACAGAAAGTTGACACCATCTGCTTTGCGCTGACATTCAGACAATACCATGCAAGCTCCATTTTATAAGCATCATCTTACTATATTCAGCCAGATTCCGAAGGTAAGAAACCATGAAGAATTGGTAAGACTCTTTGTTCAGTGTTTATATTTGTATAGTTTAATCCATTTATTGTAAACCTGTGATTTCTTTCATTTACAATTTAATTCCTAAAATTCCAGTAACAGTTATTTCTGCACAACTTATCTTCTACATACTGTAAATTTTATGAGGAGTTCTGACTTGAAGAAAGCTACTACTAACTCCACTTTGCAGATGAGAAGCTAACCACTAAAACATTTACTGAAAGCAACAAGGAAGCTTGTGGCTCCATGAACTGAACCATGAACTGAAGTCAGATCTTGTCAGTCCGTTTCCTCCCAAGACAGGTATGCACAAGCCTTGGTAGCAAGCCAGCTTTTAAAAGCCTGGCTTACATCAGGCTTTCTCTCACATTTACCAATGGGAAAGAGCAGACAACCCAAATATACCATGTGAAAAGCTAAATGCTAAATGCTAAAACTCCTAAAACTTTCTGAGAAGGAAGGAAGCTCACCGTGCACTATTCAAGGGAAGAAAGCTCACTTACATGCTCTGCAAAAGTTGTGTGCACGTCAGCATGTAGATACAAATAATTATTTCAATGTATTGCTCAATTTTTATTACTTTCATCCACACATTACATGTCAGTGTGAACAGCACCAACTGAACTTCCGGTATAAGTTGTCATCAAATCCCACAATACCAAGACTAGTAGTGACACTTGATGGAACTAGTACAGTAATAATTTAAAGCATATAAATTAAACACTTCACACAGCAGGCAGTGATTCTGGAGCCTGCTGTCCCAGGACACCACAAAGAGAAATATCAGCAAGTGGAAAAAGATATCACACTAGTTTATGGACAGCAGGTCCGTAGAGTACATGACAGAGATATTCCCCAGACATCCCTGATGCAACTGTGGTAGATGCTGCAGGAGCAGTGAATAGAGCACAGGGAACAGCAAGACCTGTTTGCTGTCGTTCAGCAGCATCTTCCACTGACAGTGCTGGAGTCAGCACTGGATGAGCAGACTCTGGGTCTGATAGACCTGGGCATTCTCATGCTATCAATACCTCTCTGCTCTTTGACAACATGCCAACGATACTTAAATTCCTCCTTCACAACCTTTTCAGCCACAGAAAGGATAGAAGAACATGCTTTTACTGCGAGAATCAACTTTTACACAGTAATTTTATTACCTAAAGATCTAGGTAAGTGCCGAATTACCAGACGACCATTTAGTCCTCCAGCTCAATATAAAGTAGTGAGGAAAAAAAAGAAAATGAAAAGTTGCACGTATAATGGATTCAACTCATCAGGATGCAGATTTGAGAATAAAACATACAGTGATCTTCAGTTTAATGTCCATTACTATGTTTGCAAAGTTACAAAGTTCTTCTGTTCTTATTCACATTCTCACAAAAGAATGCATTATTAGCCTTGTGGGGTGAATAAAAAAAGTAAAGAAGATTCACGTACATGTTCCACCATATGTTTAAAAAGGTTTAAAGCAAAAATGCAGAAGAAAGCCTAGTTCTCCTTCAAAAAGCGGTAATGTCACTCTACTTAAGAGGTCTCAATGGAAACGTATTGATAATGTTGCAAAGAAGCTGCATCTGGCCATGAAGTCAAGTCATAAGAAGCTGCAAGAATATATTGTGACGGTTATACTATATGGTTGCCTTCTAATGTTCCTCTGTAGGCAGCAGTTACTGTCTACTGTGAGACACAAGATTACTGCTGGACATGGGATATTTGATTTAATCTGATACCACGTTCATACTAACAGTTACTAGTGAATAGACCTAACTGAAAACAGAATGAATGTCTTATCATCAAGCAATAAAGCAGAGCCCTTCATTTTAGATGAAACATTTGATGGTGTCTCATGCTACACTGCCACATCAGAGCACCTCCTTTCATTCATTCCCATGCCTATGGGAACATCGACTAAGAAAACCATGAAAAGCAAAACCAGAGCCAAACCTCAGAAAAGCAAATTTCTCAAGCTCACCTTTAAAGCTCAACCCTTTTATGAATCTCATCTAATTTGCACCAAAACTGTTGAAGTTTCTCCTCACCATTCAGCAAGATAAGAGGTTTCTTTGACAAGGAAAAGCAGTCTGAAATGGTAGCCTGGTTCAACACCACAGGCAGACAGCTTTGTGTTGGAGTGCTTTAATATGTTTTTATACTGCATATAAAGCATGCAAACGTAAACCAGTTTGTTGAAAACTACCTTCTTTGTGGAAGCTGGCTGTAATTCAGAACAAGTTTTCAATTTTCACACTGCTGCTAGGTAAAACATTTTAAAGAGTTTAATTTTTACAGTGGCTTCAATGACACGAGATTATCTAACAAAGTAATGGTTAATCAATAGAGGGTTTAGTTGTCAGGTGAAACACATAACACACTAAAAGGGATTGATTGCAAGGCTCCTCCTTATTTACTGGGAGGTATATATTTAAAATGACACAAACTTGTTACCGAGCTGCATTCCTTTAACCTTGCAAAAGCCGTTTGAGAACAGTGTTAAGCAGCCCTATAGCAAAACAAGCTCTAATGAAAAAAAGAAAAAAAAAAAGAAACCTACAAATATATGGGAGCACCAAATCATGTCAGAAGCAGGGGAACCACTAAGCTGCATTCACTCTCAGCCAAAGGCTTAAAAAGTCACAGAGACACTAGACTATGGTTCACTAAAGATAGAGCAGTATCTGATCTCATTCCATAAGTGTCTTTGGTTACATTTTTCTTTTTAAAGAAAGTATGAACCTGCTCTTTGACACAAACACATAAACATTTCTACTCTTGTCCACATAGCTCTGGACAAGCACTGGGTATCAACCTGAAGCCTCAAACTCCAGACAGAACTCTGTCTGTGTGTGCGTGTGTAGCTTTTACACTGACTGAAATCCATTTCTTCGGCCTTTATTCCGAGAATCCCCAGTCCCTGAACAAAACTCCACTTTTTAATAGAAGCTGCAACCCAGGAGTTCAATAAGATTTCCCCCCCAATAGTTAATAATTACATGATTTATCAGAGAAAGATAACACTAATAAAAACCCAGCAAAAAGACAAAACCCATGCCCTCTCTTCAAGTCATTTTCAGGGAAAAGATTATTAAACTGTTCTTTTTGAACAAGGGCTTTTGTAGCTAAGCACAAATTGCCAAGCGGTTAGAAAAAAAGTTATTAGACTCCGAAGAATTCCACAGAAGTGGGAAGTTATATAAACAAATCACTCCAGCAGATTTGGAAAGATCGCTTTCATCGTACTTAGAGTCTTCGGAGACCTGCATTAATTACCCTTTAAAGGTCTTTCACATGGACTATTTAAAATAAATGCAATTTATTTATTTATTTCAAATGAGGTGCTGCTTGTGAAAGAATTAAATAATCTCAACAAATTTAAAAACGTTTTTATAAGCAGGTAATTAAAAAGAAGGCTTGAATTAAGTCAAGCTGTAAGACATTACCCAGCATTCGCCACAATTATTTTCTTAAGACGAAATCTTTCTTATCTCTAGCCCAGGCTTGGGAAGGGCTGTCTCCATGGAAAGTCGTAAGGCAAAATAAAGACCAGCCAAACAAAAAACTAGATCATTTACAGGATTTTCCCTAAAGCACAGTTTGTCATATTGCAATTACACCTTGCCGACTGTGAAAGCCAGAGTCCTTAATATTGCCACTAGAGGGAAGACGTGTCTCAACACATGGCAATGGTAGTTGGGGAGTGGGTTTTCTTGAGCAATTACCATAACAAAGCTCCCTTGGCTGTGTGTACCTTCTAATTACTCAGTACAATTAAAATGACTTACCTAAAACAAACAGAAAAAAAAAAAAGAAAAAAGGAGAGGCTCCTAAAACAAAAAACCTCAAGACAATTCAAACAAAAAGCCTAAAAGCCTTACTCCAATCTGCTGTTACACAAAATTACATTAAAGCTGAAGATCTTTTTTTCCTCATCCATCAATGCACAGGGGGGAAAACAAAAAAAAGAGCATGTCACAATACCCCAACACCACGGGGTTGTTCAGCGATGTAAAAGCATCAAAACAAACAAAAACAAAGAGCAGGGAGAACTAGATCTCTTGTTAAAGAAGGGGGGGGGGGGGGAGGGGAAGAAAAAGGAAATGTTGTGGTATTTAGCCATCTGGTAGCTGCTTGAAAACAAATTGTCCTCAAAAGAGCAGAAATACAGTATGTCTTCTCTCAGCTCACTGGCTTAGGAATCAGACCTCTCCCTCACCCCCCTTCTTTTTTAAATACAGGCATGGTAACATTAGACTTCTTTGCTGATGCTGATTTCACTTCCCTCTTGTCCCACTGTGCAAAGACAACCATGGTCATCCCACTCACGTCTGGTTATTCCATCTTGGATGCATTATTTGCAGTCTTTGGGGATACATCTTGTTGTGCCCATTGTTCACAATCCCTCAGGATTTTTTTATTTCCCTGACAGCTACTTGCTGATTTTTAAACCCTTAAATCTTTCATTTTATAAGGCACATCATTAAGGGAAGATGGCAGCCAAGTGATTTTTCTTTCCATTGACAATTTGTGACATTTTTCCAGCAGCGTGCAAGGTGTTGAAAACCTGGCAGCTGTTACCTCCCGGGATGAAGATCCTTTTTTATCCTCCCTTGACAGTTTAACTCAATGGGTCAGCACCTTTAAAGACTGCAAAGTACCACTGAAGTGGATGGAGGCTTGAATTACTGCTCCCTCCCTAATCAATGTAAACCCTCACTGCAGGTGAAACTCTTCATCTATAGAGGTGCATGGGGGAGGAAAATGTAATGCCCTGAGCCAGATGGTTTTCATCTTGTTTTTTAAAGAAGAAAGGAACAAGCTAACAAGGGGACAGCTACTTTTGTTAGCTTCTTGGCCTCTCTCATGGCTTTGGATCCCCAGGGTTCCAGCCACACAAGAGAAAGAATACAGAAAAACATAAACACTTAAAGAAATATAACTAGGGGGCTGGCAACACGCTGCTTTCAAAGAGTTGAGAGCCCTGTTCAGTGCTTTATTTATCACTGCCCACGTTCTTGGGTTGGTAAGTGGACATGGACACAAAGGGCGGGGGGGGGCAGACAACACTTGCAATTTACTCAATTACAGAGGAATGCAGCAATGCGGCGGGGTGACAGATTCCTATTAGCACTAGTGCTGAAAGAGCCCAGTGGCCTTTCCGCCACAAGGCAGCATTCCCATTGTAGCTTAGACTCCAGCACAACCTGCCTTGGCTAGCTTTTTAACATGCATTAAGTGTCACAAAGGAATGGAAATTATTTTTTCTTGTTGTTAGAGAATAAGGGAGAAAATAATTAAACTGAAAGAATAATCTCAAAAGTAAGCCTAAGGATGTACTTCTAGCAACTTCAGGAGGGTTTTCAACCAGCAAGTAGCAAGCAACAATAACACTAAAAGTGAAGTAACTGGGGTAACTTCATAGACATGGTACATCCTGCCTTGGTGAGCTCTCCAACAGAAGGCAAATTTGAACTGCAGCATCTTCCCCAGAGGGAAGGAGGAAGGGAGCTGAAGGACCCTCACTCCCTCCCCATCATACAACCTTCCTCGCCAGCTGAAGAAAGGGCTTCAACTTTTCATAGCAGAAATACTTCTGGAGTGGAGAATTATGCAGTGGGACGAGGCTACCAGCTGGAAGTAAATGGTTGATGATTGCTAGTTTTTGTCCTTCCTTTGCTCTACCTTCTATAACTGCTTTCTGTTTCTTATGGTTTCCTTGAATAATGGCTTTAAAACCTTAAGATCAGACTGTGCCTATTTTAACTTTGAAATAGCACCTACAGCATGTTTCAGGTGCTACTTGTAATTTTACAAAATTATCTCAAATCTGTAAGACTGGATTGAGGTAATACTCTGTGCCAAAATGGTAAGTGGGAAGATTCGTGAAAATGCTAAGGGGCCTGCTTGAATGGGATAACAGACAGGGAATTTTTTCCCCCGGACTTCCATCTGGAAGCTTATAGAAAGACAGCAGAGTCCAATGTGAGGTTTGCAGGAGGTACAGTGTGGCAGCCTTGCTGCTGCCAGCATTTCCCCACAAGGCACCTTCACCCATAGACAAACTACAGCAGCAAAAGGCACTTCATTATTGCTAAACCAAAGAGAAGGGAGGGAGGGTTTTAAACAATCTGCATTGTGCCCGTTTTCTTTAAAAACCAGCGGGGTAATCAAGTTCAGGGCAGCCCCGGACAGCTGCCCTGTGACCTATTCATGTTGACCCCCACTATTCATCACTTTCCTTAGGACTATGAGGGCAAGCTCCTGGGGAGTGACCACCACAATAGACAGATACGAGCCAACAATAATACGGTTCCTGCAAAAAAAACAGATGGCACTGCAATAAATTTACAAATCTGCATTCATGGCTCTGTTAAAAACACCCAGAAGCTAAAGGCTGGAGGGGCCCCCAGAGAGCTTCCCCTTCCCAGTTTCTAAAGGCCAGCTCTCTCCCCAAGACTATTGAGCTCGTGTTCTTCATAAATGAAGAATGGAGACATAGCCCTTAAAATAACAAATGTCTGACCTAATCAATCTAGTGTTTGGGTCTAACACTAAATGATAGGCACTGAAAACTAATTATGTTTTTTGGCAAGGAAGTTGAATTAAAATGGAAACACACAGGTTAAAAAGGCACTGAAGCATTTGCGAGTCCCTTTGAAAGGCGGCACACACACACACACACACGCTTACATGCAGGGCTTGAAACAGGAACCTGATTCAATAACTCATGCATTTATTTTTAAAATGAATCAGATTAGTCCCATGTGTGACCTGCCGGTCCATCTGTATGAGCTGGACTTAATGGGCACTCTTCTCACGCTTACTTCAGTTTGAAGTATGAGAGAGATAAATTTAGTTTAATTTTCAACAGATCAAGCTATCCATTTTCCAAATGGACCATCTGGATCAGCCTATTAAAATTAATTTATAACTTTGCAGTGTGAAAATTCGTTTGTTAGCTTAAATAAAGTTGCCAGAAACTTTTGCCACTTGTCATTGTTTTTTCTGAAGTCTGTTTTCATACTATGATTTTCAGTTTAACCCCTCAAAATTTAATTTTGTCAGGTCAAGCAAACAACAAGAACCGAATGTTTGCATCCTTACTTCAAAGCTTGCCATAGCTCAGATCTTTTCACTGGTCCAGCTAATGGTGTCAAGTTCATTGCCTTTTTCTCTTTCCTTTCCCAGGTGTCTCTCCTGCCTCACTGCCCCTCACACACCTACGAGTGGCCATGCCTCCCACTTCCAGCATGCCAAGGACACAGCTCCGCTTGCTGAGGCTTCTGAAGACTCCCTTCTCCAAAAAACATTTTAATCAACAGAAGAATGATATTTCACCTAGTAAGAGGTCCACAGCACTGAGCAGTGGATGTCCTTCAGCCCTTGCTTATAGCCTCAGATGCTTAAGTAACCATTACATCTCCTTATAACCTTTATTACCATTACTTATTACCATTATTATTAATGAATGCATGTGAATCTGATTTCTGCAACTGAAGTTGGAAAACTCCCCACTGATTCTTGTCCATGACTAACAGAGGAGCAATCTGAGTTTCCAAAATGCTCAGACAGCTTTAATTAAGTCTACTTAAAGAACCAAAATTTCTTCTACAAGAGGCACAAAATTGTGGTCAACCACCTCCTATGATCTAGAGAAGAGGCATCTGCTTTAGACTGCATTTTGCACTTGTCCATGAGCACTGTTCTCAACACAAAAAGCCTCAGATAGCAATCAGAAGACCAAAGGATTTTCATCCATCTGTCATTGTAAAGACTGGACAGAAAGATGGAGGCTGATACGACATCTCAACAATATTCTGAAACACAACTAACCACCTTTGACATAAACAGTGTCCATGTGAGTTACTTCCAATATGAAGTATTTGGACAATACAAGTAGTTTTTTAGGTGTATTCTTCATATCTAGTCACCTTGGTTATGATGAATTGCAGGCCTGAAGGAAAGCCAGCTTTCCCTGGACACTAAGAATACTTCTGAAGATTTAAATACAACTTTACCTTCTTGATCTGTATAATGCTGTCCATGAATATTTGCCTCCTCCTTAATAATCATGAGGAAGGACTCAGTGTGATGAGAAGGCACACAAAACAGGTAACTCACGTTCCTTTTGATTTAACATCTCTTACTATGAACCTTTTATTGGAGAAGAGACATACGCCTTTTCTTTTTGAACCTGAAGGCTTGTCACCAGTAAGATAATTCCAAGAGAAGGAAAAAAATAATTCTGGTGTGCTGGGAACCTTGTTGGCTATCCTGGGGATACACAACAGGGACCCAGGAACTCTGCCCTCTTCCTCTAGATCCTCTTGTTTGTTACTGAATGACAGAAACATTTTAAGTTTGGTGTAATGTATATAATCAATTCTACAGGGTAATCTTTCTCAGCAGTATCTAGGACCTCACTCATTATCCTAGCATACTGCCTCTTGTTTAAAAGCCTTACATGGACTACATCTCTTAGATGGACCTGTCTTAGCCACATACAGTCCTTCACATGATACTTACTCCTACAAAATCAAACACTACTAGCACAATACATTATTTAAAAAAGAAACCCCAAATCAGCAACCAAAAAACCCCACCAAAACCAAACCCCAAACGACCAAACCTGCCCCCCTCAAAACAACTCTCAGCTCTGAACACAAGCACACTATATAAAAAACAATACTACTACTTCTTCTCCTACTACAGTTCTGACCCACAATTTCTCTTGGAAATAGCAGCAGTGGGGCAGTGTGGTACCATCCTATTCCTCTGCCTGAGACTGCTGCTCCTATGGCTGAGATGCAGAAGGAAGACTGCCAGTTCCTCAGCTGTTGCAATGTGTGGCCTGGGGTATTCGCTTAAGTCACGTTCCTCAATGGTTTTACTTTGATACACCAGGCAGCCACCTAGGGCAGCTGAAGCATGGACATATTTTTGCTTCTGCTGCCTGAAGGTTGCAGTTGGGGGGGGGGAACAGCAAGGTGAATAAGGATTTGAAATCACTAAAGCTAACCAAAGTTCCTCAGAAATCACAAACCAGACTCTCTTTGTTGACCATAGGGATTGAAAAACTGATTCCTTTGAACTTGTAAGAAATTTGCTTTACTATATATAAAAGGCAAAGAAATTAAGTTTTATCAGACCACCCTTTCTCTTTTCTTCCCATTAGTAATTTATACGAGTGTAGAAGAAACATGAACAGGTAATTTTTCAGGTTATTAACCTGGACATCACCTCCAAGAATATTTACCTTCAAGGGCAATAAAAAGCTTAATTGTTGCAGAACACTTTGAGACTTTTGATCTGAAGCAAGGCAAAATATACCACAAACAAGACAGGAACAATTACAGAAGAAAAGGCTGAAGAGGTCTTGATGAACACCAAATGGAGAAAAGTGAAACTAGGGAGTCACAGTTGACTGCACCATACAGAAGCCTAGATTTCTTTCGAAAGAGTCATCAAATTCTCCCGAAAGCTAAATCTCTGTGTTTCATTTTCCTGGGTACAATGTGAGTTGTTCAGACTACAAAGAAGAAAAGATTTCCATGTACGCAAGTCAGACTTCAGCTTCCAGAAGCATTTAAGGATTCAAATAGCTAGAAAGTTTTATTGCATTTTTAAAGAGACTGATCACATACCTGTCTAAGTGAATTCTTCTCGGGAATGATCTTCCTAGGGGGCTCATCATTATTACAGTCTTCTCTCTCAGAGGAATTCTGTGAAAGAAAGTAAGCTTTAATTCAGTTCTTATCCCGAATATCACTCTGCAAGGAGAAAAGAAACAGAATATTTGTACTACACAGGCTGTAGTATTTCACGTATACCGGAGGCTAACTTGTACATTTAAGCCAAACAGCTTGTTATGGCAGAGAAAGAATTTCTCCTCCTCAACACAACAACGCACCACTATGCAGATCTTTACCGAAGAAGCCTGTGCTTTATTCAGATTTATTCTGAAACTATCAGTAACAGCCACTTTGAAAAGCTGGAATGGTGGTTGGATCAGCATGGCAACATCAGTGCTCCTGAACACCCCAGAATAACTAGTTAAAACAGTGGAACCTGTTGAAAACAAAAGGTAGTTAATGGATGCAACTGTTATTCTCTGTGCTTCTATGCTTTTAATCTGCCTAACAATTATTAATTGCACCAAGTCTGCTTGGCTGCCCAAAATCGTGGAGGAACGATGACAGAGCTAAATGCTGGTGAAAGAGGTTGTCAGGAGATCCTTCAAAAAAACAGTGTAGGTTGCGTATGATATTAGGGCTGGTTTCACTCCTGCCCTCTGACTCTACATATCTGTACACTTTCTAGAAAGACTGATGCTCCAAAGCTGAAGCTGCCACCTCCAAAATAAGAGCATCAGTAAGACAAGAGAAGCTGCACAAGGAGAAAAAGGAGGGCTTTTCCAGCATAAAAAAGACCATCAGGAGACTTTTGTCCTGTTAAACTCATTATTAAAACCAAAGGCGGGCTATAGTTATCCCAGGACATGCACAGTATGTAGCAAACATTTGGTTAAAAACTGCTGGGTATGTGGAGAGAATCCTGTCCTCACTGCCAAAGTCAGCTACTCTGGAAGACAGCATTCCTTTGCATGGGTTCAGCCGCTGCCTTGACAGAGTAATGACAGCCAGCTTTGGGGGAATCCCACACACACATCTAAAATCAGTTTGATCACCACAGTATTCATAGCCTTAGGCCACATTCCCATGCATTCAGTAGCAAGCAACTAAACAGGTTTTAAAGAGGTACAGAAAAACTGCTTAGGGAGAGCACCAGGAAAAGGGTGGTTTTCCAGTTACTTGCAGACAAGCTCAGGAGTGTGGATATTGAGGCAGAATTCTGCATTTCTCCCCCTTATTCCCCAAATAACCTGTTTCTCACTGAGCATGGCTTCTCACAGAGCCAACTTCCAGCCCAACACCTCAGGAGACAAGTGGAATTTGTTGGCAGAGGAGAAGCTGGGCCCTGCAAACAGCCAGCATGGCAGAGCAGGGCTAGCAGAAAGCAAGCAGGCTGCGGGAAGCCATCAGAAGAGCAGTGTGCTCATGTGCCCACTGCAGTGCTGCGTGATCAGGCACTGTCTAGGCAGCTCAGTTTGCTGGGCTGGTGAAGGGGAAGAAAAGGTACAGGCAGGAGGCAGGGCAGGGGTAGGAGCTGTTTGCTGAGAAATAGCAGATGGGGGGGAGACACAACAAACACAAAACACTTGGGATGTCATAAACTGGTCAGGAAGATCCTGTGTAAATCTAGGCTTACAGACCAACTAATGATTTGTGATTTTGGGGTTTTTTAAGCAAGATACAGAACTCGCAAGGCACCATGACATCTGGGATGCTGTAACCAGGGTTTTATAATGGAAATCAATCCTAAACAGGCCTGATAAATCGCTGTAAGAGGCCACCTTTTAAAAGTTTTCATATGAGGTCTCAGCCAGGACCAAGTTATTACATTAAATCCAGCTTAGAAAGGACGGATTGTAGAAACATGTAAGCCAGAACCCCGTTTCCAAAAAGGCAGGTCAGACATTAAAGCTGCTTTTTTCTGCTCATGAAACACAGTTTAGTAAGTCGTTAATTCAAGAGAGGATTTTAATTTTTGCACTTTGGAGAAAAAGACCAAATGTGAGAAACATCAGAATCTGAAGTGAGTTACTACACATTACCAGGAAATGCATTTTGTTGGTGGGGTGAGGGGGTTGTTTACTGTTTCTTGATGCTTTTCCAACATCCACCCTCTTCCCTACAGTAAGTGCCAAAATGACTTCCCCTTCCAAATAATCTTTCTACAACAGTGAAATCTTGCATTCTTCTCGCCTTTCAAAGCCATTAAGGATCCCTCCTCAAAAAACCCCAAAAGCAGGAAAATCAGTGCTGCTGGCAAACTGTCAGCCCTTATTTTGAAATCTCTAGTTACCGCAAAGCATCAAGTTACCTTCTTTTGCTTTAAGCTGAGCATCTCATTTTAAGAGCAAGCAGAGGACCATTTTGCATTCATTATCTTTATAGGTGGCAAGGCTAAGAGGTTGGCTGAACAAAGACCAGACAAAGACTGCCAAGTGCATATGGTGGTTCACAGCTTGGCGTCTTACCATTCTCCAGCACCAACACAGCAGCTCCGATAGCAGACTATTAAAGAGGAGCGCTGCTCGTGCACTTTTGTCGGCAAGTAAGTTACGCTTGGTGAAGACAGAATGACTCAAAAGCATTACACTTAAGAAAAAGCACAGATGTTTATAACTCCCGCTCATTTCTCAGGAATAGGAAATCTATCAATCCAGGTGCAGGTACAAGACCCTGAATATTTCAGGACTAACTGCAGCTGCATGGAAGTGAATTTCACTTGATAGGGCAACACTTAGCCATGGTCATGAGAAAAGCATAACGTAATTGACTGAAACGGTACAACTATATATTTCTCCTTGCTGAACAAGGTAGGAGGAGGGATAAACATATGCGAGGTCAGAATAAGGTTTGCTTCAGCAGGACTTCAGTGATGCTCCTGGCCACAAGAGAGGAAGACAAAGGGAGGCACCGCTCTGAGCACCCTCTCGTGGTTACTGAAACGCATGTCTCGGGCACAGACCTGGAAAGAAGCATTTGGTATTCAGACAGTAAGTTGGGTGTACTCACTGGGAATATTAAAGATCTACAGCAACTGTACTTGACATGTAGTAGAGGAACGATGGAATTTGTTAAGGTGAAAGAAGTGAAGAAAACCAGTGCATACAGAGAGCTGAAAAGCCATACAAACTCCCTTTCATCAGGGAAAACGTTTAAATCCTGCAGACAAGCCCTCCTCTGGTGAGAGTCAGACTCACAAAAAGTGCTTACGCTGGCATGCAGGGGTCCTTCCTTTTGAACAAGCACAAGCAAGATAAGATGTGAAGTCTCCAAAGCACAAATAGATCAATCTTGGTGAGATAAATACTGTGCGTTTCCCCCCCTTTCCACAAACAAGTAAAATATTTATTTGCCCAAGGTCACACAATGACACTGGAAGTGCTGGGAAGAGATGCCAGGAAACCCAAGGTCACAGTTCTTGTAACCTTTAAAATTTCCCTCGAGCAGGAGATTCCTGTAAAGGGGCTCTGCCCTCCGTAGCTGATTTTTCCTAAAATGGCTACTGTCTGTAACGAGATCCTTTTAAATCTGATCTTCATTCAAAACTTCAACCTGTAATTAACAGAATATAACTCCATGGCAGGTTGTCTTAAAGACCACTACGAAATTATTACTATTTAACTCTCCCCATGAAGCCTTCTCCACCACTAAACACAACATGCTACGATGCATACCAAATCCCTAGACTGAAGCGTTTGACAGGAGATGACATGAAGTATTTTATGTACACAGCCCAGCAAAACACTGCTGGGGACGAGATATAATACACGGAGAAATGCACTCCCAGGGACTACCAATTGGGCAGAGCTACCTTTAGTGCCGCCTCGCTTGTCGTGGTGGAAATCAAACCCCTGCCAACTGGGGGAGGCTTTCTTTGGTGCTGTTCTGCCCTGTACTAATTATAAGAGAGTACAGACGCAGCCTTATTCCAAGTGTGGGGAGGTGGGGGTGGGGGAGAAGCGTGTGCCTAAGCGAAGAGCACAACTATTTTTTATGCTTTCAAATTCTTAATCCTGTTTGGAGCTGTCAGTGGGGGTTAATGGAAGCCTTGGATAGGAGAATTCCAATCTGGTTGGCAGATGGATAGGTTGGTTATAGCTGCATAACTATGTCTTGCCTGCAGGCACAATTCAGAACACTGTTAAAGCAATATAAAGTCTCTGTCAAGCTGAACCATTTGGATCAGTAGCAAGGAGAAATAATAATAAAAAAAGGAGTTCATTTCTGGGCCTTGCGCGTTTATGCTAGTATGCAGAAACTGATTAATTGTCATCGTGTGCTGGTCTGCTATACCTCGGATTTCTACTTCTGGAGTAGATTTTGCATGCTAATATAATCATTCTCCCTCTTGAGACATTAGCAAATAATCAAATGAAAAACAGGATCATAATTTACTGAGATTCGGGCAATTCTCTATGCAAATTTGACTTGTTATTGCTGCTGCCTCGTTAATCTGAATGCCTTTGACAAACTCCTTTGATTTATGAACTCATGACAACTCCAATGTGTATATATTTTGCTAGATTGACATTATCATTAAGAGTGGGTGGACTGAGCTCACATGAATGGCTGATTTTATTCGCTGGTGTCTGCTGCTCAACAGCTGAGCATCTCCTTCTCACAAAGCCCCTGAGCGCCAGGCTCTTCCCATCTACCCATCCATTCATCATCTCGATGTTAATTGGCCCAGGCTTTAAGCAAATTTTCAACACGATTTAAAGGCACGATGACACTGATTACTGACCCTCTGCCATACGGTGCCTATTGATTAACCTGACAGAGATGATGAGCTTGAGGGAAACTAGGTGTGTGTGGACCTCAGGGGCGGGGGGGGGGGGGGGGGGGTTGGGGGGGGCTGGTAATGGAAATAATATTGTTTATGCAGGCAAAACACTTGTCATTATCCCAAAGGCCAGAATTTGTGCTGCACTGGCCCTTAAAACACACTATTGCTTTAAACACCTGCATCCAATACAGAAAATGCTTGCTTGCTGTGGAAAAATGATTACAAATTTGATGTCATGTGCAGTCTGTATTTTAATCGAGTTTCCTGATAAATAGAGCCCCTCAAGCCAATCAAGTCTCGCTCTAGCCATTGCGTGCATACACATCAGTTTGAACAGAAGCTTGGGCAGGATGTGTTTTTAGTGGTATCAGCAGATCCAACCGCATGCAGAAAATCTACTTGGGTATTTCAGGTCTCTAAGCAAATAATACAGTGGGAACACAGTGTCCAAACAGTTACAGTAGAGTAAATGTTTCAAGGGCAAACTGGATGCCCGAGGTAGCTGTCTCAGTATTTCTGTTGCCATGTTAAAGCAGATGCTTTAGCACACACAAGGCAACAGTGTCTATTTCTCCTTTTCCGGGGCAAACTGTTGATAGGACCTGAGCCTCAAGCTCCTAGGTGCACTGAGTGAACACGGCATTTCATCAGAGCTTGAAAATAACTGACGCCCTCTTTCACGTTTCTTGAAGTGTTCCTGCGCTGCACTTGGCCCTCCTCACCAAGGACAGAGGGGTACTGTCTCAGCCAAGAGGGAGCCACTGAATAAAGTAGGTACATCAGCATTCTGCCTGCAGACTGGTGCTATATGAAAGGAAAAGGAAGCAGAAGGCCTGTTTAACCCCCGCCCAGCCCCAGGTTAAATCTGTCAGTCAATTCACACTGTTCTTTCCCAATTCAAGCCAGCAGCCTGTCAGCAGCCAGGATGTTTCTCATTTAGGAGGGGGGGATTTGAGAGGGAAGTGGTGTCATCCCAAGGTCCTATGAAGTTAGTTGTCTTGTAGTTTGCATCAATTTCTTGCAGAAAATAGAACAAGGAATCACTGGTAAAGGTATGGAGAAATTAGCTGCAATGGCCTAATGCCCATGTCAGCCAGAGCAGACTGAAAAGTGGAGGCGGATGGAGTGAGGAGAGAAAAAAAGAGAGAAAGATGTGTGGAAATAAGTGCCAGTCTAAGACTAGAGGCACATATAAGCCTTATGTTCCCTTTCCAATAACCTTTGTAAGTGATAGATGAGTCCAAGTCCATTGTTATCGTTAAGGGACTGTCAGCATCCTGATTTTATAAATGTTGTCTGTCAGTTTATAAATATCTCAGCCATTTCAAGCAGCACTAGGATGAATCCTGGCATAGCCAATGTCAGCTTGAGAGCAGTAGTACCGTTAAAAAAATATATGGGTCTAACATCCACTAAAAACATTTAAGGATAGCTTTTCCTTTTTCTCCTGTCATGAGGCCCCAGCTATTCAAATTCATGCTTATTTGGCTAGTCGCTACAATATATAAAAGCAGTCCTTAATACTGATAATCTTCTTTGAGAAAAAAACAAGTATGAAAGCTGCAAGTTTGAAGGCAATTCTATGCCTCTTTGGCAGATAAAACAAAAAATGACAGCTGTAACACACAGGGAGATCCACAGCAATGAAAATGCAGAGATAAGTATCAGACCCCACTCCTCGGCATTTGCTGCTCTGAACATTCACCAAGATTAGATCCTTTTAGAGAACACCATAAACTGCAATGTGCAGGCACAAGGGGGTGACTTCAGCTCAGAATGAAGTCACAGACAACTTTCCCAGCTCTTACAAGTTTAAAGTTAAAGGGTTCTTTTGCACAGGGTTTATGGCTAAGCATTAGAATGACGGAAGGAGAGGGCAGAGAAACTGCAGCCTGCCTTGCAGTGACTAATGTCACTGAAAAGGGTAGGTAATAAGCTAAACTGGCCTTCCAGTTCACTGCCTGCTTTGCAGATTGGTATGCACATATGCATGATGTTTATATACCTATTACCTTGCTGGCTGCAGAGAAATCTCGCTTTTTTTTCCTCCAATACATTCATAAACTCCCCATGATAGGGACTTCTCTACCCCCACCCTGCACATTCATGTGGTACCTAAAGACATGAAGTTCAAATTCATGCCTGAGCAGCTCAGGTACCCACTATAACCTAAATTCTTAAACCTAAAGCTCTGACAACAGTGAAAATGAAAAAGCACAACACTGTCCTTCCAACCATATGCAGGCACGCATGTTCACACAAGCCCTAGTTTGGTTTGCATCTATGTTAACGCTACCCAGGACAACAAAAATTTCAACAATCTTTTCTGCAGTTGAAAACCAGGACAAGATTCTGGGGTTTACATCTGTAGAATGGATCGAATTTTCTATTTTTCCTTAATTTTCATTCATATCAATAATCAGAAAAATACACATTTTCAAAGCAATAAGACGTGATAATGGAACTTCATGATGACACCAAGGAGAGTTTCTTATCAAGTTACTTAACTTATTAATTATTGCTTCATTATGAAGGGCAAATTAAGGGTGTGGGGAGCCTTAGCATTACTAGAAGAACAGTAAATTCAGTTTAATGTTAAAATACCAAAAGCCAGCACAAATACCAGAGATCTGACGAACAGACGCATTTTGAGGAGCAAGAATCTAGTTGTAGTTAAAAAACAAACAGAAATCCAGATGCTGGGAACAAGCCATTTAGGGAAATTTTAAAAAGCTAGCTTCGCTTCATACGCATTTCTCAAATGAGAGTAAGAGAGACAGAGAAAAAGAGAGAGAGAAAATATGGCTAATAAGCACAGTCTTTCCACATTCCCCGGGAAGCAGCCCCGCTTAACATTTCTGTTCTGTGAATTTAAGAGAGTCAGCAGTGGTAAATTTGTTTTTAATATTCAAGCTTTCAAGCCTTGCAAGCTAGTTGGCCAATGGCCCTTTCTATTCCAATGTTTGTTGGTGCCTTATTTACACAAGCATTACATCCAGAGAGCCTTTGAATATAATTTCACGTGGATTAAGGGAAGAACATTTGCTTCTGCTAATCAGGACATCTGGTTATTTTTGTAACTCACAGACATCTGCATTAGGCAGTTCAACTTCCCCATTCCTCATAACAAGGTTAGAGCTTAAGGAGCCTCAAGGACCTCCAGCTGAATTTTATTTTTTGCATTTTCTCACAGCCAGGTCTGTTTCAGAATTTCTTTTCCCAAATAACACAAATTGATCAGCACCTTCACAGGAATACATATGCTTTTATAGCTAGCACTTTCTATGCACGATTTTATAGCATACATCTTGTACTCCAAGATTTTATAGTAGTTCAAAGCTATCTACATCTTTTTAAGGAACAGAAAGCACATATTCCCCAAAAGCATGGATGAAAATATCTGATTAACCTTATGATACACATAATGTGTATGCATCCAAATATCCAACCAGGCCACTTATGTAAGACTGGTGTCAGGACTTGTTCTGAATCTTATTACCACCTCACTTTGGTTTGCTTCTTACTAGCAACTTATCCTGCATATCTGCTCACCCCCACTGAACAGAGCAGTATTCCCTTTCTGTTCTTCAGGACAACCTTAATGATTTCTCCAATCTTATAGATTTGTACTCAAAATTCTTCTTTAAACAGCTATAGCTGAGGTTAAATTTCTCTGCCAGACTGCAGAAGTGTGCCACACGTTCAGGAAGAGGGATTTCTTATGCAACAGAAGCCTCTCAGAGAAGCACTGAATCCATCAGGGCTTGGCTCTCACTTCTTTGCTGCTTTCATCTTGCTACATTCCTTTCACAAGAATTCATTTTCAACACTCATCCCACGGTGTTAAAGTACTACAGTTTGAAATTACACACTCTCATTCTCTGTAGGGCTCTTCCTTCCCCACCCACAAATCAAAGCTTTTATCAGTGCTTTTGTATGCTGGAGTAAGATGGTTTCTTGACTCTTCCCCCCCTACAAGTTGGGGGGAGCACAAAGGCAATTCTTACAGGCTCTGAACATAAGCCAATGTCCTAAAAAGATGTCAAAAACATATTTCTAGCACTAACAAGAGCCAGGAAGAGCCAGCAGATCCAGGGAGAGATTTTTAAAACTTTTTATTTATTAAAATTCTCTAGATAGAGATTAACTTTTTTGTACAATATTTATTACAGCTTCATCTGCATTGGAGCTGCAAGTGCTCTGTGAAGTGGGTTGTAAAATCGGCCAGTTTTGCTGTAGATTTCATGTCCTTCTTGAAGCATTATTTTCTAACTTTTTATAACTATTTTCCTCAAAGGAACCTAAGCTGTCTCACTATAAAGCTCCTTCCTGTCCCATCTCTCATCATCACCTACACTTACTATTTTGTCGGGGTTTCTGTTCCCAAAACCTCTCATTCTGAGCTTTCTTGTTTAGTAGACAAAAAGATCTTCACTTCTCAGCACACCCCTTCCTGTGGCTTTCTCACTCCCAAACATCTAATTCAGCCCCACTGTCCTCAACTTGATGTACTGGTTTATGCTCTTCTTCATTTTTCCTTCCTATTTTTCACTGCAGGATAGGGGAAAAGGAGATATAAAACAAAGGTATGAAGCAGAAGTGAAGCTGTTTACCCAAGGTCAAAATGACAGCATGGGAGAACAAACCCCAAATCATGTTCTACACTGTGTTAACATTTTAGGCATAGTTCCTCCCTAAAATAGCGAACGAAAGCAGCTCGCTTAGAAATGGCAACTCAGTGATCTCACTGCAGTGTTACATGAACGTGAATTCACAACATACTGTCTAAAGCACAGCATGCAAAGGCACTTGCATCTTTATATCTTAGATAATGCAAGGTGGGTGACCCTGCAGCCAAAGGGACTTGATTTTCAGTCTAGAACAGGTTCAGAGTACCTGACAGAGTCACCATGGAGCAGTTTAGGTGACACAGCTGCACCTCCCCAACATGCCTCACAGCAGTAATTTGTCCATACAGGCCTCAGTGCTTTTTCCAGCTTCCAAAGCTACTTCACTACAGCGAGCATCACCCACCATTGGACTACGGGGCAAATTTAGTTAACTTCCCAATAAAGATGCAGTTACTCCCATATGGTGCTGCTGAAAAAAACCTCATTGCTGATATAAAAAAAGCACGAGTCTAATCACACCCCAATCTTCCACCACATCAAGCAAAAACCATTTTATAATCTTCTAATAAAATAATGGAAAATTACAGATTAGGCATTGCAGCCTTTTAACAGCTGCCGCCCAAGAAACAAACCCCTGGGTCCTCCAGGTTTGGCTAGACCAAATTTGAGTGCGGTAACACAACAGCCCCTCCTGTAACATTTCAGTTTAAAAGCTCACATTAGGTTCTGCTATTACAAAATAATTCCAACTCAAACCCACCATTTTCTTGAACCAGAAGAAGGGATCACAAAATGTTATTGCAAATCTCACTCTGCTGGGTAAGGAAGAAGAGTTGGATCTGCTATGGGGACCATCAAATGGGGTGGGTAGTCAAGCAATCAAGGAAGGGAAGATAAAGGTGTATATAGCATCTCGCATTCAGATACCTTGGGGCTAGCAAACATTTTGTTCCTAGAGGAAATTATACAGCTCTAGATCACTGCCTATTGAGCTCCACTATTCACAGCTTTTTGTTACGACATGAATGGCTTATTAAACCGACAACATATCTGTTTTAGTTAACTTCTTGGTAGAAAGGGGCCAGGAAAACAAAATGTACTTAAATGCTGATTTTTTTTTTTTTTTCCCAAGGCTGAATGCCTTTCATCCAGTAAGACATTCAAAGCAGTGACCCAGCAAATGGATTGAAAAAGCAATCTTCCGTCTCAGTGCCACATTATCATTCCTATTCAGTATTCTCGGTGAGATATCTCAATCAGCTGGATGTGTGTGTAAGTGACAGCGCAGCCCATTGCTGGGTTAATTAAACATTTGACTTTAACACCCTCCCCGTCATTAAGCAAATAAAAACAGATAATTCAAACCGCACTTCATCCACGGGGTACACAACATACATGTCAAAATTAAGAGAGTCCAAGGCCCTCAGGGAGTTCTAGTCGGGGAGGTAATCAGTTTAAATCTTATCTGGTTTATCAATTATTCTATTGATTAAAGCAGGGTGATTATACAAAACTCCCTCTTGCCACATGGGATACATGTCAGCAGAGCAGGACAACACAGGGAGGCTCAAAAACGATTTAAAGAAAATACAGACAGATGAATAACAGTCTATTAGTACATGCCAGTAATCCATAGATGGAAAGCCTGAGTCTTCTTTTTAAGCAAGTGAATTAAGGTCCTCCCCAAATTATAGTGCCAATGTTGTTACTTCATCTGCTTTAAAATCAAATGTGCATGTTCAAATGGCAACATTTCTTCATTTTAAGCAGATGATTTCTTGCCCAGTATTTGAGACATGTTTTATTGCTACTGCTCTTGGAATGTAACAAAGACACCAAATACAAGAAATCTCAGACTTCTAAAAGGCATTACACTTATCTACCAATGACTCCCAAAAAGTGGATGGAAAGGGCATTTTCAGTACTTGAACTCTCCCACATATATACATGACATAGCCAGAAGTAAAATGTTGTATTTTAACGATTAAAGCATGACAACTCATCTCAGACACAAAAAGATTGTGCTTTTGAGTTTTGGACATTTCTTTTGCCTTGCAGCCCTCCAAAGTGAGACATTAGCAGCTGTGGGAGCTGCCACTGCCATATTCTCCTGATTTTCAACAAGCCCTCACCTCACACAAAATCCCACCACAGTGATCCTTATTGCAACTTCTCTCTTGCCTACAGCCACAGGACACAAAGCAATTCCAGTTACTTCTCATTTTTTGTTTCCAGGTGAAGAAAGGTTCAAAGTGGAACATCTTCCTTATGAGGAGAGGCTGAGGGAGCTGGGTCTCTTTAGCTTGGAGGAGACTGAGGGGTGACCTCATCAATGTTTACAGATATGTAAAGGGTGAGTATCAGGATGATGGAGCTACGCTCTTCTCAGTGATGTCCAGTGATAGGACAAGGGGTAGTGGGTGTAAACTGGAGCATAAGAGGTTCCATGTGAACATCAGGAAAAACTTCTTTACTGTGAGAGTGACAGAGCACTGGAACAGGTTGCCCAGGGGGGTTGTGGAGTCACCTATGTTGGAGATATTCAAGGCCCGGCTGGACAAGTTCCTGTGTGAGGTACTCTAGGTTACCCTGCTCTTGCAGGGGGGTTGGACTAGATGATCTTTTGAGGTCCCTTCCAACCCTCAGGATTCTGTGATTCTGTGAAAGTGTCTCTGCAGCTCCAAGGTCTGTTGGTGTCCTGAGTGTGTGAGCACAGTCCCACCTCCACTATCATCCCAGTAACATTTTGTTTCAAGTTGTATTGTCGTATGCTAAACTGGCCTGTACAAGACCTTGTCTTGCACATACAGGGACCTTTTAAAAATGAAACATGGCAGACTAGGAAAAAACAATTGAAATTTGTTTCTAAGAGTTCCCTCAAAGCAAACAATTAGCAGCAGAAGAAAGATCAGCTTTAAACCAGGGACTTTACTTTTTCCATAACCTCTCCTACAATCTGTTCCATAATAGTCAGACTGGTAGCACAAATTAATCATTAGTCATCTCATCACATCTCCATTTTTAACCAGGACAGAGGGTATGAACCACAGTGGTTCGCGCTCAAGAGTCTCAATGGCCAGTGTTATTGGATTTGCAGTCACTGAAATTTTAAGGAACAAGGACAGCTAAAAAGCAGGCCTGAGGTAAGCTCTTGCCCTTCACCTTCAGAAAGGGATTATATGCCCCTCCATACTGCTATGGCATGTGCATCCAATCATACTTCAGGCTCTTCTTCGTAGATCTCTTTTCTTCTTTGGAAGCAAACTAGAAGCCTGCATTAGCATGCTGTATTTTACTCTCACCACTAGAAATACTGAGGGTGCTATTTGTAATTGTATTCTTTTAAGAGGTTTGTTCTCTGCAGCTGTTTTCTGCTTGCAGTGTATTTTGTGTAATCAGCACATCATCATAAATACATTGGCTGTTCCCTCGAGGGAAGCTGTCACTGTTTAATTTACAGAACAACCTGGCCAATGTGAATTCTAACACTACAGCACTATGGCAAGAAGTTACCACACTCAGAAAAACAGGTTTCTATGAATTTTTATATCAAGAGCTGGTCCCAGGACAATTTAGGTTCCAGAAATAGGTTGTTTTTAAAAGCACTTTATATACTGGATGGAATGGATTCTTTCCCACTTACAGCTTCTTAAGGCAGCAAAAAACTCACTCCCACATTATTTTAAAGGTGACAACCCCAATCCCCCCCCCCCCCCCCAAGAACATCTTCACTTCTGGCTTCTATCAAAAGAAGGCACTGTAGGTGTTTTATGCTACACACCAGATTTTTAGTTTTATTTTTGTGTAATGACGAGCAACCCAAAACATCAATGTGTTAGCTGTCTTCATGTGCACAAGGGAACGTACTCTGCTGCAAGGTCAAATGTTATTACCTACATCAAAAGGGTTGCTGCACACTTTATTACTCTGAAGATGCTATAGAAGAGTACAGCATATTCTTGAAGGAGTAAAAACGTATGCAGCTTTATAGGCTAAATGAAGAGTTGCTTCCTTTGTTTGCTGAATATATGGTTGTATTTTGAGAGAATAAATCACAGAAGGTAAGCAAAAGGTGGATGCTTGATCTTACTGTATATAGACCCAACTTACAAAATTCCACAGTGGCACAATATTATATTGGCAATCATTTAAGAACTAAACATGAACCCCAAATAAATATTTGGCCATGACGCTTGTATATTTCATTAGCAATAGCTACTAGAAGCAGTCTACCTGGAAATGGAGCCAGGCTGACAACCTGACTTCATTTTTTTATACTTTCCATATACACACACGTGTATATATATACACATATATACATACACACACACACACACATACACACACACACAATAAAAATGCTAAAGAGAAACAGTCACAAATGTAAATAAAATCAAAGCCAACTTAATGGATAAATTTGGGAATTCTCCTTCAAAAGCAATACAAAACTACTTAATGTGCTAAAAAAAGAAAAAAATCTGCTTTCTCTTTTGGGGGGCAGCAGGTTGTTAAAACAAATTCCAATGAAAGTCAAAATTCCCAAGTTCTGTGTATAGCAGCACTTGGCTAATTCTCGGTGGTAATTAGAAGCCCTGTTTAACATCACAAGACACTGGGCAGGTATACAAACATAATAAAAAATATCATGCGCATCACAGAGCATTGGTTATGTATTTTGACAAGCATAGTTTAATTTTACTTAGTTTGCTGAGCATTCTAGGAAATTATTTTCATCGATTTGAAAAGTAACAAAATCTAAGGAACAACCACTGAAGCAAAATAAATACCATCTAATCTCTGACATGGTTTATGAGAATGATGCACCAAACGCACTGAAAGCTGAGTGGAAATGGCTGAAATTTTATGAAAAACTAAGTCATCTGGTTGTCTATCGAAGAAAGAACAGGAAAGAGAATATCTGACCACTTTTATGCACCACGTGGGTAGTAGCCAACAGAAAGCAAAAGAAATAAAAAGAAATCCACCCGACACAGTGTAGCAAAGCCACTCTCCAAGCTACAGATTTTAGGTTTTAGGAAATGCATTTCTACTCAGAGTGTTTGGGTTTGTTGCCCTGAGATTTGCATGTGGTCACATAAAATCCTGATTTCAAAGCAGAAATATTTCATTTTGCTCTCCCTACATCTGTGTGCCTTTAAAGTTTTTCAGACCTGCCTCTCCCATGTTACATTTCTTTGAGAGCTGATGAAATTTGGCTAACACTGGCCTAAATGCTGGATGATAAAGTACTTCATGACTTCTCCCAAATCTGTGGTGAAGTTTCACATTTTCATTTATAAACTACCACTTGACATGGCACTAGCTCCTTGCCAGTTCTGCAGACACAGGTAAACTGGTGTGGTGCATCTGGCTTGCTTCAAAGCACTGCCCATGGAGCCATCAGGTTCAGAATGATAACAGAGCCAAGTGATTTATTCACAGCAGACTGCGCTGGCACTGAGCACCCAAAAACCTTCACAACTGCTGCAAGGGGCCTCGCTCTCCAGACAGAGCAAGTAAGGCAGAGAGTGGACACCGGGAGAGGGCGGAAAACTCGTCAAGGCATTGGTTTATAAGAAGTAAGGCATTAAATAACGGGAAGAGGCGGCTTGGTGGAAGATCTGGAAGAGACACCATCACCACCACCCCCATCTCCCTGCAGTACCGGTCGTGGCCGTAAGGGCGCAGCACAGCACCGGGATGCCCGTCCCGCCTTATCCAGCTCCACGCGCTTTCCCGGGCGCGCGCGGGGCGGCGGCGCGCACGCGCGGCCGGATCCTAATTCAATTAGAACTCCAGGAGAAAAAAAAAAAACCCAAACAAGAGAGAGTAATTCAATTAGTGCGGTGTGGAGCTCTGCAACACCTCCGAGCAGATGTTCGCGATCCCGAGGAACGCCGAGCTAGCTTCAAAAATACCTGTACGGCTCCAACACCGCACTTTCCCCACGGCTAACGAGGGGGAAAGAGAACTCAAGTGAGTTAGGGTTTGTTTCATTTTTTACAGAGTCGTCGGCCGGGTATATCATGTAGCGACAAGAACACTGCTGCAGAGGCTGAAGGAGGGGAGGAAGCCTTTTAGCTACAATTCAGTTTAAATTAATCCCATGCTGAGCATACTGAGGTAAGATCTCTCAGTGATAGACACTGTCACACTTCTTGATACTCAAGACTGAAGGACTAATAAAAGCATGGGCAACTCTGGACACTCAATATGGATGCAGAATAAATGCTGATTTCTAATTACTAAGTCGTAATGTACTACCAAAAAAACCCAAAATAACCCCAAACCATCTCCACATATCCACGGAGAAGGACTCTGCCACCTGAAAGGAAGGAAGAATCTCTTGTCATTATTATTACCTGAGAGCTGAGATCTTGCAGCTCAACTCTGGGGCTCCCAGAGTTCGGTGGGCTTCCCAGCATCACCAAGTAATAGCACAGGTTATGCCACCAGCCAGACAAGACAGTTAAGATTTAAATGGTGATAAACCCTAAATATGGCTGACAATGCTGTTCCATAGTCACTGGGCATTTACTTTACCAGGGAAAGAAATCCCAGATAGGATAACCCTCTTGGTCCTCTTACAGTGAAGCTCCCAAGTCTGAACCACAGATGGCGGTCAGGGTGAAGCACAAAAACTACACCATTAATTTGGCTTCATTTCTGCTCCTTCTTGTATCCCCTTTCATGCTTTTATAATTGCCCCTGCCAAGTGGCAATATGAGGAGAAACAGGAGGGACTACTGCTGAACACCTCCAACAAGAAACTTTGCTTAAAAAACCCCAGGTGTCGCATTGTGGCAATTCAATATTTCATAGCCAATACAAGGAATGTGCAACAACACTGCAACTTTAAATCTTTGCCTCCTGTGTCAGTCTCTCTCCTCTCATTGTAATGCCAAAGGGAACAGCAATCAGAGTGGAGATGTTCAACGTGATAGAGGTCAGGACACCAGTGGATCAACGTACCAGAAACACGACCTTGTTTATTTTTTTCCCCAGTATTATTGTTTACAGCGTGCTTTGCTCATGTACCTTGTGGTTCTTAGCTAAAAGATGAAATTACAGCCCAGAATGAAGCGCTCAGGCACACATCCAATTTGTGTTTCCATCTCAGAAAACAAAAAGCTTCTGAGGCCCTCGGGCTGCCATTCAAACTTGGAGAGGCTGACATTTTTAACAGCATGAACCAGAGACTGGCAGAGGGAATGATCTAATGCATTTCTGACTTGTCAATCAAAGATCTCACCTCTGCTGTCTTGTAAACAGTTGGGGGCCACCTAACTACATTCATAACCAGGGGAGAGCCTGCCGCCAGCCGAGGGGTGCTGTAGCCACACGCTCTGGCTATTTGTCACCAAAATTATGGTTCCGCTTTAGAGGCACTGTCAACAGCCCATGGGCAGATTTCACACGGCCGCTGGGACAGCACGAGGTGGGGGACACAAAGCCGTGCTTGGTCAAGGGCAGCCACATCTCCACACTGATGGAGTCTGCTGACTGGACACCCCATCTCTCTCCCAATTAGAGACAGAACTACACACACCAGCAAACACTCGCTTCAAAGCCAAACAATTTCCTTCAGATGCGTTTCTCACAAACACGATTCCGAGCATGCACAGTCTGCCCACCCCAAGACTTTAGCTTTAACCTCCTGTATAACCGTAAACAATGCACTACTACTCACATTTACACCGTATTTCCCAGCAGTAAAATGTCAACTTTTAAGGCAAAAATGCGTGAACAGGCCAAAGGAAATTCAGAGAGACAACTGTTTCCACAATTTACTGACAATGCCTTCTTAACAAATATTCCACTTCCTAACATGAAAACATAAACATTAGGAAAAAAATAGATGTAAAAATAATTTGGAAAATGAGTTCATCTCTGTCTCATGGGTATCACAGGCTTCCATTACTACAGATCATTTACATCCTTCCTACTCTCACCTCCCTCCAAAAGCGATCTCAGTCCAAAGACAGAAGCGGTGTACATCATGTCTGTGCTGCACCACCTCCAGTGTGCTCCTGTTTACTTCAATTTGCCTGGCACAGTCCACCCATGGTTTCCCCAACCAGGGCAGAGCTTCCAGCCAAGGCCAACAGGGGCAAAACAGAGCAGAAGGTAGTCCCCTCCATCTGACAAACCCTGGTGTGCCATTGTTTATGAGCAATACCTTTACTTCAGGCAAAGTAAAACGTGAATTTCAGGCATTCCAAAGAGACACTTCTGTATTTGGCAACATGCTGCTACCTCTGCCACAAAAGCTCATCCTCCTCTTTGCTACTAGAGCCTGCTACAGAAAGAGAGTTTCAAATAACAGCAAAATAAAGCCAACAAGACAACTCTGCTTTTTCACTGGTGCACAAAGAAGAAAAATCAGGACTTTTGTCCCAGAAAGTTTACAATCTAAACTGAAGCTGATATTTGTGATGAGTGTCAATTAGGTAAAAAGGAAGAGCAGGGCTGCTCTCTGTGCTGACCCTGATACATAACCTTTGACAAGACTTTCAAATTGCTCCGTAAGTCTCCTCATTTACACAATAGCTTACAAAAGTAAATTCAAGGAAATACTATGGTCTTCTGCAAACCTGGAAGGATTAATACAAAATCATTTCCTTGACATACCTGATGGGTGTAATTGTAAATTAGAATTTTCAAAGAACTATGATTAGTAAAAGTAACATGAATAGAGCCTTGCGAGCATACACGGAAAATATTTTAAAAGGGAAAGTAATTATCTTCAAATGAAAAATGCCATGAAAACAGACATTTGTTGATAAATCTGGAAACTTCCAAAGCCTGGATTTCTAGGAAAAAGAATACAGTCTGCATAAATCTATTATTATTATTATTATTATTATTAAGAGAATCTACATGCAACCTAGTTTTCAGTAGCACTGCAGAATAAGAGTACAGTAAAATCTGGCATCTGAGACACAAAATGGAACAGCTGGCTTTTTTCTCTTGCTAAAATACACTCTTTGACCCCTTCCCACAGTGCCTTATAGAAGTTCATGTTCCAATTTGCTGCCATCTTCCACCATGATCTCTGTGAAATTCAGTTACACAACAGACTATCAGTAGCAAAGCCCTTTCAGATAAAAGATGTTAAAAAGAAGGGTTTCTAGCTCCTTATTCCCCTATTCATGGGTTTAGCCTTAAAACCTTTCCCACTGTGGGAGGATTACTAAACAGAGCTGAGGAACCAGAAGATCCTGTTTTCACACAAGCATCTCCAATAATAAAAACACACAAAGAAGAAAAATGAAGTTATCTGACATGTTTCCAGAATCATCTCTAAATCGACTACCTGCCAATGTTTCCCATGAGGAGTCAGCAGGGCTTTAACTGAGCTATTCAAAAAGAGCCTCTTTGCACATTTCTGCCTGAGCATCTGAAGGTAAGCATGTAAATAACTAGACAAATTCACCAGTGACTAAGTAGCCTTCCAGATGGCATCTTTTCTTTTGCCACAAGCAAAGAACATTGATATGCTTCTCCAGTTACTACAAGCTTTCTACAGAAAAAAGGAAATAACTTAATATGACAAAATTTGCTGGGCTACAAGAAAGTCTTTAACGCTTTCCTGAAGATTCGATACCAAAACCACCATTAAAGAATGATGAAATATTGCAACATCACTGCTTCAAGCAGGCTCCAAACCACTCCCATGCAGACTTGTGCACTGTGAAATGCAGAAACCATGCCTCACAGAGGGGAATTTTCTCCAAACCATGCAAGTTAATGGAGAATCAAAGCCCAGTGAAAAAAGTGGACTGAAATATGGATGACTCATTGCTGCAGAAGCTGTTGCTGGCAATTTAGTTTCCCTCTCAAATGGCACTAAATATGTTCCTCAACACAGCAGAGTGTTATGAAGAATATCACTATACCATTTTAGATGGCAGTGGGGCAGATTTTCCCAATTCCCACAGTCACTAAATATGCATGGAAATCTCTCTCAAAATCTACAGGACTGCAAATGTCCAATCCCTACTACTCTCTTAAAAAGGCAGTACAAGGTGAAGGGTTGTGCAGCTGACTCTTCTGACCCCACATATCATTGCGCTGCATTAGCAGAAAAGTTATTGTTTATCATTAGCAAGAACATCTTGAGCTAAAAGTGGCTAATTTCCTTTCCCCTTTGCAATATATGCTTATTCTGAGTAATCAAAAATAATTCAAGTAGAAAGAAAGGAGTCCCAGTTTGAGTCTATAAATTGCTTTCCATATACTGCTAAGGTTCTCCAAAACCTGAGCTTAAAGAGATCTGAGATTTATTCAACAGCCAAAAGCCCAAAAATGAGGCCCATCCGATTTAGTCAAATTATGCAAATCACGATTAGAAGTGGGAGTCTAAACTCTGCCTGTTGTCTCCAGAGTCCTCTTAGACTAATAAAAAAGTCATCTTCCCCCTCCCCCATGGAAAGCTCTGCTAAAAGCTTGCTTCAGCAAAGGAGGCCTGGCAGGACACCTTCCAGAGTCCATCAGCACTACTGCTGGGTCAGCAAAAAGAGTTGCAGCAAAATGACGCAAGACACTTAAGGCTCCCCTGAGACTGAGAGGATTATTTCCACAGTACTCCCCTAGCCCTGGGAGCAAGAAGTCAAATTCAAAATAATCTTTGCATGCTTTTAGAGACAGATAATGAAAATGATAATAAAATAACCAATATGACTGAAAATTTCAGAAGGATTCTAGCGTATTCATTATGTCTGGGCTTGCAAAATGCTGCTGAATAAAACTCTGCCACAGTGTAGGTCAGCAGTAGCATAATCCAGCAGCACAAAACTTGAAGTAAATGTTCATGCTACCCTGAGCTCCAGTAAACACACTCTCTACACAGATGCTCCCAAGGTCCTTTAGTCTCGTCCTGGGTTCAGCAGTAGCAGTCATTTTTCTCCTTCTTAGTAGTTGGTGCAGTGCTGTGTTTTTGACTTTCAGTCTGGGAACAGCGCTGGTAACACCGATGTTTTTAGTTGTTGCTCAGTAATGTTTACTCTGACCAAGGACTTTCTGAGTCTCATGGTCTGTCAGGGAGGAGGGGAAGCTGGGAGGAAGCAGAGACAGGACACCTGACCCAAACTAGCCAAAAGGGTATTCTATACCACAGCACATCATGCCCAGTATATAAACTGGTGGGGAGTTACATGGAACAGCTAGATCGCTGCATGGGTTGGGCTGGGTATCGGTCAGCGGGTGGTGAGCATTTGTATTCTCTTCCCTTGTTACTTCTCTTATCATTATTGGTGGTAGTAGTAGTGATTTGTGTTATACCTTAGTTAACTGGACAGTTCTTATCTCAACCCGTGGGAGTTACACTCTTTCCATTCTCCTCCCCATCCCTCCACGGGCAGAGGAGTGAGCCAGTGGCTGCGTGGTTCTGAGTTAAACCTGGGCTTAAACCACAACAAGTCTCTGCAGTTCATGCATCTCAGAGTACCCAACATGAACATAACATCTCTACTGCCCAGTCTCTGATATTTATATCCACATGTCATCATAAATTGCTTGCAATGATCTTGAGAACTTTGCCTAGGTTTCTAGATACCTACCTAATTGCTGCCTCACTCTCTACCCACAGGAGTATGTCTGCATGCATTGGTCACCCAAAGCGCCTGAACAAACCTGTTTGGCAGAAAGCTGTCTCATGACAGAGAAAAGCTTGAACCTTACAAATTCAGAAACTAAAGGGGAAATACCCCATATTTCCTTTATTTGCTTTTTGAATGACAGCTTACTTGTACAACAATTTTCTGTAGTCAAAATGTCCAGACTACTGTTAGCAAACCTGAAGTAAACAAATGCTGGCATCAGGTATCACTATGGCAATGAACCCACCCCCTCCGTCCTCTGAGTAGCATACAGAAAATTTAGATAGGAGGAGAAACACTGCATGAATAGCCAGATTGGAGACTGTGTGATGGAGACTGTTTGCCAAATATAATTAAGTGGTATATTTTTGACAGAATTGAAAGTCAATGGAAAAAGATGATGGTACCAAGCCAACTTAGACAAAATAATTATATCGAGGTAATGGAAATGCCCCAGCACTGAGCTGCCCTGAATCTACACAAGATGGGTTTAAATACCAGAGATCTGAATGACATTGGACAGGTATACAGTATGAAGCAGAATAAATGGAGGTAAAGCAAGGAGGAGATGCACATGTACACAGATGGTGAGAAAAGGAAGAGTAGGGAGAGACAGAAAGTACCTGGAAAGCTGGGAGTGCGCCAGTCCCTGGGTTATACAGGCATCGCAGCGAGGGCATGCTGTCCGCCAGGCTGGAGCAGCCCAGCCACAGAGATCTGGGCATAGAGCACTGCAGAGAAAGGACAACTATGAGATGGGACTGTATGAGACAGGATGGCACAGATTACAGGAACTTTTAAAGGCTTAGCCAAATGGCATCAACACAACTGCACCTGCCCTTAAAGACTGAGATATCTTTTAAGAGAATACAAACTGCTGATGAGTCTTTTCCTTGAGAGAAGCTTTACAGGTGTCATGGTAGCAAGAAAAAGGCACTATGGATCAAGAAAGTATTTTTTAATCAATTTTCTACACCAATGTGTGAGTTTTTCCATTAACAAGTTTCTTTCCAATTAATCAGACCTCTTCTCCATGCACAGCCATGCTCCAGGCACAACACAAAGCAAGCAATTTTGCAAGGGAAGCAGAACAGGAAATGGCAATTTTAAGTGTAATACTGGCAGGGAAAGAAAAAGTTTGGGGTTTGTGTGTAAACAGAATAAAAGGAAAAACCTGCAGTCCAACATGAATGGGAAATTGGTGACACTTTATAGGAGTTTCATGTTTCTGCTTGCCTTGTTATTTGTTAAATAAAATATAGTAATTACAATAAATCAATTCAGTTCCTCCAAACACAAATAAAGGAGCCAGAAGCAGCCAATCAAGGAAAATACTAGCCATTTTAATAGTTAAAGCCATTACCCCTGAAATACAACGAGTTGCTTGTTCATTTTACACCACTACTATTAGATTTAAGGATGCATTATGATAGCAATTGCTTTCACCAGCCACAGTTTTTGATGCCATAAGCACTGTTGTATTTGTCTAATTACTAGCAAGGCAGAAAAAAAACACAAGGATATTTTAAATTGGCAAATAGCTGTGAAAATCGTAGGATGTGATAAATTAGATGCTAGAGATTTCTAACCCTCATATTATTCTTTTTTTGTAATTCCCTTCCCCTCCCCCCATTTTTTTTAAGGGAAGATGGAAAGAAATCTGAGCAGAATGGGCAGCTGGAATGGGGATGAAGTGACAGCTGCCTTTTCAGCCACCGTTTCTTGCTGCTCTTACAAGGGCTACAAAACCTTGCACAATCTTGCACTAAATTAGTATGTAAGAGCAACATAACCCATCCTTGAATTAACAGAAAGGTGATCACCAACATCCATAATCTGTGGAGATTATGTGGCAGACAGCCACAGAGAGATTAACCCTGTCTATCATCACGTTCTTTGCCGTACTTTGTTACAATTCACACTGTTGTTCCAGAAAGAATATTAAAAGATTGCTGGGGAACATAGCCTATACAAATGTGCTTATTAAAAGTTTATGATACCTTGGAGTAAATTTCTCACCTAATTTTCATTGGAAAAAAAAAAAACACAAAAAAACCCTCTTCACTTTATAAAGATACTGAATCTCAAGAGCTTGAATATTTCACAGTATTACATCACATGAGTTTGTAGATAATGCCCCTTCTGAAGACAAAAATAAAATAGACCCATAGTATAAAAAGCAACAAAAATCTGAGCCATACGTCCTTGTCTGTCATCCTAACCTCCCAGAAAACAAACACTCCCACATACAAAAACCTTCCAAATGCCAGCAATCTATTCTTTGCAATGTAATTTGTACCACTGCAGCAATTAAAAGCTGTTGTGACAGTCAGCCTTAAACATATGTAAATATACATATATGTGAAGTGGACATCTATGATTAAACACTTCCCCAACTGGATAAATTTACTTAAATCAAAGTTATTACTTTCCAAGAACATCACAGTAACAAGGAAGATTAACTACAATATGGTACTTCTGGTGGTGCAGAGCAAATTCACTAGGTAAGCATCAGCTGTTTATCATTACCCATCCTGGACTTTTAACTTAACACAAAATAAATATGGGATAATCTTTTTTTCCCCAACCAGACTTATCAAAGCCTTGCCACAATCATTTATTCCCTCAAGCTTTCTCATCCCTCGTGCTGGCTCAAGTTTTCATGCTGTGATAATGAACTCAAAGAACTGATTGTCATTAAGTTTGATTGACAAGATAAAAGAAGTTACTTTAAATACTTGTACTGACCACAGAAAGATACAGAGGCAGAAGAATGAGGCCCACTCTATCAGTGGAAAGACAAGTGTATGCTGCCTCAAAGTTTATGTGAGATTATGGCACAAATCAGAGTCACTACAAGCTGCAGGTAAGGCACTCCATTGTGCTAGGGCATTTACAAGTTAATGCAATGTCTTCCTCTAAAATTGCTGTGATAACAAAGGGAAACACAGGAAGTCTATTCTGCAGAACTCTCTACACCTACAGAGGATATCATTACTCACCCAAGCACTCCCGCTGCTTAGAATTATTCCAGAATTAGGAAGTATGCAGTAAAAAATTGCCAACACCTTAGATGACTTCTGAATCTGCTCCAGTATATAATAAATTTATATTACTGATACAGTTCTGTTACCTATCTTGAAAAATAAGTGTAAAGCTGCACACAGTATAGGAGAAAATGTCATTCCTGTACTTGCCTTTTACCTATTGAAAGAAGCAGGGATGCTAAATTACTGTTGGTGACTGAAAGAGGCTTATTCACAAGCATGAACAAAAGGCCCCAGGTGCTTCAACAGAAACAGCTTGTGTGTAAATCAGATGAGTGACCCAACAGAACAACTTCATTTACAGCCTGATCTCTGAAAAATCTCAACAGCCTCTATCCCCATCCACTGAGCAAGCCTCGTGTCAAACACTCACTTTTGTCCTGTCAGCTCCACAAACAAGGGACTGGCCTCAATGTTCCTACTTGAAAGCTGACTGACAAAATCCTCCCCTGAACTCAAGTCAATCTACATTGATTCTTCAAAACAATGATACAGACGCACAGCATTTGGACTACAGCCAAGTGGGAATGCTGATGCTGCTTGCTAAGTACTGGGCCAGGATGCAGCCGTCTCTCTACCTTCCTGGCTCCCCATTGCATTAATACTTCAGATGTCTGCACAACTTTTGGACCCAGAGACAAAAGCTTTTCATTTATAAAAGCTAAGCGTCCTCAATACACATTGAATGGCATAAGATAGGGAATAATTTGGCTAAAAAACCCACAATTTCTTTTCCCAACTGATTTTTAAGTCCCATTCTCTGATCTCTGAAATGTATTTTCCCACTAAAGAAATACAAGGAACACAGTTTCAAACAAGACCAGCATCCTCCTCCTGACAGAGGCCAGTACCAGCTGCTCTACTGGTGATTAAAACGGGCTTGCCTTACTTTGAATTAAAATAGGCTAGAAGCATTCACTGCCTGAGCTGAGGGGGCAGTAACCACAAGCTGAAGGGAAGGCATATTTTAACCTATTCAATTATTCTTGTAACTATTGCAAGAACATTTTGACTACATCAGATGTTCTGCCTCTAATAGCCTACCCTCTCTTCCAATTATCTGATGTCCTAAAGACAAATCTCAATACACACTCAATGGCTAAATTTTTGCCAGTGCTAAAAATCAGTTATTTATTTTATTTGCTATTGCATTACAGGATTACACTACCATTTCAGACTGGGTTGGGGTTTTTTTGATTTTTATCAAATTTGTTCTCTTCTGGTCCTTCACCAAATACAATATACTAGGGGTAACTAACACAGTTTTAGTAAATTGTGTTACAGGTCAGAAATATATCACCTTGTCCTGTAAAACTAAGTGGCTCCACATGAAGAAAAACCAAAAGTTCTTAAACTACTACAATTTGCAATTATAGTGGCAAAGGTGTGAAAACACAAACTCACCTTAAAACAAGAACAACAAAGGAAAAATCAAATAGTTTCAGAATATTTTCTTTATAAACACTTTTGAGAAATTAGACAGTAGTATGGAATGACTGTCTTTAACTGTGGTGCATTTTAACATAATGAAGTGTAATAACCTGTTATCCCTGTCTGAACCCTACACGCAACTGTACAATAATATGTATGCCTAAAACACCTTTGATTTACAGGCAACCGAACATATTTTTGCACATCTTCACAAGCTAGTGGCAAAGCCAAAAAGGAAACCCATTTTTCTTAAAAGGGCTGGGTTTTGGCCAACTGTACATAATACTAATTTGGGCTTCTAACCACATCTATTTCAATACTTTTCTACTTCAGAATTATTTCCCCTCCAGTACAGTGCCCAGAGCTTTATGCAGTTGAACTTTAAAGGTAAACCAATAACAATTTCTGCTACTCTTGGGAGATGGGAATTAAGATCCTGTTCATACAATATCTTCATTAAGGAGCATAAATAGAATATGACACACGTTGAGAAGAGCTGAAGAGTTTAACAACTGAGAAAAATGAGGCTTTCTCTGGTCCAGCTGGTCAGAAGCCAGGGAACTGGATAAGGTTGTAGAAATTAAAACAGAAACAAATTGTTACAAAAAACAGGATAAGAGGGAAAAAGAAGTGCTAGAAATTCTACCACCCAAACTGAAGCAGATAAAACATAAGGGATACTCTGAAGAGTATTAAAACTACACACACCAGATCTGAGCTTGATAAGAAGAGACAGGTCTTTTCCTACCTCTTTTTTTCCGTCACTTCAGAAAGAGAATGTGGGATTGCTGGCAAGTAGAATTCTCCCTGAAAGTGTCTTTCACAGTACCATTTCCTGCATGCTCTCTAAAACCTAATTCTCAGGAAATGTGCCTCGGGAATTTCGATCCTTTACTATATCTTAAACACATGCTCAGATGTTACTAGGATTCCTAATGTTCACATTTATTTTCATATTATAACACAACAAATGGAAGAACAAACCTCAACACTTTTTAATCCCATTCAGTTCCTCTTAAACTTTTACTTGGCCATGTATTTAACTAAGCCCATGCCAAAAATGTAACACATATCACTTTCACATTGTTTCCAGTGTGCCCTTTTCCTGTCACCACAGAATGCACTACCTTGTATGAAACCTTGTATCAGATAAGGCAGCTGCTGCTATTTACGTTACAAATGTTGGTCTCATGAAACTTAGTAACAATTTCAGAATTTACTTGGCTAATAACTGATTTTGGTTCCTTTCTTTGGTTCAATTTTTATCCTTTCAACCTCTCACATACATATAAAAATGAAAAGGTATCTCTTATTTTTCACCTCTACTGTTCAGAGAGCTGCTCTCTTTGGGTTTATATATATCTGATGTAGTTATAAATATATATATATGATATACGTATATAAAAAGAAAATAAATTCCCAGTGCATCTTGTGTACTTTCACAATTAAAAAACCTGACACACATTTTTTAGCTTAGGTTACACTTGATTATATAGGCTTCTTATCTGAGAAAAAGGTGTATATGATACAACTTCAAAAACCCCCACAAAAATGGAATGATAATTTCTTTAGCAGGTTTTTGTGGGGCTTTCAGGTTTTTCCCTTTTCTTTCCCCCCTACCCCAACAGTGGATACAAGGCATACTACATACGTAATTACATGAGAGAGCCACCCACCTTTCAAAGGAGCCATTTCAGTGAATTGTGTAAATAATATGCCTTTAAACCCCCTAACATACGAATACAGATTTACCAGTAATGGAGCAGTTATATACCTGGGAGACAAGAATACCCATTTTAAAAAAAAATCCTGCCTAATTATGAACTTACCAAAGAGACTCAGATGGCTCAGAGCAAATTAATACTTTTGTAATTTTCTCCAAAAGTTTTTTTGTCTCTTTTCATTTGAAAAATGTTAAAAGAAAAATGTTAAAAGCCGTAAGTCTTAATAAAGCCAAAAACAATGGCACAAACCCAGAGTTAAAATTTATACCTCCTTCAACCCCAGGCCACACAGTTGCTGTCATAACCAGTGCTTTTCACAATTTCTTAGCTCCTATTATGTTCAGACATTTTGGTCACCTTTCCATAAGCATATGTATGGGCATGATTACAAGTGGTGTGTGCTCCTGATTTGCTATAATAGAAGTAATTGAGCTATGCTATTAAAGACCCTTCAAGTATTTTCACAAACTGCAAATTAAGCAACCCAGTATCTCACTTAGGGAAAGGTGAGAACATGATTCTGGGGCAACTATAGGATCTGTCCTTAAAACCATTAGCTCTCACAAATCAGAGGCTGAGCCATGCTACCAGGGTTCAGTTGTAAAACTCTTCACAAACATAGGAGTTTCTGGCCTTCTCACCACAGTACAGATCACTGACCTCAGTGCAGTGGTTTTCCCCTTTACCCTATTTCTCAGAGGGCTACTACATTCTGCAAGCTTTGCTGTGCACATACAGCTCAAACTGCTGTGAATGATTCCTTTTCCTTCAGCCTCCCACTTCTCATGTAATTGCTCAGTAAATTTTCCTTAACGTACATATTTGCAAACTCTTCTCTAATCTTCTAGTAACTCCCTAGCTTACAGTAACTTTTTTTACAAGAGATTCCAGTTCACTAACTACTCTGAAATATCAAAGATAAGGGACACAAAAAGGGTTTACATATTCAGATTATTCAAATAATTTCTTACCTGAGTGGGATCTGGGAGTATCAAATCACAGCTTTTAGGTAAGTGTTTGTGAAGAAATGTTTTCCCCGAAGATTGGTTAGCCGAGTTCAACCTTCCAGATCCCAGATCAACAGAAATTACATGCCCCAGTAACGGGCCAACTTCCCATCAATAAGGTGTACAAGATCCTCAAATGCCAAGTGCTTGAGGGAACTTGTGTAGATCATATCTGAACTAGACAATAGTAATGTTTTCATAATTACAGCTCTTTAATCCATGAAGCTGATAAATCTAAACCAGTGCACCTGTGGAGCTTTAAGATTCAGATGTCACTCCCTTCTTTAGGAAGGATAACACACAGAGACTTGTGTGGGCTGCTTTAAGCAACACCAAAGACAGTGTTGTTAAAAGCAAGCCCTACCCAAACTTACTAAAAACCATCTTACCAAGGTCTAAAGCATGAAACTATCTGCAGGCTAGATAGACACGTTACAAGACCAAGAGCATTAGACTCTTTCACAAGCAAGAAAACACAGTTGTCACTAAGATCCATCTTGTCCAAAGCCTGATTTTGTAGGAATTCTGAACAATTTAGGATCTTATTATGCCATAAGAGATAAACATTATTTGACACAGGCATTCTGCATGAGTTTAGGCAGAGTAACACAGCATCTCAGTTCTGTATCTGCACAGTAAGGACAACAGAACCACCTTGCCTGAGAGAGGTCTCAGAGGCTGTGTTCTCAATTATGAGAGAATGGTGAATCAACACCTCTACAATAAAAAGCAGAAAGAGCAATATACCAACCGCCTAACCATCACTGAACCTGGACAACTATGAGGCTTTAAAAATATACCTAATCCTACTCTAAGAAATGGTTTGAAACCTCTTCAGTTGGGGCATTTCTACAACTCTGGTCTCGATTTTCATCAAACAAACTGTGGAAAACGAACCTGCGTTGGTCAAGAGATGAAATGGAGGTTTCATTAGCTTCTCCCTCATCTCTAGTTTTATTTGATTCCATACAATCTCTCAGGATTATTGTTATGAGATGCACCTACCACACAAAAGTGTTTCAAGGATAACTGATATGACCGCATAGCACTTTGTGTTCTCAAAGTACTATGTGAGTGCCAAGTATTAATAATAAACTGCAGAAAGCAAGCTTATTCCTACTTTCCACCAAACAAATTAGTACTGAATTTTAAAAAGCATATGGATCCACTGGAAATAGAATATATATGGTTTAGAATTAAGGAGGAGATGCTAAATGACAAAATTACAAACCAAAGTATTTCCAGAATCATTGCATTTTTCTTGGAGAGGAGTGCAATTCTAGTTGAAGAATCCTGTTTTTACCACAGTCCTGGTTTTACACTCTCTTTTCCAGCTGACTTGAATGAAGTGCAGACCATTAATATCTGAAGTGCCTTGTTTTGATTATACTGGCCTTTGCTGGTACCAATCTAGTTAAGGTAGCATCAAGAATTTCCAGCATAAAACACACTTACAGGTTTATAACTTGGCTTTAAAGATTCTACTCCAAAAGCCAGTGGGAGGCAGAGAGGCTCAGATGAGTGAATTATATTACATACCCTATATGATGTGTACTTGCTCACAACGGCATGCAAAGGGGAAGAATTAGCTTTAACTCTGAATTACCATGTTCCACAAGCCACCTAATATGATACTTTTAACTTCCCTATTTACGTAATCAAAATAACGTTTTGTAAATGTTTCACCTAATTAGGTTCTTCTGCCCAATTTCAGTTTGGCTTAAATCATAGGTGTCAATACAATATAGGAATTGGAATGTCATGTCTATTAATCATATTTATACACAAACACTGCCCCCCTCCCCCTCCTCAAAAGTCAATTGCAGCTTGTCTTCAAAGGGTCAGCATCTAGGTGATGGGATGTTATAGACTGCTAGCAGCACAATGCTGCCATTCAAAGAAAGGCTTAAATGAAGATCAAGGCTTACTAAATGAACTGTAGGTGTTTGCCTTTTTGTAAAAGATGAACTCACAGGAAACAGCTGGATTAAAGGGAGCTTTGCAGGTTACTTAAAATGCTGTTCTTAGAGCAACATGTATTTCTGGCCATTGGTATTCTGTTTCCTCTAGCCCACATAGGAACACAACACACTGCAGCACAGCAACATTGACTATAAAAACCTGGTAATGGCATCAGTGTGGGCGACCCATGCTCAGGTAGTGCTCAATGATTATCTCCAGTTTAAGTAGGCTGAAAATATGCAAATCCAGCCAGCACTGTTTTTAGCTAATATTGGCAGGTTTATGGATATTTATAGTACGTGTCCAGTCTTGCTGAACTCTCCATCTTCCTCCATCTCATCTCTAATACAAACTGCTTTTAGCCCACATTAATACAATGTGTTACTGGGATACTTCTCACACCCTGTATGTCAGGCAGCAGCAGATCAATATTTAGCTATGCTGAGGAAAAAAATCATTATGTTAGGGTCCTGTTTAAAAACCACAGACACCAGGAGGATAAACCTGATGCAAAGACAGCATTCCATCAGGATGCATGTGTATATTACTGCCTTTAAATACATCAAAGTGTCTTTCTTTCCAACATGCAGCTTTAAAGAATCCTACAGGTAGGACCTTTGGTATATATCCCACAGCAAATCAGTCTCACATCAAAAAAAAACTTAACTTCCCTGCTTCTCAGGAGAGCCCTCTTGATCAAAAATTTCCACCCTTTGCATCAATCCCCTTACTCATCTACTTCCTGTGGTGAAATCAGAGCACTGAAATTGGATTAGCAAAGCTATTTCCAAGACAGCACTTGCTGATGACACAAGCTCAGGTTTATAACTTTTCCTTGGATCAAGGAGTAAGAAGATTTAAGCTAAAGACTTTAGAACCAAAACTAAAAATTAAAAGTAAAGCAGCCACAAGAAAAAAGATGAGTATGAGTTCCGTTATTTGACGTTGCCTGATGTGAAAGCCTCCTTGGAAAATGCACTGACTGAGCATTTTGGGTTTGGTGTGTGTCGTGTCCGTCCCCCCCACCCCCCCAGTATTTTTCACAGTTAAAAAAAACGTATATCCCACCTGCATCAGAGCATTGGTAATAACAGAACAGCCACATAATGTTCTTCCTATTGTTCTCCCAACCTATCACATAAGAAACAGAAACTGATGCCATGCCCCACAGGTCAACAAACTTGAGCTCTGCGAGATGGTAACTGCAGAGTTGAGATCCCTTTGAGACATCTTGCCTCCAGCTCAAAGTTTAAATCAAGAAAACATCCATTTCAATGTCCCAGCTGACCCTCACTAGTGTGGACTTGGAAAGAGAGAGAAATGGTATCTCAGAGAGAAGCTCTAAAAGCATGCTTCACCTTTGCAACACATCACTCATCCAAAGAAATTGTTTGCAGACATAACACAGGACCCAATGCCTATCATCCAACAGGTATTCACCATCTTCCCAGTTCCACCTAAGTTAATGTAAGTTGACAACAGTAAGCAACTTGAACAAACAAGTTACTACTTACTACATATAAGATAGCGAGACACAACTGGAGACGATCAAAGGCATCCTGTTAGCACCTGCAATGAAACTCTCATGTTTTAAGGGGTTTTGCTGCTGCAGTTTTTCATTCTCTCCCACCCCACTCAAGCAAGTTGGCTCTTTGTTACTGTTGGGCTCTTGGTACCACAGATGCCTTCACCACCATGTTTCGTCATTTCACAACTCGTTGCCAAGACAACAGGATGCAGCTTATCCGTGCTGTTTTCATACTTCCAGGTTTTGTTGCCATAACAACACAATCATTCTGGCTTTCTACAAAAACAGCAACTTTAAGTCACATATTCTCAAGGCCTCAGGATTCATCATACATGTATCTTCACGACAGAGGAGATTTGTACAGGCAATTTGTAAATTAAGCTATTTTTTCTGAAGAGGGATTTTTCACTCACAAAAGTGAAAAGCTGACAGCAATTGCTGGAGGCAGACTGCTGAGACATCTAAAGCCTGGCCTTTAATAATAGCCAGAGTAATATAGCACTAGGCCACTTCTGAGTAGGGACTCCCCACAGTGTCAGACTATGTCAAACTGCACAATTGTTATGTGATGTGAGTAAGTGTCCATACTTGTTTCACCCAGGCAGATCTGAATTAGACACTAGATGCAATTCTCTTGAGTTTTAACCCAGTGGCCTCCCCATTATTACCAGCACCACCACCACCATGCAGCTTTGTGTACGAAGGCCCATTTTAATTCTGTAATTCGAGCTGTTGTTGCAGATTTGTTTTCAGACTCTGACCCTTTCCATTTTCAGGTGACTGCATTTTGAACCTTTTATTTACAGGTAGTGCACATTCATAAGACTGGTGAGAAAATGTTATACAAACACAGCATGCATAAACACAGACAGTGATGGCTATGAGTGGTATCAGCTAGCATGGCACTGTAACTTCATTACACCCTCATTTATGTACTTCACTAATGAGACAAGCACAGGTGTCCAACACGGCCCCTCACATGAGATGAATAACAATAATACAGTCCAACCTGCTTTAGCCATGCTTGGTATCCAGAAGATATAAGTTGGAATCCATCTTTTGGCATGTGTATTCGGGGCTAGGAGAGAATAGACATAAAGAGAGAGCTCCTTTTACACTGCGACCTAACTAACCTAAATCTAAATTCTGGAGCATTTTAAACAATGCAGATTTTTAAGCCATGTATGAAGGTTTCGTCCCCAGATTACTTCTTGTTTTCTCCTCTGATATCAGCTGCTTTAAGAACATGTTTTTTAAACTCTGTATATACAAGAATTTTTAAGATTTCCACACAAATGCACTTGGATAAGCACAGCCTCTGTGGTGAGTGCAGTAGCAAAGACTAACGGTCATTAACGCTTTTGCCACTACATAAAGCTAAATGGTGTCAAAACAGCAGTAGCCAAGCTATATGAGAGTGTTTTCATAGTCACCATCCTCAACACAGCAGACCAGACATTGGACAACATGGAAAGATTAAGGAAAATCCCTGCAGAGGTGCAGCCTTAATACTGGAGTAACAGGAAGCTACACTCACACACAGCCGTAAATTACGCCTCAAACTGATGGACAAATATAATTTCCTCCCCATTTACTGTTTTCATGCTTTATCAGGTTGAAGAAAAGGCAAGACATCCAAATGCTCTGGAAGCACATAACATACATAGCATAACTTACAGCTAGAAAAAAGCACGGAACAAAAAAAAATGAAACACTGCCATTCACAAATGACATTTATTTGCAGTTCAAAGATACTCTCACAGTCAACCAGATTCAACTGTTCCCAAAAAAATTTGGAGATGCTTAGAAAAATCACATCTAAGCCACAGGACCAGCCAGGACATCCGCAGACACCAAGTCCAGAGACATTTTTTTACTCCTGGAAACTATTTCACAATCCCTTTCTTAATTTACTGTACTTCCCCTTCAAACCACTCCTCATTTTCAGAATGGCTCTATTCAAGGTGAGTTTATCCCTATTTGTTCTTGGGTCAGCACAATATTTAGTATGTATAGACTCTGTCTGCCTTGGATTTGTAACAGTAAACGCCACAATTCGTTGGAGAGGAAAAATGTATCACCACTGAATGACTAACCCTTACAGCTATGGTGGGGAGGTAGTCCAGCCTTGGAATTTGAAAATAAAGGGCTAGAACAGACTAAAATTTTGCCTCTAAAGAGAAGTACAAATACAGGATTTTACAATATACTTTGAACATTAGTTATTTTTGCTTCCCTCCAGTTCGAATTTAAATCCTCCTAAATCTTTCCAAGCAGCACTAAGATTATGCCCTGGTCTCCTAGCCAGTAATCTCAGTTAAATGTGAATTTTAATAATCAGCATTGTGCTGATAAATTAAAGTCAAGTATATCTGGTTACTACATTCACCTGCTGAGTTTGGACTTGCAATGCTTAACACATTAACAAACTATGTTTTAGGGGACTTCTCACACAGCTAGAAGCATCGTGCTCCGAGACCTAACCCTTACTTCAGCACTAACTTCATGGATGGTTAGTCTCTCTACTACTGTAAAATGAGGACAACACTCATTTAACCCCCCTCACAGGTTTGCTGAGAGGAACTGCTGACATTTCTATGTGCTTTGAAAATGGAAGAAACTATATGAAGTGCTACGTATCTGGCAAGAACACTACAGAACCCCACATTTTACTCCTAGCTCAAGTGCTTCAGTTGCTTTTCCAAAGTAGCACAGCACAGTACAGTATACCTATCAAGGACGGGGAGGACAGGAAAAAAAAAAGCCTTCATAAACAAGCAGAAAGAACAACCTTTTGAAATCACAGTGTCAGGAGTAAAGAGACCTGAATATCAGTCTTGTATCTGCCCAGGCTCATACAACAAATTGTGAAAAATTGCTTCATTACTTTCTGTTTCTGGCACCTAACCTACAAATTAAATGATAACAGTCAAGCTTTCTCTTAGAACCCACAGGCTGCTTAACATTTGTAAGGCCCATCAGTCCAGAGTAGTTTGAGTAATCGATTTAAGTCACTGATTTAAACCATCTACTTTGAAGACCCTGGTCCTGCAAATACATAAGTGTATTAATAGATCTATTATCATCAACAGGATTACACTCATGCAGGAGTGTCTCCAATATCAAAATTAACACTGTTTTTCTATTTAGACAACTCTTACCTATGCAAGTACTTTGTGAATTCAACATAAAGTTGCCTGAGTATTAGCAATAAAAGGAATCAGGACTTTCAGCAGATTAGCAGCTACTGTAAACTCAATTTATTTCTCAATGCTGACAAGTTGAATACACAAATAGGAGAAGCTAAGACTCATCACATCCCTCAACACCATATTTGCAAAATCCCCAGTGCCTCCTCTACATTTGATAAATCTACCCTCACCTAAGAAAATAAGCTATATAGAAGTAAATTTTACTAGTATGTGGTACGTCACTACCCACATATTGTTACTTATGCTGTTAAAGTGGGATATTTGCACAAGTGAGCCCACATACACATCAAACACAAGCGCTGACAGAAAAGCATAATTTAATTAAAATCTCAGAGATTCACCACTGGCTAAACTTTTACAGCCAATTTCCCAGATTCTGAACTCCTGTGGTTCTCTTGGGCACACTGTGAATGACCCCAGGAATACATTCTTCAGCACAGACAGGCAATTAAGTGAGTACATCTAGTTAAAATGGTGTGAATTTCACTATCTGAATGACAGCAGACACAACCTCAAAATGATAGAAGAGGAACTGATATATACTTGACAATTTAATAAATAAAATATTGCCCCTCTTCCTCCAGCCTGTAAAAGGTGCCAGACACAGACAACCGCCTTGTTTGAAAGCTGCAGTATTTTATCAATCAACACTAAAATCTCCACAATTATGATCCATTCAAAGCAATTCTATCAGCAATACAATTAATTGCCCAGCAACATCTACTCATTTTTGTACTTTCATGAGCACACACCATTTATGCTCATGGTTCAATATCATTTATAAGCATAGTATTTTCTCTCAACATCTGCTCCAGCATTTTCCATGACTGGAAGTCAGGCTTATCGGGTAATTTTCCTCTCTTTTTCAATAGCCACAACAGCGTTTGCTTTTCTCAAAAAGTAACTCTGACAGCATTCTAACTGCTAATTTCTATCATGCCTTTTTGTGAATATTTCAAGCTTGTATCTAGGTGAGTGACTAATTAGTAATATAACCCTGTCTCCTTCCTATTCCAAGACATCCACGTTTCTTATTGAGGACTTGTTATAAAAATGAGCCTTCCATCAGCCCAGATGGCTTATTCCACAACCATCAGCAACTTATTCACAGTTCTCAAATGCAATTTTAATCTGTATAAAATGCCTACTTTCTCTGTAGCCTTTTTGGTGGCCACAGAACTTATAATTTATATATTACCCGCACATTAAAACTATATACATTGCAATTGTCTATAAACCCATGAGCCAGAGTAGCTTACTTTGCTCATCTTTTTTTTCTGCAACCCCTGCCCTTTTTCCTTTAGTAATCTATTCTTCCACTTTTAATCCATTTGATTTCTGCAGTTCCTAGCTAGGCCCAGAACAACAGAATGATTTCTGAGAACAAGTCAGTAATTTAAAATTCAGTGGTACCCGCTTTCCCTTCCCTACAAAGGCTGATTTTTAGAGGACATTTAATTACAGGCCTGAGTTCCTATATTCTAAGCCTAAACACAACCCCTGAAGGCTTACAATATTTGAGTCACAGCTGGAGTCGTGGTTACTATACAGTTTAAATATCAGCCTCTTTACTGTGCAATTTGTTTTGAAAATCAAATCAGATGCCGTGTCATAAACAAGTGCTAATTAAGTAGAGAGCGGAAATTGAGCTTTTTTGTGCAAGAAAGGTTCTTAAATATCTGCATCTTCACTTCCATAAGAAAGGATAAATACAACAAGAAAGATAATTATAAAAGGAAACCTACTCTGGTACTTGCAAGGCAGTACTGCTGCTTCACCATTTCAGCAGCTTCCACGTAAGAAAAAATGGGGGGAAAAAAACAAGTTGAGAGCTGTATGAAATATATATGTACCAAGGAGCTTATGAATCCGATCATATAACCCATAATGCTTCCTTCCTTTTCCCTCAGAGAGGACATTCACTCTGGGTTTCCATCACATACGATTTAAACAGGCAAGCTAAACCCATCTCTCTGCCACTGCACAGCAATAATGAAGCTACTTGTATGTTCAGTCCTTTTAAGTTATGATCTACATACAGTATTTATTTGACGATAACACTGCATTCATTAGCTATAACACCTTGTTTGATAAATATCAAGTGAAGAACAGGAATAATGCATTTTCATACTCTGAAGGTTGCCTCTGAGTAACAATATTCACGACTCCATTAACTAACAGGCTCTCGGCTACAAAGGCAGAATTAGATCTGTCAGTCACTGACATGGGAGGGCATGGCCAGTTGCACTGAAGATTGTCCAGTTGAGAGGACTTCCATTGCAATGGAAAATATCCCCTGTGGCCTAGAATTTGTTAATGAGTTTGTACGCATTACAGCAATAAATTGCATTCCTACTATAGAATATATGGTCTAAACAGATACCTTACTCCACTGCCCAAAGCAACACTCAAAATAAGTCTCAGTTAGATCTGTGGACTCTAATAATTCAACAAAACCAAAGACAGGATTTCAAACTCCTATTATTAGGAGAAAAACCCACGAGCTCTCCAATTCTAAAACCCTAAGCTGCCAATATTTTAAATGTGCCCTTAGTGAGATTTTGTAGATGGAATGAACAAACACTGAGCCTGTTGACTGTCGGATCTCAGTTTGATACCAACTCCTTCAGAAGGACACAGTGCTCTCAAATAGTAGGCTCTGACTGCCTGCAAACAGTGAATCACAGCATGTGGTGAACATGGCTACTCTAGCTCTTTAGTGAATCTGTTCGGAGTATGTTGACCGAGATCTGCTCTAAACCAATTCTCACTGGAGAATGCCTATTTATACTCCTTGACAGATAAAAAGACACAAGTTTTTAGATCCTCCAAGAGCAGCAGTTACCAGGAAAACTACTTTTGTAACAGGAAGCACCTGGATACCTTCTTAAGGGCTCACAAGAATATTAAGATACAGTATTCAGAACCAAAAGGAGATCTGTAACAACACTCCATTAATCTTCAAAGTAACAGCAAGCTCTGCAAACATGCTTACCATAGCAGCATGAAGAGATCCTTTGTGCCCATAAGTAAAAACATGCTTGATTTCACAACCACTTGACATGTTAAGTCTGAAATTCAAGTCCTATATTCAGCCTTCTTCAAGACTGCAAGATCGGTGGCGAAGAAGAAAGAAGCTACATCTCTCATGCTACTGTCTAAACTTGTGCCAGGTAAGTATCCAACAAGGACACTGGCATTCATAGTGCAGGCATTATGTGTACAATAGAAGCCGGAAATTTGTCTAGAGATCAATAAAACAAAGCTGATGACTTTTATGTATCTTGTCTCTTTTTTGTAAGTACACAGAAAAGTCCGAAAGCTCACCTCCACTCTAATTTTTCACTGAGATTCAGAGCATCAGGAATGGAGAATTATGTACTTGAGGAAAAAAAAATTCAGCCAAGGTGAACAAAATTAAGAAGTCTGGAAATCTACAATCTCTGTAATCAGCAAAAGAACCTTCAGCACTAACTTTCCTCTTCCTGATCTCCTGCTGAATTTTAGGGAGCAGACAAAAAAGCATACAGAAGGAACAGGTTACAAATCTGTGCCAATCATCCTGGAAGGAAATCTGCAATTCACACATTAAGCAGACAAATTTGTAAGAGGAATACTGGTTTATTTTTTCGAAAAGAAATGGAAATGCTTTCAGGAGCAAACTCCCGCATTCAATCTCAACATTTTTTGCTCAGCTAGTGAGCTCTCATCTTCTGAGCTGAGTCCAGCACTCAAGCCAAACATTTTGCTGTTCAATAAAGTAACCAAAAAACTTCTTTTTTTCAGGAATGGCCATTCTATCCTAATTTATTTCCCTTAAAAAGCACTGCATTACAATTACAATGTGGGACCTATTCACCAATCATAAGTAACTTGGATTTCATACCTAATAGCCTGAAGTACTTACCAAGACATAGTAAATCTCTTCCTGATCTAAATGCACTGTACTGAGTTCAGCTCTATGATAGTTTTCAACTCCTTGCAACTGGCACAAGATGCAAATATTCCTTTACTTGGCTTAACTAGAGGAAATCCCTCCTTAAAGCTAGAAGTACCAAAGAAACCTGCTGCCCTAAGAATGCAGTGGGGACAACAGAAGCAGTTGAAGACACTTAACTGGCAGCCTCTGGTAGCATCCCCATGCAGAACAGGTATTAGTAAGAAGACTAACCAGAGTAAGTGCAAAATGTTGCAGAAATGACTGGCCAGCCCAACCCTTACAAAGGAAAAAAAATATGGCAAAAACTGTAACACAAACAGACAAACACTATGTCCTGTCTACCAAGAAAGGAAATCGACTGAGATCAAGTACTGGTAACTATTGCCAAAATCAAGCAGTCACCATGGGACATTTAAGTAAATCTACTCCCAATTTAGAACAAATCAGAATTAGTGCTAGACTAACCCAATCTTCTTCTTTAAGAAGATCACCGAAGTCCAGACAAATTAGAAGTAGTTACGATCTGATAGATGCCATGTAGGAAGTTACTAGTTAAAATGGAGAGGATTAGGATTAATACCAGAGTTGTAAGAAGGATAAGAAACTAAAAAGGGTAAAGGATCACAGGACACTGTAAAAAAAGGAACTAGCAAGCTGTACAGAGATTGATCTTTGTTGAAATCTATAATTAATCTTGAAATTTAATGTTAAAATATTCTAATAGCAAAAAATACCCAACAAGAATTACCAATGTGCTACCAAAATTGGCTGAAGTTCAGAGACATCATAAATACATAGGACACAGCCTCTTGAAGATGTGGGTAACAGACCAACACAAGGTACACATACATTAAAAAGTAACATTATTTCTAACATAAACTAAGAACTCAGTAACTGAAGAGAGAGGAAGAGGCCCTGGGATATGTTACTCTTTAGATAATGATGGTTTGCTACTAAGATGCAGCCATGAAGATGGGAAACACTACTATAGAATATTGTATAAAGTGAAAAAAAATCCCAGAATAGAGAAACTGGGATTACTGCTTTTGTACAAAGAACCAACAAAACTTCTCCTAGAATCTTCTGGGAGACCAATCAAATTCTGCAGCTGTTTAGAAAGCTCTGCTAAAATGATTGGAAGTTACAGGAGATGTCTTATTATGGGAAAAAAATAAAAATAAAAAATGCTTTTTTAGCCTGACCAGATCCAGCTCAGAGGAGAATAGAACTGCTCTCCACAAATACATGCAGATGAACACAGGGGAGAGCTGTTTAAGCTCAAGGACCACATTGGCACAAGAACAAATGAGAATGAATTAGCTATGAATGTAGTTAAACTGGGAAACCAGAATGAGGATCCTAGCTTTCAAAGCAGTCAAATTTGGAATAGCTCTACAATGGCATAGCAAAGAAAATTCCACTCAAGAACTCCTTTGAGTAGCTTGCAAAAGGGAGTAGAGAGAACACTGTCTGCCAACATCAGACTTGAACCCATGCTCCAAATCCATGCAGAGACATTTCCTCTCACTGACGGGCTCTGTATGGTTTATGCCTCTGCATAAGGTCTTATTTCAAGGTCAGTGAGATAGGATATATAGGAATATCTTCCTGTCAGAAAAAAACTCACAGGACACTTATGCTTGCTAATAAACAATAGTTGTGACTAAGTACAAGAGCTACACACTTCGCTGCAGCCATCCCAGTCAAAAGAACAAAATAAACGAAAAAAGTTACATAAAGAAAATTAACAAGGAATATACATTTTTGTTCTTTGGAACCTATTAGCAACAGAAAACACCTGTCATATTTAAAAAGAGTGTTAATGTTGTTTGGATTTCTTTAGAAAACTGATGAGATGCTTCCAAGACCCATCTTCTAGAACAAGATTGATCCGTAGTTTCTTGAGACTACACCCACTTCTCATTGTTCTAATTTGCAGGAGATGAATGATAGCTGGCTGCATTTCTCAATCCCACTGAGAGTTTTGGCATATAAAGAACGAAGGGCACTAAGTAGACCCAATGAACAACCCCTCTGGAGAATTGCCAGCATCTTCCTAATAGACAGAATTCTAGGCCAACTATCCATAAACTAAAAGCAACTCCCACATAAACACTGCTCCATTCTGCATCGGTCTCACAATAAATTACAAATGATGTCTGTAGAGAGGGACAGTGACTATACTGTCTGACAGACTTCCATGGTAGACCATTTTTCCCTGAAACAATTAAAGACTCTTTTGGTTGCTGTATGGGCAAGCCTGGAAACATTTTCTTTTCTAGTCAGAATACAGTCTAGCCCCGCTTTGTATCCAGGCAAAGACAGCCATCACCTTCTTCCCAAGTATTCAATCCATCCTCCTATATTTGGAAAAATCCTCAAGAATAACTATGTCCTTAGCTGGAAACATCAAGAGAGAAGACTTCTGTGAACAAACCAAAAGAATCCACATGTAGGCATAAAGCCAGCTAATGGAAAAACACACCAGAGCTCTGCGGTGGCTGCTATTACCCAAAGTCCCTTTTTACAATCTTCTTCAAATGCATTTTGCTCCTGAAAAAGGTGGTTCTGAAAAAGATGGAGCATCTAGACTACAGTTAGAAATACACTCATTACTGTCTTGCTAATATACAACCGCACTTAAGTTCTTCATTCCTTCATAGTACATCCCCACATTTCCCTTCTTACCACAGGATGAGGGAAATTAAACCAGCACTAAGGCTCTTTGCTTCTGTTAGTCCAAACTGGTTACTCCAGTGGATTCTGCCAAGAGGTTGCATGGCTCCTGCTCACAGTCTGTAAACACTTCTGTCCTTCCCTCAAGACAATGGGAAAGACCCCTTGCTGAGCTTTCCTATTCTTCCTCATTCTCTCCATCCTGCTGCTCTTATTGAGATGAATGCACAGACCCTGTTTCAACAGTAGGGGGGAGGGAAAATTAAATTGGATGTTTCTCAATTCTTAGTACAGAGGAGAACTAGAAGCAGCCAGAGAGCGAAAAATTGTGATCAATCGTTTGTTTCCAAACAAAATCACTGTGGAAAAGTGAAATCATTTAAAACTAAAAGTCTTCATTGCTGCTTCTCAAACCTTCTGCCACTACAGCTAACAAATTTGGCTGTGCACACGCAGCTGCAAGCAGGCTGAGCACCCATTGGTTAATGGAACCACAGAACTTGCAGATGAAAGAAAAAAAAACGAATTTTAATGCAGTTTTTAGAAATACTTGTCATTGTTTCAGCATTGCCATTTAGTGAATGGGACCGATTTCTCTCTCAGTAGGGGATGATATTTTAATGATGTAACAATGTACTTCCCAGAAGAAAGACAAGCCTCATGAGGCAGATTAAAACTAAGAATATTCAGATCCCATTAAAATCAGACAGTTTCAAGCCATTTTTTAAATTAATTTTGTTTAATGATAAAATGTGTTATCTTAACAGGTGGCTAGCCAATTGTAAAATTAACCAAAACATGGTCAGAGGCACAAGGCTAGCTATTAGAAGAACTGATTTCTTTTTATTCTGCCTTTTATCATCAGTGCAACATATGACCCTAAACAAATTCCTCCAGTACATGACCCCAGGCAAATTTCTGAGCTTCAGTTTTCCCTTTCTGCAAAGCAGGGGTAGTATTTGTCCAACCCCAAAGCTCTTCAAGACCACAGATCAAGAGACATCAGAAAGCACTGTTGTTTAACCAGCAGGACATATTTAATGCAATTCCCAGGATGTTTATTTTCCACAGTTTCTGGGGGATCACGAAGTTTTTCTCAGCACTACTCAGCCTCCTGTCAAGAAAACAACTTCATGTTTGATTGCTTATTAATTGTATTTTAAGCACTTACTACTTAGCTGCAGCCACTGGACTCTGCAATGCTACAACTCATTTTCACTTTCCACAGCTAAACACACACTGCATTCGACACTTCTGTGCAAAATCACTTCAAATATATAAATAATACGCTTTGTTGGGCATCTCCTGAATTGTAGAATGGGGAAAACGCGGAAGACTAAAGAAAATACTGAGTATTAGAATCAATAGTATTATTAGTACCAGAATAATAGTATTATTCTATTAGAAACGCTAGTTAAGCTTGCTACTGAGAATGCTTAAATATTACACAGATCTCAGCAGCACACATGGAGGTTAGAGATGAGATAATGTAAGCAGACAAGGAAGTGAGAAAACAACTCGTTCCATCTGCATTGTTGAATTTAGCATGAAAATTTTCATACAACAAAATCAAGTTTGCTGGTTATGCTGGTCTTACACACGACTGATCACTTACACCCTAAGTACTGCAGCAATCACTGAGAAAATGAATGTGACAAGAAATGCATCCATACAGATGAAAGAGTGTCAGTGGAATCCTTTCACTCAATTTTCAATGAAAATACATAATTCCCAGGTATGACTCTCCTTGTAGCAGAAAATAAGTACTTTTCATTAGTAAGTTTTAGGATATGAACTACCAGCACAGTAAAACCTAAAGAAAACAAAACAGTGGATGAACACCATTCATTTGACAAGCATAACCAGTCAATGTTTGTATGTCAGGAAATACTTTCTGATCCCCACTTTAAATGTTTTCAGAGCATGAAGTGAATTTTAAATGAGACTAGAGCATGAAGTTTCCTCTGCCACCTAACTCCTAGACTCAAGTCATTACTTCCCCTACCTCAATAGCTGCTAGCACTGAAAATAAACAAGAAAACAATGTAACTTCATATTTTCATCTCATTTATGGCCCAGAGATCAGAGCCTGGTTCGCTACTGAAATACTCCAAAGAGTATTCACCATCTCACTTTTCCTTCATTAAGCACCTCTTAGGTGATCTCCAAACACTGCACATTCCTATCTTACCTCTGGAGATAATACATAGCCACAGAGTAACCTTACTTTCCTCCTCCGAAGTCTTTGTTACCTCTTTCCACATTACACACCACTACAGGATGTTGAGAACACTGTGGCCACGGTGTATATATTCTATCTTCCAAGGATTTGTCCATCACATTTGAAAAATCATGGCAGTCAGGTGAAGTTCCCAATGACTGGAAAAAGGGAAATATAACCCCCATTTTCAAGAAGGGGAAAATGGATGACCCAGGCAATTACAGACAAGTCAGTCTCACCTCTGTGCCTGGCAAAATCTTGGAGCAGATTCTAAGGCACATTAAAAACAACAAGGTGCTTGGTGACAGCCAGCATGGCTTCACTAAGGGGAAATCCTGCCTGACCAATTTGGTGGCCTTCTATGATGGGGCTACAGAACCGATGGACAGGGGCAGAGCAGTTGACGTCATCTACCTGGACTTGTGCAAAGCCTTCGACACTGTCCCACAGGACATCCTTGTTTCTAAATTGGAGAGACATCAATTTGATGTGTGGACCACTCGGTGGATAAAGAACTGGCTGGATGGCCGCACGCAAAGAGTTGTGGTCAATGGCTCCATGTCTAGTTGGAGGCCAGTAACGAGTGGTGTCCCTCAGGGATCGGTGTTGGGATTGGTCTTGTTCAACATCTTTGTTGGTGACATGGACAGTGGGATCGAGTGCGCCCTCAGCAAGTCTGCCAATGACACCAAGCTGTGTGGTTCGGTTGATACACTGAAAGGAAGGGATGCCATCCAGAAAGACCTTGACACGCTTGTGAGGTGGGCTGATGCCAGCGTTAATAAGTTTAATCATCCGAAGTGCAAGGTCCTACACCCGGGTTGGGGCAATCCCAGGCACAGCTGCAGGTTGGGCAGAGAAGAGATTCAGAGCAGCCCTGCGGAGAAGGACTTCGGGGTGTTGGTCGATGAGAAAATGAACATGAGCCGGCAGTGTGTGCTCGCAGCCCAGAAAGCCAACTGTATCCTGGGCTGCATCAAGAGGAGCGTGACCAGCAGGTCGAAGGAGGTGATCCTGCCCCTCTACTCTGCTCTCATGAGACCTCACTTGGAGTATTGTGTGCAGTTCTGGTGTCCTCAACATAAAAAGGACATGGAACTGTTGGAACAAGTCCAGAGGAGGGCCACGAGGATGATCAGGGGACTGGTGCACCTCCCATATGAAGACAGGCTGAGAAAGTCGGCGTTCTTTAGCCTGGAGAAGAGAAGGCTGCGTGGAGACCTCATAGCAGCCTTCCAGTATCTGAAGAGGGCCTATAAGGATGCTGTGATAGGACAAGCGTTAACAGGTTAAAACTTAAAACAGGGGAAGTTTAGGTAGGACATAAGGAAGAAGTTCTTTACTGTGAGGGTGGTGAGGCTCTGGAATGGGTTGCCCAGGGAAGTTCTGAGTGCTCCATCCCTGGCAGTGTTCAAGGTCAAGTTGGACAGAGGCATGGGTGTCATGGTTTAGTGTGAGGTGTCCCTCCCCATGGCAGGGGGGTTGGAACTTGATGATCTTAAGGTCCTTTCCAACCCTAAGAATTCTACGATTCTATGATTATTGAGGAAACCCTTTTCCTAACCAAACTTTGTGGTAGAACAGCCTGCTTTATATCTTTACTAATGAGAATGATAATTTAGTACCAAATACTCATGAGGAATTATAGCTCTGCTGACTGGCAAATAATTTGCCAAGGCAGATTAGTTTAGCTGCATAAAATAAACATCCACCTGCACATACTAGCACTAATCAGGGCGTGAAATTAAACTTTTTATTCAGTGGGAAATAACTGCTGCAAGGCGGCGATTTAGTCTGGGAAGCAAATATTAAGGTCAGCCTATTCTCTCTGATGTTTATAGTATATATTGCAGTGCAGAGAGCACAGAGCAACAAATTCTGCTTTTTTAGTCTATGAAACTAAATACTTCAATGATGCGACAGCAAATTTGCCATTTGCTTTTCTAATTGCATACATTTAATGGAGCAAAGTGGCTGAAATGAAACATTACCAAAGAAGCGAGGGTGAAGTTACTGAAGTACCAGAGGCCTGCACCAAGAGCAGAAAAATCTACAGCACAAAGTTTGGGGTAGAAGAAAACTATACACTTCCTTTACAGTGTACTAGTCCCAACAAATCCTCAAACTAAGATGTCATTTCAGTTCTATTGGAAAAAAAATTATTAAGCGTATGTTTAATATTCAAGCAGGATTTTCAACCCTCCATTTAAGAGGAAACTCTCTCCTATTCAACTAGTTTACAGAATTATTTTCATTGCTTTCATACCACCCTTGGTTTGGATATCCAGGATTATCTGCCACAATGACCACAACACGAATATGTTATTAGGAAGACTACAACGTTCTCAAAGCAGACTTTAAAAACAATACCTAACAAGTCCTAGGTCTTAAAATATGAGTCCTACATACAGGTTCAGTGCAAACAGAACTGCTTTTAATGTATAAACCTTTGTCCATCTGTTCCATATACACACATACACACATAAGACAGAAGGGGAAAAAAAGAGATTCCAAGTCTGTCACCCTTCAGCCTCCAATGCTGACTATTACTTAACACATTACTTGCCAGTTATGTGAAAGCTCCTACAGAAAGGAGAATATAAAAATTAAGGAACTTCAGGACGTTGTTTCATTAGGAAAAAAAACCAACCCAAAAACCATCACCAAAACAAAAAACACACCCACAGATACATTTTAAAAGACAACCAAAAGGTTTTGGTTCTCCTGTGAAACTGGAAGGCCATCAGGACCTCCTAGAATCATATCAACAAGAAAACAAAAGCAAAAAAAGGGAAAACAGCAGTTTGGGGATGAAATGGAAGAAAGACACTCATGAAAAGCACTGGTGCCAGCATCTTCCTCTTCACAACCCAGGAAATTAAATGAAGTTCTGCAACTTGATACATTCAGAAAAAAAAGAGAAAGTGAAACTTCATTAAATATCATGCTATTGCATCCCAAACTATCTTAGATGGGATCCCAAACAGGTCAGGTACAGCTCCAAGCACTGCTAATTAACCAGAACGGAAGTTGTCACTAGTCCATTCAGGAAAACAGATGTTGCTTCATAGAGCTTTGATATTTTTCTTAAATACCTTTCAAAACGAGGAACAAAAAATATGAACTCTTATAAAAGGGTTTTATTGTATTTTTATAGCATATTACATACCTTGTAACAATCATTCTGTTAAGTGTGAATGTCAGTTTTATTTTCTGTCCCTTTTTTCCTGGCTATTTACAAGCTTTTTAAGAATTGTTCCTTAATTAAGTCTAAACATAGTTTTATATAAATGGATTCCTGGAATTAAAAACGTTCAGACTTAAGAAATGATTGTTACAGAGACTGTAACAGGCCGTAAAAAAGAATGCCACTTTAAACAAAGATTTCTCATTTTAATTAAAAAGATAATCATCAGAACATTCGTATACTTAACAGAACCATTTGAAGCTACTTTGAAAAAATATCTACTATTCTATGCAGGCATATGTAGTTTACTTTATATGATATTTAATCAAAGTCTCAGTTGAGCCTATTGTACTCATACTTTAAACACTGTATCTACAGTTTCACACACACTTTATTTAAATATGAAAGTTACTTACTGAGCACCTCATTTCTGGTAGTTTTGTAAATGGTTATGACAACAGAAATCCCATATTCTTCAAGGCATAAAACCAGAGCTCTGTAAGCCAAAGGGGTTTGAGAGGGGAATCTGTGGTGGGTTTTTTTAAGCTAATGGGCGCATTCATTTCTCCTTTTAGCTTGTGCATCAGTCTCTTAAACGCTGTACTTTATGAAGACTGTAGTTTTATATCTGTAGTACTGTGGAAACACGAAAAGGGGCTGAGGTGAACTGAGACAGGATCCACTCTAGTAAAATCCTTGGTGTACTGGTAGCTGCAGGACTACGTAAGTTACAAGTTCATATTTTAGATTTATGAACTGTCTTTCATTTAAAAAAAAAAAAAAAAAAAAAAACACAACAAAACTTTGAGAGATGATATGTATCATACACAACAGAAAGCACTCATTCACCAGCAAAAACAGTTTTCTCTGGTGAGCAGTTGCTTAGTATTGTATAATGCTAATACACAGCATTTTCATATCAGAAATAAACCTGGCCTTCTTAAAACACAGAAGTAAATTGAGTAGGCAAATGAAGTTAAATGAATTACTTAAACATGAAAGTATTAGATTATACATATTGTAGCTGACCACAGATAACTAGGAAACTGGTAGCAGATATTAGCTAAACATAATGCTGTTTCACTGGTGAGTAATCAAGTCAATGCCAGCCAGTAAAAAGGTGGCTTTCTTTTACTGTTATCAAGAAGTGGCATAGACATGAGCTCACAGAAAAAAAACAGTAAAACAAAACAGTCCAGTTTTTCCTTCAAAGCATCAAGTACAGATACTTTAAAGCAAGATAACTTAATTCATAATATTAGTGTTCGGTGAACATGACATTTTTCTATTAGAGTTAGACACCAAAATAAAAGTCAAATCAGCAGGTCTGTCTTGCCCAATACCTCGTGACTCAAGAGAGTCACAAGTCAGTGCTCAAAGCCAAGGCCAAAAATTACATACTGACATTTTTTTAAGTGGACAAAAGTATTATATTCTAAAGATGCACAAAAATACTACCACAAATCTATATCAAAAAGAAAACTATCAAAAGCTGGACACATGACAGGGCTCACACCTCCAAGGGTTATTTGTATATTTACCTCCGATGACACTTGGGAAACTCCCAGGGAAAAATCAGTAATTAATAGCAAAGCCCACCTCAACCATACTGTGAGCCACCTGATGAGGAAGATGTACATGAAGCATATCACACACTTGCATGAACAAGATAATACACTGTGAATGATTCAGCATTAGTTGAGACGATGCACAAGCTGATCTACTACCTCTATGTAGATAATTGCACCAATGGCACTACTGCAGTAACTAAGCATTTTCTTAGTGCTAACAGGAAGAAACAACAAGATACTTCCTAGGAGGGCCAAGCTGACACTTTCAGCTTCCAAGAACACCAGAAGACCCCACCAAGTCTGACAAACACTTTATCAGCATAACTAAAGCAAGAGTCACACTCTAGACAGGCATGTGCTAAAGAAAAAGCTTGAGATGTGTTTCTCACTCTCCCCTCAACCTGTTAGCAAAAAATACCCAAAAAATATCCAGAGTGGACAGAGGAAAGCCACATCTTTCACTAAGCTTTTTACAAGCATTTTGCATACAAGAGACATTTTAATAAAACATTGAGGGACTTGGTTTAGCTTTTAGTTCTTAGCGCGGCCTGATCTTGATAATTCTTCCCTTCATCTGGTACTCTTAACAGATGCATCTCCTGTAAGAGCAGCTCACTCTCACACTCACATCTCTCCCTAATGTCAGGGAGCTTTATTGTTGGAGTGGAACACAGACAGCTCTAAGATGGTCAGGGATTCCCTCAGGTCCTGGGCCCAATCTCACAGAAGAGCTCAAAGGCCTGGACTAAACCCTTGGATGGGAATCTTCTCACAGGTGGTGAAAAAAGCAGCATATGAGAAATCAGCACAGTGATGTTCACAATGGTGTTTGTTAGGAAAAAAAAAATCTCAGCAGAAACTTTTCAGGATATGAAACTCACTATCTAGAGGCAGGTTGTAATTACTAAGCTTGGCCAAACACAAGTGCAACAAGATCTGGGACACTCCTTTGGCCAATCACGCCCCAAAGAGGGTAGTTTATTATTACTAATTGCTACCTTGCCCATTTAGGTATCCATCGCATTTTCCCACTTCACTGAGCCGAGGCTCTATAAATTTGACAAACTTAGAGACTACCAGGAAAAGGGTCAAAAAGTCTCAAGAGAAACAAGTTCCACAAGATTAAAAACCAGAAGTCAAATGAGTGTTCTGAAGCTCAATTAAAAATTACAATTTGTAACTACTGTTTCCTCAGTTTCATTTTGGGCACCTGTTCTGAAGGCTTAATAGAATTGTTTCTTCTTGATGAGCTTTGATTTAATTCTGTACCACTGGAAGCACTAACCTTAAACCAAACTTTTAGGAAGTGTTGCCAGTCATCTAAATTATATCCTTAGGAAAAGAAAGGTTTTGGGCACCCAAAATTTATATTCAATTCAGCTGGCAACTGTTTTTATTTCTAAATCTTACGTTTCTAGCCAAAACACTTAGAAATATCAACAAATGAAGAGAGAATGAAACTACGGCTTAAGTGCATCATGCCTCAAAGCAGCCATGCTTGAAGAGCATCTTGAATGCAAGTACCCCCAAGGATGTTTTCCATGGCAAAGGCCAATCTAAAGAATGTAAGCGGTCTTCACGTTCACTGTCAATGATATGCTGCTGCATCAGCAGGTGAAGGATTTAAGCACCAATATTTACAGCTCTCGTGGCAAAATGGAAGGAAAAACAACATAAAATCGCAGGGATATGGTGTGCAGTACAGAAGGATAGTCTAAGGTGCATTTATAAAGATAAAACCCTAACAGTTACATGCGTGACCCCTCCTGGAGCCTGCGGGCCCCTCTGCCAGCTCCTGCCTCTCTCCAGTTTAACTTCTCCCGCTCCCAGGTGCCACCCGCAGCCCCGATCCCCCCCTCCACCACAATAATACTTTGCTATGGATTTGGGGCCCCGCTCCCGGTACTCAGTCCCCTCCCTGCACTCCATTGCTCCTTTGGGGCCACGCTCCGCGTCCTCCCCCGGCCCAGCGCACCTCACAGGCCCGGCCTCCCCAAGGGGACCCGTCCCCATAGCCCCCCTCTACCTCTCCCCACATCTCTCGCCCCTCCCCACACACAGAGGTGCCCACCGCCGTCAACCGCCGCAGGCCCTCACCATGAACTTGAGGGCTTTCTCCTGCAGCACGGCCTCGGCCGGGTCCATAGTCCTGCGCCGAGGCCGTCCCTCCTCTCAGTGCCAGGCCGCAGCCAGCGCAGACAGGAACCTGCGCTGCCCCGCGTCCCCCCTTCCAACTCGGCCCGCTGCCCGAAAGGCGCATGCGCAGCTCGCAGGCCCACGGGAAATTGAGTCCCCGACCGGGCTACCAGCCAGGGCCCGGCCGGCCTGGCAGGACTACAAAGCCCAGAAGACCTTGGGGCAGGGGGAACGCCGGGAGCCGGCCGGCGCATGCGCCGCTGGGGAAAGGGGGGCCGACGGGAGTTGTAGTAGCATGGGGCTGTGGCGGTGTAGCGGGAAAGCCGGGGCTGGAAGGGAGAAAGGAAGAGAAGCCTTTTTCTGCGGGGACCATGTGGGACATTTCCACCCCAGACCTCGCCTGAGGAGTGCAGCGTTGGCTCCCGAGTCACTCACTCATCAGCACCTCATGTGTGGCTAATGGCGGCGTGCCAGGAAGCAGGCAGCAGGCTCCCCATGCAGGGCCTCACCCGCGGTTCAGGGCTGGGCTGCTCCCTGGTTCTGCTCCCGTTACACTTCATGGTTGTGAACCGGCGATTTTGAAGTCAGTTGTTACTGGCAGAACATCTAAAACTAATCCTGTGCACGGAACAAGGACCAAAAATACCTGGTGACTTCCATCCTGAGTGAACTCTGTACCACACTGCACCTTGTTACAGGATATGAAACTGGGAAACTTCACTGGAATAGATCAAGTAGACCTACATCATTCTTGAGGGATGTTTGTTCACATCCATCCTGTAAAGAACATTCCTTGCAAACGCTCTCCCATGGTGCCTCGGTGCCCTTAAACTTAGCTTCTTTCTTCTTCTTCTTTCCTAATAATGTTCCTAAATTAATTTCTCCTAAAAATTGGGCCACACTGTCTTTGCTGTACCAAGCAGCAAGCAAGAAAATTGGTAAGCATCCCTTTAACAGCAGCTGCATATAGACCAGAGGGTATTTACATGTCCTCCCCCCTTCGTCCTTTTGTCTTCTCTGTTACACGCCACAAAAGACCAGCTCACTCTTTGGCAGCCATCGCTTCTAATCCTCTTGGGTTTGTTATATTTGTCTAATCTCTTTCCAGTTTTCCTACATTTTTCACAATATGCCCAGAAGCTGAGGCCACCTCACGTGTAGAAGCAGATGGAAATTACCTCCAGTGTCTTTAGTACTAATTGTAAGACACCAAGTTTTTCCTTTATAGCAAACAGGCACTGATCCCTATGCAGTTTGTCATCAGTAAAACACAGGTTTTCCTTGCCACTTTTATACATTTGACTCAGCATCTTAAGAGAGATACCTTGAATTTCTTCCTATTTAGGAGAAAAGAAACCAACCACAAACATCAGTAATTGCTCGCCAACATACAGCTTAAACCCATTGGTTTTGTTCTGTGTTTGGCCTATAAAGCAAAGCTTTGAGTTGCACATATGAAACCAGCATCTCCTGTGCACTAGCCCCTTCCCTCATTTTCTGTAGACAGCCCATCATCTCCACATTCTTGAACAAGATAATCAGAGGGACAGCAATGCAGAGAATATGCCCATTACTGGATTCCTTGCAGGGACATATGACCTAGATGGTGCCTCATGACTCAGTACCAGGAGTGTGTCCTCCAGCCAATGACCCAGCAGAGGTGACAGGGAATGTCAGCCCATGCAGGGTGTGATGCTGGGATGAGCTACACTCCCAGAAGAGTGGCTTGAGAGGAGGCGGCAGGGATAACCTTATGTCCTCCCTTTACAATCCCAAGGCACAGAAATCTTCCAAAGAAAGCTCTCAGGTCACCAGGACATGGGCTGCTATTTTTGGACTGGCCCAGCCACACTCTTGGTCATCATATTTTAAACCCAGACTCTTAGCAGTGAAACACCTGAAATGCTTGCTATAATGGGGCTGGACATTTTCCAGACTGCTGACAGCACTGAAAACACTCATCACAATTACATAAATAACAGTAATTATAATGGGGGAGTCCTATAATTACAAAGAGATGGCTCCTGTAACAGTACTGCAGGCAACTGGGGACTGCCGGTGCTTGAGGCATAGCTCTCCTGCGTCTCCTCCCTGCAGGCACCCTGCAGTTGGCTGGGATGTAATGGATCCTCTTCATAGCAGCGTGACGGGCTCAAGGCTTTGATTGCATGGTTTATTTGTCAATAATATCTGATGCTGGCCTAATTGTAGGAAAATTGAAAAGTGTAATGCTTCAGCACTAGACACCACTGCCTCAAAGCCCTCCAGACTGATTGAGCTGTCTGGACTGTAACTTATAGGGGATTAATGTCTCTAGGTCAAAAAAAGCATGAATGAAGTGGAGCCAAAACTAATGAGTGTTTAGGTGTTGGGCTTAACCTTGGTGGGAGAATAGAGTGGCTGTAGAGTTCTGCTGTACTGCCACCAGGATCCCACAATGCAGGACAACTGCAGAGCGACAGGGCAAGATTCTCTAGGACAGCAAAGAGAGACTAAGGAAGGACTCGGAGAAACAAGGCTTGTCCCAGCAGTGCTAAGCATGGAGATGATGTCTTGCCATGTCAACCTTACCTGGATTCCTGCATCTGCAGCCCAGCCTTGTGTCCGCTTCCCACCATGGGACGCTCTCTGCAGCTACCAACTTGCAGTGTCCACTGTGGCCCAGAGGAAGAGAATGGACAGCACACCAAGCTGTGACACCCACCAGGTCGCTGATACAGCTCTGTGTCATCAGTGTCACATCACACAGCAGGATGAGAAGCACTGGAGACCTCTGCAGTGTATAAGGCAAAGGGCATGCACTCTTCAGGTTCAGCAAATTTACAACCAATTAAATAATGATTTGTTTGGATTTCAGGAACCAGGAGCCAGACATGTGGTCAGTGCTGCCTCTGCCACAGTAAAGCTGCCCTGACCAGCTCCCCTTTACTTTCCCCATGAAACAGCGCTCATAAACCCCCCTTTCTTCCCTCCACACCCTCACTGCAGAGCATGTTGCGTGAAGAAAGCCGTATAGTGCACAGGGAGCTCACCACCCTTCCAGATGAAGGATGCTACCTAACGGTAAAGATATTACTGTGATTATTTTTGCACTAGCATATTGCTCTGTGCATTCTGGACTCTGCGGACCACATCCACGCCTGGTGTAACGCCATGTTAATTTGCTGTGGCAATCATTAATTGGGTAAGGAACAGCTGGTGTTTTGCTTTAAGTGAAGCTGATTGGGTCAGTAACTAACTGTTTGGTTTAAGCTATCTGCAGCAGGTACAGCCCTACCTGTCCCTGCACTCCAGAAGGGTTTCACTTCTTGCCCCAGTGACCCTTGGTGGAAGCAGCAAGATTTGGCCATGAAACATTAGGGAGCTTTAATCAGTGCAGTTCCTTTGGGCTTTATTGCCTGAATTTTAATATTTTGAATAATAAAGGATGATTTTAAATTAAATTTGTGGGCTTGCCATCTGTGTGTGCTTGGCCTTGTTTTCCTCTGCTTTGGCAGTCCCTTGACTTCGTTCTTTCCAAGTTGCAGCAAAAAGGAAGGGGAAATAGGAGAGAGCACCAGGGGAAGAAAATTTTGTTATTCCCTTTGTCCTACAAGGTATCTTGGCAGCAGCAGCAGCATTTATTGTGGGTATGTTTCACAGTGCTGAGCATACAGATGATGTTTGACAGCATAAGAGCTCATGGGAGGGAGACAAGGACCCCTGCACCCAGAAATGTCCCAGTGGCTCAGCTCAGCCTCTCCATCCAGCTCATCTGTGATGGGAGTGTGCTTCACACAGGGCACTGACATGTCAGCTAAAGGGGCTTGGTGTGCAGTGGCCTGGGGAATCTGGGGGCAGGAGGGCTCCCTGCAGCCTCTAGGCAAAAGGGCTTTTTTTAGGACAAAGACATTGCCACTCAGTCATGCAAAAGAACAGAAAGAAAAGTCTAAGACCACGTAAGTATGAACTATGTTCACTGTACGGCTGGAGCAGGACAGTACCCATTTGGTACTAATGAGATGCACAAGGCTGCGCATGTGGAGAGACAACCAAAGACAGAGGCTTGAATGCAGAGAAACCAGAACAGTCAGGGTATGGACTGACATTACAGGTTGAGCCAAATTTATCCCTTGTGCTGCTGAAAAGGGAAGCTGAATCCCCCCTCCTGTCTCTGCCAGCCATGTGCTTCCTCCTCTCACCTTGTCCCAGCTCTGATATTTCTTTGCTAGCACAGTGAACTGTTTTAATTTGTTATAGTAGCAGAAAAATGATAATCAGGAAACACAAAGTAAACACTTTGTTGGTGAGTCAAACTGGTTTTTCTTGTGATGAGACAAATGGCAGAGCTACTGCAAGGGTGGTGGGAATTGCACTCCAGGGGAGGGGAGTATGAGTCTGGTTCCTCTCTGTGAAGCAGAGCTGCCAATTCAGCAGACACCACATGAAAAACCTCATCTTCACACTCAGGTTCTCTTGACCCTCCCGGGTGTTGAGTCCTCTCTGCTCGCACAGCATCACTGCTGCCACTGGGGGCTCTGGATGGCCAAGGCAAAGAGTGGGCGAATGTCTCGAGAAGGCCAGATCCTGGGAGTTTGAGATCCTCACAGGGATCCTGAGTGGGTAATCCTTAGCTCATTTTTCTGTTTCCCATCTTGCCACTGGGGCTGCATGGCACTGGTCTCCCCCTAGATTCTCTTGGTCAACTGATGATGCTGAAGCCCTGGTCCTAGTCTTACCCATAGCCTCTGTAGGTACTTTGTTTAAAATATAGATTAAAAGAAATCAGGATGACAGTGATGTTCTTGAACAGGAGCTATAACCATTGCCAGCAGCTTTCCCACAATCCCAGTGGGATTCCCACAGGCCTCAGTGTCAAGCACTGGGCTGCCCTGCAAGGCTGTGCACATACAGAAACACACACCCCAACTCACAGCCAGCTGGGTGCCCCCAGCACAGATCTGGAAGCCCTTCTTTACCTCCAGAAGCATCTCCTTCGCTCTCTGAGGCCTGGCCGCCTCTCCACACCCTCCACACTTCCAAAATGTGTCCTCTGGTGTTTGCAGCACCTTCCATCAGCCCGTCCTTGAAACAGCAGTGATGACAAATCCATCGGTCCTTCATCAAACCTGAGAGCCCAGAGGAGCATTGCCGAGAGCTCAGCATTGCTGCCTGGAGGGTGGCAAAGGGCGAAGAAGGATTTCTTCTGATGAGGATGAAAAACAAACCCAAACCACCAAACCTGACCTGACAGAACAAAAACAACCCCAACAAGTACCTCGTAGTCAGAACAGCCTTTTAAAGCCTCATGAATATTTAGCTTGTCCTCATGTAAAATATATGACTTTGCGTAAGGATCAGGCAAAGGAGGTGCATGATTTTTTTCTGATTTATGGGCCCAGCAACGGATTATTCATAGCAGAGCAGCTGTGTGGAAAGATTCATCCACTGCAAAATGTGATTGTACATCAGGCAGTGTGAGGGAACAGAGCTATGACTAATGGCTACTTTACATATAAATGAGAAGGTTTGCGCTAGGAACTGTAAAAAAAATACAATCATTCAGCTGACGGCCCAGCCTCTTTATCGCAAGCACTGCACAGGGGCCAGGGAAAGACGGAAACAAGCCTGCCTGAAGGCACTGCCTTCCCGCACATCCTCCAACATGCAATAAATAAGGCAACGGCAGGCAAGGCTTCCAAGGGCCATATTTGTTGCTGGTGTCAATCTGCAGGCTGCAGTGGGGGAAGGCAGATCTGGCTCCTCCTGGCTCAGATACCCCTGGAAGTCCCTCCCAGCTGGATTGGGGTGGACCCTGCTTTGAGCATCACACTCCAAAACAGAGGGGCAGCATAAGCCAGGGTGCTGGGCACAGCCCCAACATAAGCCCATCTCTTCCCCTCCCCTCTGTGATCACAGCCTCCCCCCCACTCGCTCTCCTAGCCAAGACGGGTTGTCTAGACATTGCAGATGTGGACAGATGTTGGGGCTGTAATTTGTAACAATGGCCTCCAGAAGGCAATTCCAATTTGTTTCGCTAAAGCTTTAAGTTACAGGCAGCAAGATCTCCTGTAAATACTCTTGACTTACATAGTAAGTACATAAAAGACTTTGCCTGGCGAAAGCCTGCTTGCCGCAGCAATTATAGCTTTCCTCTTATCTCAGAGGGACATTGTGATTCATAGGTCTAAAAGCAATTGCCCTCTGCCATGGGCCCAATGAGTCCAAGAGTGACCTTAGCTCCAGGTGCTGACACACATGCAGCTCAGAGGTCACTTCTCCAGCATCACTCACCTGCTCAGGGGAAGAGGTTGGGATCCCACCTGCAGAGCCAAGCCCCACACCCTGTGCTCTCTTCCTCATGGGCCATATCCCTGCCATTCAGTGCCTGAAGGACAAGTCAGAAAGGAAAATTTTCCAGCCCTTTAAAAGGTTCCCTGAGGGAAACCTCTCCTGAAAGCAAAGAGATCCTCACAGGAGAGGTTTCCCTCTAGAGAAACCTTTCAAACACAAAGGGAAATGGAGCACACAGCCTTGCCTCTGCCAAGGCTCCCACCAGCCTGGCTCAGAGCAGCCCAGATTAGGCACCACATGGCCTTCTCCCTCCATCAGACACCACTCAATATCCCAAAACCTTCTCTTGCTGCTCTAACCCTCCTGTGAAAGACAGCTGTGTCAGATTCCATCACAAGTGAAGGTTATACTGAGAGTGGTGAGCTTGCAGCCACAGGAGAACAGGGCACCAGGAAGGGTAAAGTCATGAGCAGCTAATGTGTGCACTTCTGCCGTTCAATGCCTGCAGCCAGGAGTGCTTCCCACAAAGGAGAGAGTTTCTCCAGCACTGTTTTATACAACCTACAGTTCTTCTGCTTGTCCTCAACCAAGAGCTTGGGTTTTCTTGGAGAGTTCAAGGGGAAAGAATATGACTCCTCATCAGTTATTTGCTCCTGTAGTTGTGTCTGTGCAGGTTGTTCCTCAGTGGAGCAGCACAGACTTTTTCACTGCTTTTAAGGGGCATAAGGCACTAAGGTGCTCTGCAGTGACTATATTGGTGCATGAGTACCTGAGGAGGGGTGCATTGAATTGGAAGCAACTCCAGTAGTCCCCAATACATTGTAAAAGCTTGTAATAACATGCTGCAGCCACACAGGCCCCAGAGATCCCACCCTGTTGCAGATTCAATCATGCTAGGTGCCACACTGCCCACAGAACTAGCAAGCTCATTCATTTCAGCCCACATTGCACAGCCCACCTGTACAAGGCTGTCTGTCCCATTCACCTCTGTGGCTTGACCATCATACTGGTGAAAACCTGTATGCTTCACACAGGTAAGACCACAAGAAAACAGACAGGTTACATCTCATGTTTATCAGAGGTGAATGTCACTTCTGAAGACTGGGATATAACATATGGCTGAAATCCCAATTAGAGCCTTAGCACAGGGCATCCACCAAGAGGAAATTAAATACATACATATATATATAAATACATACATATATATAATGCATATACACAATGTGTAATATATAATGTGTATAATGTATAATATATAATATAAATACATACATATATCTATAAACCAAAGAGCATACAGTGCCATGCACAAAGTAGGACAAAGTTGGGAAGAGTTGTGCCTTGAAAATTCCCACTTTTCATCTCAGAGAAGAAACAGGACTTTGCAAAGCCTAACCACAATGTGCTTCAATTAAAACACATTCCTGTGAGGTTTGGTTGGATTTAGCGATGTGCTCCCTTTGGATTTGCAGCTGGAGGCCTGCAGCCATGCGCCACCATGGGAGAGCCTGAAAGAGAAACCCACTGATCTCCCAGAGGAGCGTGAGCAGAGGCCAAACCAGCACAACTGAGCTTTCTAAGATTTCTGTCGCTTTTGTTCCAGAGTTTGCAATTGAAGCAATGGGAAATGGCAGTTTTCAGGTTTTCAGCCAAATTAAAAAGTCTTATTTTCCCCAGCCCCCAAAAGTTTAATCTCAGATTTAATGAAACATTTAATTTGAAGCAATAGATCTTAATTTGTGGGGAAGCAATTCTTTGAATTAAAGTAAATAAAGTAATAAATTATTTATTGTTCTTTAATTCTGAATTCTTCAGTAGAGCAATCAGCTGAATTCAAGGTGAAACAAGTGTCTGAGCCCCATTTACCTTCATCAGCAGAGAGAGTATTTGATGCCTCTTTCAACTCAGTGTGGTACAGGAAAAGCTTTTCTAGGAAGGAATCAGGCTTTTGGCACTCATCTCATTTTGCAGCCACAAAGGCACATTTCCATACTGCTTCGCATGCCTGGGAGTGTCAGTGCTATAGAGACACAAAGGTGCTGCAGCTCATTCTGCAGGCAGCATCCAAGCCCAAGGCCAAGTGCCCAGCCGGAGGCAGGCAGATGGCTTCATCCATGACTTGGAGACTTTTCCATACACTGAAGGACAGTGTGGAGACTGGGATCCAAAAGTGGATACACTTGAGTTTGCTTTAAAATGGGAAAGCAGAGCAGGCCTCTCAAGTTTAAGTTGCTCTCCCAAAACATATCCCAGTTGCAAATTATACAGGTGATACCTGCACCCCATACAGCTGCTGTTGTGCCTCAGCCTGGAGCTGTGCTGTCCTTGCCCAGGGAGAAAGTCCAGATTTTCATGGGAAGGGACTGAGTCAGGATGGGAGAGACAGGATCCACGTCTTACTTGCACACTTGGTGCCCTGAACCAGCTTCCAAAGTAAAATGCAGACCCAAATACTGCCTTTTCCCACCCCCTTGAAAGCTGCATCCCTCCTGACCCAGCATTTCCAGAGCCTACATGGGGTCCTGCCTACTGATGGAGCAGAAAGTCAAGGCTGAAGTGCACAGATGACCCCAAGGAAGCAAACATGCCAGACTCTGAAGCTTCCCCAACAAACAAGAGGGTGAGGTGGCCTTAGGACCAAACAGCTCCATGAGCATGGAGCCTGGGGACAGCACTGCTGTTTTCAGGGGGCTGGACTGGGCAGCTGCCTCCCCTGCTTGCTCATGCACTTCCAATTAAACCTGGTGGAATTCAATCTCTTACCCTTAATAAACTTCCCTGTTTCCTTGCCAACTCCCCTCTGGACACCAAGACACTATTACTCCAAACACAACAGGAAAGGGCTATTTTTTTCTGCAAACTTTCTGACTGAAGAGGCAAGCACAAGCCCCCCTAGCAGGATCCAAGCCATTTAGGATCCATGAAAATTAACAGCAAATAAACATTTGGAGAGGGAAGAGGGGGAGGAATGAGGCTGCAGAGCCACAGCAGAAGGATTATACACACATGCACGTGCTTCCCGAAACAGGCAAACACCCACAGTTGCTGACCAGTGCACAACTGCACATGGGACCAAGCATGGAAATTGGGAACTTGTGTTCCCAATTTGAGAACTGTGAGCACATGGATCTCCAGGGATGCTGCCCCTTATTTTCACACCACCACAGGTCCCTTCTCATGCATCCCAGACATGCAATTCTGGGAGTGGGGAAGATCTAACAGCCCCTTCCTTATGGCTGGAACCACTCAGTACAGCATGCACACACAAGAAAACTGTACAGCCCCCCCCTTCTCCAGCCTGGAGTCCTCATCCCCACACGCCGCATCTCCATTGCACGGACCCAGAAGATTAATGCAGCCATCTCCCCTTCCCCAAAGCCCTGGTCGCAGTTTTGCAAGGCAGGAGCCTCCTTCTCCACTCTCCTCTCCCTGACAGATGCCTCAGAGCCCGGGGCCGCAGTTAAGGTGACAAGATTCAGCAATTCTTTATGAACATTTCATTCCCGCTCGCTACACGACGTAAATTAGATGGTGTGTTACATTCGGGCAAGAAGCACAATATGTCACTGTGGCGCCGGCCCATTGGATGGAGAGGCTAATCCTGCCGTGAATTTCATTACTGCTTTTATGCCGTCGGAATTAGCTCAGTGACAGCGAGCCTGATTGTCTTCCACTAGGGGTTTGCTGGGGTGCGGGAAGGCTTCCTCCCTGATGGGAGCACTATGGAGTGACCCTGCTCCATGGCCACACATTGCACCTTCACCGAAGCAGGGAGGGAGCAGTGTCCAGCTCATGGGTAGCTCTGATATTCCTCCTCCCTAGTGCTGGGATAAATAAGATTGAAGAAGCCCCTTGCATGGGTGGGTGGCCAGGATGGTGGTAAACCACCTCCCTGTAACAGGAGGGTGTTGTATACCCCTCCTCTTAACTTTACATGCACATAGGCAGTTATACTAGGGATGCTTCTCTTGCTGTGGTGGATTCCTCTCTTCTCCCAGCACAGACCACATGGGGTACCAGCACTCAAAATCCTGAGAGCCAGGAACACAGGCTTTGATCCATGCTGCAGCGGGGCCAAATTCAGTCCTTGTGTCAGTGTTTGCACTTGGGAGTTTCATGCCCTTGGCCACTGTAAGAGGAGGTGAATGAGATGCACAGAGCCCTGTTTCCATTACTACCCACAGGCTCCTCAGGCACTGATGATGCTTCGGCTTTGTTTGGCTGAGCTGCCTCCTGAAGAATCCTCATGGAGAATACCAGCAGTTCAGGTGATTTAGAGCAGGGGTGATTTTAGTTAGGCTGGACAAGTTGTACCTATCCTATGTCTATCCCTACATCTCTCCTGTTATAGAGCTACTGCCAATCAGGGAGCAAAGCCAGGAACACACAAACTTCCCAAACAACCAGCACTTACCTAAAGTGAGATTGCTGAGAGGTCAGACACCAAAAGGGTGGCTGCAAGCAAGAAGTGGCAGAGAGAAATCTGGGAACACCTGGAGAGCTCAAGTGAAACACAGATGTGGGGCTGACTGCACACACTTAGCAAGTTGCTCAGTCCCTGGTTAAATAAGGAGTCCCAGAAACATGTCATAAGGTGTCCCTTGATGCCACCTCCAGACCCAGCCCATCACAAGTCCACTGAACCTGGCCACCACTTTTCATAGACACCATGGCTTTGCTTCTCCAAACCTAGCTTCTGGAAAGCCTTTCTCCCTCAGGCTGTACACTGTGGCCTTGACAGCCCTAGTTCACTCCTCTCCATGTTTATGCCCTCTCTCATCCCCTCTGCCCACCCTGGTTTGTACCCCCACTGAGCTCCCTTTGCTACCACTGAAGTTTAGGTGTCACCATCCACTTAACCAGCAAACACACATGTGCAAACCCACAGCTGCCCATGTCTTACTGAAGCACTTGACTTTTCTCCTGGTGCCTCCCAGCACTGCTGCCATTTACAGGGTTTAAAATGTCAGGGTAATGCCCTGCAGGGGTCCAGAGGACTGAGCAACAAAACACTTGAAGGTTGCAGATGACGTGGGTGATGCCAGGCTGATCCAATCAGTTCTGCACCCTAGCACAGGTTCAGGAACAAAACTGCAGGAGCAGGGATAGAGACACAAATTGATCATCACTGCCCATCATCCCAGTGCATTCCCAAAGCTCAGGCTGTGTGGTTCTGCATGGCTGCAGCCTCCATCCCTCCAGTGCTGGGTACGCCCCCTGGAAAATGCACAGGAAGCTTTAAAGCCAAAGCACCAGCAGGAAAAAGCTCTAATGACATCCCTGGGAGGAAGATGTAGGTATATATACTGCATCTCCTAAAGTGCTCTGTACTGCCATGGATCCCTCCACTCTCCTTCAGGCTGCCCCACTGTCTCGTCCCAGAGCAGCGTTGAGTGATCCAATACCCAAAGCACCAGTACAGAATATCCCCCAGGGGACTAAAGGAGCTCTCCTGCTGTAGGTGTCATACAAACACGGCATGGGGGGAAAGCCCTCCTTCCCCAGGCAGGAAAGCTCTTACCTCTAGCTAGCAAAAGACCATGCTGTACCTACTGTGATTCAAATCCACCTGGATGGGGTGTTACCACGGGGCAAGTTAGATCTGAAACCCAACCCTAAGGGTGCATCTGAGAGCAGTAATGGTCCAGCTATACAGCACAGTATGGAAATCAGGAGAGAGCCAGTGACACCAATATCTGGAGCTCTGCTCCAGGCTCTTGGCCACCTCCTCCTGCTCTCAGGACAAGGATACTGATAGATGCACTTTAAGGCTGTGTAAGTGCTCTCCCCTTAGGTAAGCACTTTGGGAAGCTTGCTAATCCCTTGCAGTAATACTCCATTAGTCCTTCACTCTAAGTCTAATTAGGGGGAGGAGAAGGAGGAAAGGAAGGGAATGGGGAAGAGGAGGAGGAAGTTAACAAACCCATTTGGGATGACAAACTATGTAAGAGGTTTGTCAAAACAGGAAAAAGAATAAAAGCAGTCAAATCTCAGATGCTTGCAGGGCAAGTACGTGAAAGGTACATGAGAAGAACATGTAGGAGAAAAGGGCTCCTGAGCTCTTCCCCAAGATGAGGACAGGATGCAGCCATTCCCCTAACTTTTGGGGTGGGGATGGCAGCCAACTGCCAGCAGTTCTAGGGGTCTGTGTTGCTGGTTTAAACTGGCATGAGAAGAAAGCAAAACCAGTTAAAATGAGGATTAAAACTGATAATGGTGTCCTTAGCCTTCTTGGCAGAGATTTCCTCTCCACCACCTCTGAGTCAGATACAAACACTGACCATAAAGAGCTGGGCCTGAACAGGAAACCTCAGTGCCCAAAGGAAACCACAGTAATGGCATGTCACAAGAGGTAAAACTTCAACCCCAGAGGGCAGAGAGGGCCCTTTTTCTGGGGATCACTGCCATCCAGGCATCAGTGTCAGACATGTCAGACAATGCTTTTCCCAGTCTGGGAGTCCTCTCCATACCTGGAGGTACCCAAACCTATAAGGGACTCGGATGTGATAGGGGACAGGCACTAGGTGGGTTCAGCAGGAATGAGTCGCTGGAGAAAGCGACTCTTTGGCCATCCACAGCACATGAGCCTCCCTCATCTCAGCTCTGTCACCCCTCCCAAAATGCCCCTGTGGCAGCAGCAAGGGCAGGAGAGCTGAGTCACACCCAGCTCAACACCTAGGCCAGCCCCACCAGTGCTCCAAGCATCACTTCCCTGCTCTCCAAACCTCTCCTCTTTCACCATGCCAGTCGCCCGGGATATTTCACACAGGCAGGTCTCCTGCAGCCAAAAACAGTCTCGGCTGGCTTTGCCCCCAGACGCGAGGAAGCCCTGGACAGCCCATCCATCGTGCAGCCCAACACAGCTGAGACAAGGCCAGGAGCTGTGCAGAACAAAAATAAAAGAGTCACCGGGACTCCCCATATCGTATATATATCAGCCGGCAACGGCTCTATCGGGAACAAAGGTATTCAAGCATTGGAAAGAGAGTGCTTAGCAGTAAAATAGGTCCTGGAAGCCCTCAGGCACTATTTACTGGGGAATGAATCTACCTTGGTGACTGATTGCAGCCTTTTAACCTGGATAAATCAGATGACAGATAAGAGCGTCTCCCGGGTAGCCCTGCCGGCAGGTACCTCCGTTACAGCCCCATCCATTTCAGCCGGCTCTGTCACCCACCAGGGGACATGTCCCCTGCTATGTGGGGTAAACCCTTTGAGGGGGGCTTCAGTGAGTGGAGGTGCCTGCTAGTTTTTGGTGCACCTCTGCTCTTCTCTTTGTGGCAGGGAGTCATTTCCAGCTGGAGAAGCAGCCAAAACAGCTGAAATGTTAGGGACTCATCCCTGCCTGGCTCTGAAACCCCAAAGCATCCCACATCCCAGACCGGACTGCTGAGGATGGGGTAAAGGACAAGTGACGGACCCCAGCATGGGTTTCTGGGGTACACCAGCCCAGCACACTTTTCTCATCATCAAAGGGCACTTTCCAGGCTGCTTGCAGCAGGACACATAGCAGTTTTGGGATCAGCCCATCTCACACCTGAGAGACAGTGGAGCGAGAGCCATTCCTAAAGCCACCCAGGCTGCAGGGACACCACCAGCTGGAAAAGAAGCTTGATTTATATAGGGACATTTGCAAGCTGCGAGTGCTCTGACAGGAATGAACAGGCAACCTGTCCCAGTCTTTCATTTTGAGAGATGCCCTGCCTGCCACCCTGCAGTACATCCTAAACAGGAGAGTTCAGCACCAGCTTTTGCTGCAAGCATCTGTAACATGCAGCTTCCTTGTCCCAGAGGCAGGCTGCAGCAACCACCTTCCGTCTCCCTGTGCAGCTCTAGCAAAGCAATGGGAGCAATGACAATACTACACAGCAGCTCCATGAATGTGGAAACCCTCTGGTTTTCGATGCTCAGGACTGGTTTTGCACGCACCTCTCCTGCCGGGTCTGCCATTGCCCAGCCCACAGCAGGAAAGCATTGGTTAGGAGCTGCAAAGGCTGCCCTGTGCAGTCTGTCATCCCTTATGCACAGCAAGAGACCTGGAGCACAAATTAAGATGTCACCGCTTTGTTTTCCTGACTGTTTTTCCCCTTTCAGCACTCAAAACTTGTTCACACTCAAGACAACCCACTTGATATCCATAGTTTCAACCACAATATTGACAACTGCTCTAGGCACCATCCTGCCCCATTTCTTGTCCTAATTCTATTTATTGCTGCTTCAGACACCCATTGGAGGACCCTAGTAACTCAACACTCACCCTGCAGCTCTCCTGACACAGCAAGGGGCACTGGTCAGGAACACAGGCATTTCAACAGCTACTTGAAAAATCAGTGCTTAATGCATGCCTTTATCTTGAAGAAAGGAGAACCAGCACCTTCCATGCTGCAGCTTACCCATAGCACCTTTCTGAAGAAGAGCAAATAAGGAAGCTATCCCCTTCCTTCTCCCACTTTATAGATTTTAGGGAGAACATAAGAAGCACAAACAGGTGTCCTTGCATCTTACAACCCAATCCTGTGCTCTGCTGCTCTCCCCAGCACAGCTCCCACCCAGGGCCAGCTGCTGTTGTTCAAGAGAATTAACTACTCACCTCCAGATAACAACCCTGACCAAAGCGCTGGGTGGAGAGGAGTTAAAGGAGCAGTGCTTGGCTCTGGTGTGGAGGCTGTGGTTTAAGAGGCTCACAGTGCTTTAAGCCACCACTGTCCCAAGGAGGAGAGACCTACTGAAAATTTTAGTGGCAGAGACCAAATGGGGGGAGGATATGAGTGAGTTGAGCTTTGGCTTTGCGTGTTGGATCAGCATGGCCTGGAAAGAGCAAACCAGCTTCTGGTTTTCTGTGCCATTGCATGACAGTTTCTGGAGGGAGAATGGGAATCAGAATCAAAACAATACATTTCATTTAAGTTCCTGCATATGAGAGTGCTCCCCTCCATGCTATCCCTATGTGAGCTGGGTGCCAGCTAAGCCAGAGGCACGCAGAGCAAGCACGGGATATTTGCTGAGGCTGGATGCAGAGCAGGGTTTGCAGTACTGGGTACAGCAGTGCCCCAGTTGCATCAAAACATGCCAAGTGACATTTCTAGTCTGCTGGAAATCACCAAAATCAGTCAGAAACCTTTTCTGGCTGGTTTAAGCTCATCAGGCTGCAGCTCTGGAGGCACCAAAACGAGCAGGAACCCCCTGGTTAGGGTAATTCCTAAAAGGCTGGAAAAGGGGTTTCTCCTCTGCAGTATCCCTTAATGACGTTGACAGCTCTCTGGGACCCAGAAGAGGACAGGTCTGATCCAGCAAGTTGCTTTTCAGAGGGAAAATCCACGCAATTCCCTGGGACAGCCCTTCTCCGTGTAGTGGGTTGTATCAATGACCTGATTCCCATGGGACTTACTCTTTTCTTTTGTGGTAGGGTTGCTTTCAGCCAGATTGCTTCCCTGCTCTTGCCTCCATCTCCAGGGACACCAGACCTGAACGGGGTTAGACAAACAGCTTGGCTGAGCAGCAGGGGTGAACTGCTCTGGGGCAGGATCAATCCCAGCTTGACACATTTCACATACACCAGAGACTCCAAGCAGAAATCGGGATGCTCCAGGGAGCCAGGCAGGTGCTGGCAGGCTTTAGGGACAAAGACCCCCCTTAACCTGGCCACACAAGGTGCAGCGTGTCCTGCCTGTCCTGTCATGTCTGTCCAGCCAGGTCTGTCCGTCCAGTCGGGTTGCACACATCCAGGAGGGTAAAAGAGAGATGAGGGCATGTGTGTGAGGACTGGATAGCACTGGGGATCCACCCAGAGCCTGACCTCCCCCTTCCATCAGAGATTGCACCCTGGAAGATATATTCAGCCATCATTAGTATGCAAAGACTGTGATCCAAGAGAGGGGGAGAGAGAAAGAGGGAGGGAGGGAGGGGGGAGAGAGGGAAAGGAGAGAGAAAGAGAGAAAAAGCCAGTTGTTTTATTCATGGCTGGTGATATTATAGACTGAGTGAAAATCACATTATCGTAATGGGAAAGTTAGAGTTGCCGTGATGATGCCCTGAAGCTTGTGTGCTGATTGGGGTGTGATTGCTATCTGTATTTATATGTAGAAAGCAAAGTTCACTGCCAGTTCAAGATGGTGGAGCCTGCTTCTTCATGCTACATAATTCTTCAGTAGGGAGAAACTAAGAGCAGCCGGGGTGGCTGAGCCAGCGTGGGGGCTCTTGGAGCACAGGGCTGCGGGCAGGGATGGTGTGTGCCAGGCTCCGGGCACAGCCTGGGCTGCTGCCCTGCTGTGAGCAGGGTGGGGGGCACTGGGTGAGAGCACCTGGGTGTGTTTGTGTGTGAGGGGGTCTCACAGACCTGGTTGTTGGTGATGCTTGGGGGAAACTAAGCCACAGTTCCTGTTTTGGGGGTACAGGGCAGAGCAGCAAGAGGAGGGGAGCAGTGTGAACGTCATGGTGCTGTTTGCAGGCTGCGCCGGGCTGCACAGGGCTTGGGGACATGAGTTAATGATGCCTGCTGGTGTTTTCTGTAAGATAGAGAGTTGGTGTGACAACCTGCAGACCCTGCATGTCCCGTCCGTCATCCAGCTTTTCCCTTCAGCCCCCGAAGACTTCTTCGGGGGAAGAACTGCCTTGGACCTTCCTGCTCCAGACTCCAGCCTCTTCTGCTGCACCGGGGATGGTGCTGTGTTTCTGTGCAGTAGCAGGCAGTGGGGATGCAGGTAAATCCTATGGCATAAATCCACCCACAGAAAAAGATGACACTCAAGTAGCTATTAAACCTTCAAGAACAATCCTTCTCTGCCAGCCCTGCACTCATGTCTGGCTGCTGCAGGTCCCATCCTGGGATCCTGGGGAGCCTACGGGCACAAGAACCCAAGAGCACACTCCAGGAGCTGCTCTGTCACACAGCAGCACTTGGGAAACATCCTCCCACAGGACAAGGATGCGTCATGGCCACCTGCTCCCCCAGGCACTCACACAGAGGAGATCCAAGGGTGGAAAGTTGCTGATCTGCCTGAGACTCAAGCAAGTGCCCTGATGCTGCAGCACAATGGGACCTCCACTCACTAGTTTGGGGGTTTAGATCACAAAGTGACACACATAAAAAAGGCAGACTATTAACTGTGCATCTGTCAGCAGTAACGCTGAGGTTATACCGGCATCCAGGCCTCCCTGCCTCTGCCTCCCAAGGACACACCTTCCAGCAAACTCCTGCATCTGCAGAGATGTGATGGTGTCCAGGGGGTGCATTTACCTTCTGTGTCTGGGGATCCATTTTCTACAGTAACAATAATACAAGTTTCAGGAAAACAGAGGGCCAGTCGTTAAACCACAGAAGAGGGAAATAAAAATACCCAGTGTTGCAGAGGGAAAGTGAGGCAGATGTTGGAGATGTGGGATAAGCAGAGGAATAGGCTAAATCCTCTTCCTTCTTTGCTGAGTTTCAATAGGGTTTATAGTAAGCCACTAAATGTTCTTCACTCTCACTGAAGTACCTTCTCCTTAGTCAGCTTGGCCACATGCCTCCCATTTTGCTGTTGCTTTTCCCTTTCACCCCATCATGATGCCCTGCAGTGCTGTGCACTTCCTGTGCATCTCGAGACTCCTCACCCTGTGTATTGTGTGTGATGTGCAGTTATTTGCAAACACACCTCAGGTATATGAAATGCTCTCCTGAGGTAATGCTGCCACACGCACGTTTTGCCCTGATGCAAGTAATGACACAAGGTGCAGGGCCCAGAGCAGCATCCCCCAGATCTATTCTCCTAGTCACGGGCAAGACACAGCCTGGGAAGAGACAGGCAGAGGCTGGACTATGTGCGGAGAGCTGCCGCAGAGCAGAGGGGGATGCAGTGTGATCCACAGGGATGGCTCAGCCCCAAGGTCAGAGGGAAGGACAAGCTTCCCTTTCCAGGCAGAGCTCAAGCATGGCTCTTCTAAGGACACGTGGTGGCAGAGCCAGCTCCTGGGTGCCAAACCCCCTGTGCCCTCAGCGCACCAGATGGATGCTCACGTTCCCGAAAGAGCAGCCGTTACCTTGCTCGCCTCCCTCCCGCTGAGGGAGTCAAATGCGGCTCTGAACTGTGCCATGCTGCAGAGCAGAGACTACCTCCGACCCCCCCTGTCCTCTCCACCAGCCAGCACAGCACAGCTGTCAGCCAGGACACCCCTTTTATCAGGCACTTGGGTAGGCTGGGACTGAAGGACAACTAGCTGGGATGGGCAGGAGGCAGCAAGGGGCTGCTTGGATACACAGAAACGGGAGAGCATGGAAGCTGCCATCTGGGCTTGAAGGTGGGAGAAGAGGCAGCAATGAGACGCTGTGGAGCTGGGGACAGGGACAGCAGATGCATAATGAAGGTCAGGCCATGGGCACAGGCAGGTGGGGAGCATCCACATGGGAAAATGCAACATGGGGGACCTTGTGGCTGCCCATCTGATAGCTAAATACCTGTCATGAGCTGCTCATGAACTGCAGCTTCAGCCCCTCATGCCCAGGCTCCCCATCCCTGGGCATGACAGTCCTACTGGCCATCAGAGCCAGCTATGCCTAGGGCTGGCTTTGAGCTGAACCCTCTCCCAAGGGCAGAAGGGCTGTGCTGAGCTGCCTTTGTGCCACACAGGCTCTGCCATGGCCAACAGCTGGAGACCACACACCACACACCTCCTTCCTCAGGAGCCTGTGTGCAGGCATTTGGCTGAGTGCATGTATGGATGTGGGACATACACACACTCCCTGCACACATGCGCCTGTCAAGGGGGTGAAAAAGCAGGCACACGTGCATGCGAGAGGAAGGAGTCCAAGCTCCAAAAACCTCATTTCCAGCCCTGACTTACCCTGGTGCTTTAGACACAGCATCTTTGCACATCTCTGTTGCTGGTGCATGCAAGCAAAGAAAAGAACATCTCGCAGCCACAGACCTCAGCATACACCTACACAAAATTCAAGGTTTCCTCCTGCCAAACACCCGCACAGAGCTCTGCCTCACACAGGAACACACTGTTGTCCCAACACACCCACACGAGATCATTGCAGCCTGCACCAACTGCTACACAAACATCTCAACCCAAACCTACTCAGTGTTTGCTCCATGTACTCTGTCACCCACATGCCCAGGTGCTGCCAGCTCATGTGTGAACCAGGTAGTGGGAGCATGGAATACCCAGGCTACACATCTTACAGTGATCAAAGAAGTCTAAAGCTCTGGATATTCCCAGATGCACATAGGGGTATGCACATACACACACAGATGTTTTGTTACCACAGACAAAGATGCCCGTGGCTCCCCTCTTCCTATGGCACTGCTTCTCTCCTCTCCCTAACTTACCCCTTTTTCACAGTTTATCCAGAATCAGCAACTTCTGTCACCTGCTGCTACCTGGTGTGTCCCTTCACACACTGACTAAATCTGTTTGAACCCACAGATGTGTGATTAAACACGGCGAGTGTTAGTGTTGAAGCTCCGCTGCGTGCTCCCCGTATGGCTGATGAGTGTGCAGCTGGAGCAGAGCTCCCTGGGGTACCCTGCTGCTCGCTCAACACACACCAGGTTGGGGGGAGGAAGGTGTCGACATGGCAGGGAGGGTATTTAAGCATTAAGTCATTTCTTTTCCCTACAAGCATCCTGAAACTGCAGCTTTTCCTGCCTGGATGTGTCTGGCTGAGCCTCTGATGGGGGGGCTGGAGAAAAAAATTCATTTGTAGGAGAGCAGGAGAGGACAGCGAAGGAACGAATGTGAAGGGAGAAAACTGTGTATAAAATAGCAGAGGCAGCTGCTTTGTCTTCTCCCAGCCTTGCAACACAAAATTCAAGGGGCTTCCAGGGCAACTGAACAGCAGAGCACATGGGAGAGACACAAGGAGCTTGACTTCCTACCTCACTACAACATGATGCTGATACCAGACAAGAACACACCAGCCTATAAGTTTCCAAAGGGGATGAAAACTTTGCAGGCTTCAGCATGCAGACCACCCTCTGGGTCCTCTCAGCATGTGTTGTCTGGATCCTGGAGGGTTTAGGATCCAGAGGACTCCCTTGGCTTATGTAGCTTATCATCCAGGAGCAGCCAGACTGGCTCCAACGTGACCTGTGCTATAGGTGAAAAAGGGAGATGAAGGAAAAGGTGCCTCAAGCCAAAGCACTAGAAAAAGTCTGCTGGTGACTTGCCCAAACAGAGCAAATCATGAGCAAAAAGCAGGACATGTGGGTCCCTTTCCAGGCTCATCAATATGAAACATTTTGGGTCACATTTAAGAGGCATCAAGAGGCATCTGAGGATAGATCCCAGCAAAGTGGCAGGGATGTTTCAGATTTGCCTTAAATAAATAACAACTTTCAGGTTTCTTGCAGGGTGCTGCGAAGTATCGGAACACAGGGACACACTGGGGTCATGCAATGAAAACCTTCTCTCGCAGCATAGGACATGCTCCCTGCCACTAGATCCTACCCAGCTTTTCCACCAGCCTCACAAACTGGACATGGCTTTGGGGCAGCCTCCCAGTGCTGCAGGGTCAGGATAACCACCAGTCTGCCTCATTCCCGGTGGGAGCAACATGTGGCTCACCTTCAGCATGTCACCAAGAGCAGGTCCAGGGGCATGTTGGGGAATTACTACACACACACCACTTTCGAGAGTGCTCTCTTGTTGTTTTCCTTGTGAAACTCCAGGGTTTGCCCTGGAGAGGAGAGACAGCTGGGAAAACACTGACAGGGCTGAGAGGCAGCATGGGACGGAGCAGCCTGCCAGTCTGGGGAGCCAGCAGCACTGCTCACCTCCAAGGGATGCAGAGGCCAAGTCTTGCTGCCTCTCTTACTACCTCTCCCAGCTCCTTCTTTCCCTGGAGATCCCTTCAACACACCCATGTGCAGCATGAGCCCATCTGCTCCCAGCACTGCAGCTGCCAACTCTTAGCTCTTCTCCCTTTTGCCCATTTCTCTGCAACACCCTTATTTTTCCTGTCCTCACCTCTCTACACCAGGTATCTCCTGTCAGCCTGCATTCAACTCCTGCCTCTCAGGTTCTCTCCATGCTCTGTTTGCTTCAGGTCTTCCCGGTCTCACCACTAGTCTCCTTGCTTTCCTGAGTCCTGATTTAGTGGGGAGCAGATTGGGTGCAATACTCCTCTTCAGACAGGTCTCACGCCATGGAAATGCTAAGGTGGGTGTTCTGCTACATCCAAATGGTTAACATGGACAGAGTAACTAGAAAGCCTGTAAGACCACAAAGCATCATTCCTGGGGAATTAGTACCGACATGAATTGACACCATGCTCTGCAGCTGGTTTCCTCTGTACAATGCCTTGTGCCAACAATTACTGCAGGCAGGAAGAGAAAGATAAGCGGATGAATGGGTGGTTCATGGAAGATCCATGGATGGAGGGATGGATGAAGGGCAGCCCAGATGGATGGTGGGTCCAGTCAAGGTTCCGCTGTAAATTCCCAAATTCCTCATATTAATTTACTTTCCCATCTGCTGCAGTGAAACCAAACACCCCAAATTTTCCTTATTCCACAGTTTTTCATTTTCTGACAACAATTTGATGCCATTCTGTTGGTGCCTTGCTTGCCGATCCCTTTCTACATGGCATGAAATGCTGTAGAGAGGTAGCTAGGATTAACAGCCTTCCCACAAGTTCATTGTCCCCTCAGGATACAGGATACTCTACAGGACATTCTGCATTTTTCCCAGTCCCATCTGTGACACTGTGTAGTCTGACCAGCTACCAAAACCTTTGCACTGATCTTGCACTCTCAGTCAGGCATGAACATTTGGGAAACAGAGGTTGCTCATTCCTATGTCCCCCAAACACTGTGTGATTTTCACACCATCAATAAAATCTGTACGGCTCTGGGCTGTGAAGATAATTCTTCTTGGCTGGTTTGCAGCAAGGCTGGAGTTACCCAGGGACACAGACCACAGGCACAGGGCAGCAGCAATCCCCCACTTTACTAGATTTTAGCCCCTTGCTTCTCCACGTCTCACATCTGCTGCCCGCTGTGGGAGCCAAGCTGGTCAGAGGGCATGCAGGGATCTTGGAAGGGTGGTGTTTTGCATGCCACAAGTGGTTTTGGAGCAAGCAACAAGGTGTTATTTGGATGGAGTCATAGCCTTATGTTCTGCATGAGATGAGAGACGACAGAGCTGGTGACGCCAATGACTTAGCAAGGAAGGGCAAAGGATAACCCTGCTCATGAGCTCTGCACGTCTGCAGCAAATGCTGATGGAGCTGGGTGACATTTTGGACAAAACGTTTCTTAAAGCAAACCAAGCCCTTTGTGGAACTTTTCACTTCAATAGAAACCTCCTTGTTATTTATTTATAATTCTGCAAAATATGCAAACGAAAAAATGACAACCAGGAGTTTGTTCTGATTCTTGGAGCCCAGCACATGGGGCAAAATCAAGCTTCGAAAGCTGATTTTGGGAGGGAGAGAGGGCGGGTTGTATCCAGCCACTCATCTGTAGGAGAAAAAAAGGAGAAAAAGTGAAGCCATTGGCAGTTGCACACAAACTCAGAAAGGCAGAAGGAAAATGTCAATGCCATGTCACAGCTCTGGCTGGTACAAGACAGCTCTTAGACAGAGATGTGAAAGGGCTGTTTGGGATCATGTACCCTCTGTTCCATAAATTACAAGTGAGTTGAGGGGGGTAGAGCAAAGCTGGGCTGGTTGGCGGGTTTGGGAGTAGGTCCCAGCCAGTTCCTATTTCATCCAAAGTGGGTCACCTGCCCCGACTCCTGTTGCCTCTCGCTTTCAAACTTGGCTTCCTCTGGCAAAATGCTTTGGGTGGTGGTGGGTGTCTTGCCACGGTGCTTTGGTTCTGCCCAAAACCAGTTGTGATCTTGCCTCTGTGCCTTTCTGAGCCCTTCCTTTCCAGGAGCCATCTTTGGGATAGGCAGAGGCAGGGCGATAGAACAGACACCCCCTTCACCCCACACTGCTCAGGGTCCCACGGGTGTTGAGGCCTTGCAAGTCAAACAGGGGCTGGCACGGTGCAGGCGGGCAGGCTGCCCTGCAGGCTGTAAATCATGCTGCACATTCCTGCTGTGGCATTTCTTTCAAGACACATTCCCCCCCAAAAAAAGTACAGCAAGCCTACACCTCTCCACTGCCTCCCCATTCCTGCCCAGCCGAGCTCCAGCAGTCCCCACCCCAGGGACCCACAGTCACCCCCTTCTTGTAATGTCTGAGCATGAAGAAGTATTAAATTGTAATCCGTCTCCTTGGCACTCTTTCTCCTTCCCTCCTTATTCTCCTCCATCCCCAGTCTCCTCATCCTTCTGGGCCCATAAATCTAATTGTGCCTGTGACTTGGGTTTTCGTTTCCTCTCTCTCCGTCTTGCTCTTTCTTTTTTTACAGTGTTAATTAATCATGTTTAGGCCTGGTCCCAGCTGTTACCACAAGGAGAGTCCCTTGCCAGCCCCTTCTCCCCGCCCCCAGCCCAGATGCACATCACTTTTGGATAAATCCAGCCAGTTGGAGGAATTCTTTGGTTGTCCAGCAGCTGAGACACAGAGTGATTCACCACACTGCCCCTGCTACCACTGTGACATGTCGCTTGCAGCTCTGCTCCCCTGTGCTGTGCCTACCCCATCCTCACCTCCAAGACTGTAATTGCCCTGTTACAGGGACGGAAGGGTCTCTCTGTTTGGAAAGATGCTGAAGGGCCTTTTGCAAGGAGGACCTGACAGCCCAGCCATACATGGATGGGAACAAGCTGTGATGGAGGGGCTTCTGTCTCCCTCTCTGCCTGGGAGGGATGCAGAGGGGAGAACTGGCCTCCCTCCTTGGGAAATCATATGGTGGGCAACCTTGGCAGAACTTCTGGGAGGTCCAAATGTGAGGTCAGGCCTGCAATCAGCCCACCCCATTCTCCCATCCCCTCTCTGTGCCTGGCACTGCTGCCTGGGAGCAGCAGCAGTGTTCACATCAGCTGACAGGGCTGGCACATCTCTGTGCCACGTGGCACCCAGTCGCCAGAGGTGACCTTGTGTCTGGCACTGCTGGGATGCATGGGAACATGTGGGGAGGCAGCCAGAGGGTGCTCACTCTCCCCAGAGCCTGCTGCCAGTGGATATTCAGTATCACAAAAAATGGAAAGATCCTTCTGTGTGCTGCTAAGAGCGGTTGGGAATCCTTGTCTTGGAAAGACATGACTGGAATAGCTGAGGTGGGAAAGGTCAGGCCTGCCATTGCATGGTGGATGTGTATATCTCCCTTAGCAGGGGCTGGAAGGAAAGGTGATGTGCAGAGAGAGCCCAGAGGTATTGCGAGGGTAAAGGGTGCCTGAGCCTTAGCAGTGATGGTAGAGCTGACACTGAGAAGCTCTGGGAGAGATGCAGAAGACACGGAGAGCAAATTGGATGCAGCTGAACATCAAAGGCCTGGACTGTGCACCCCAACTGACATGTGAGTGCGGCTAAGGCATGGATTTATCCAGCCATGCCCAGCTGGTGCAGGCTCCCAGCACTCACACAAATGTTCACCTCTGTGCCCAGGGTTCTATTGCCCCCCAGCAGTGCGCCAGCCTGTCACACTAGGGATCGCACAGGCCAGCAATGTGAAAAGCCCATGAGCTTGCCCCGCTCTTGCCCCTTACGCCATGTGTGCTCCCCAGCACACATCCCAGCTCCTTGCTGGGGCTCTTATTGGGTCCCAGGCTGCATCCCTGGATGAGTACATCCCATTTCTTAATGCTCCTAGTTCTCTGGAAGCTTTCTTGAAGCTCCTCTATTTTGCCTCCCTTCCCTGCTGCCTGTCCCCTAAATTATACCCTTTCATCCCCTCAGGACTGGCTTCTAGTGCTAATACCCCTCAGATATTTGCAAGCTATCATCGTGTCCTCAGTGAGTCATCATTAGACTAAGCTCTTGATGTTAACTCCTTTAATCTTTCCTTGTAAATCTTTCCCTTTGCACCTCTGCTTGTTTTCATAGCTTTTCCTGAATGTCTTCCAGTCATGCCAGTGGCTTTCAGGTCATAGGCCTGGAAATGACCCTTGTAACTCTACTTGGACCATAGGCAGAGTTGCTCAGGGTGTTCCCAGGCTGATCCTTCCCTCTGCACATCTATGTTTAGTCACAAATCATATTGGCATCTTTCCAATGGCAATCTTCTTTCTACTGGCTACTCATGGCTGTGCCCAAGCATGATGTTCCCCCACTCCAACAGCATCTGAATCAATGTGAAGTGGAAAAAAACAAACCAAAACCCTTATAAAATTTCATTCTGTTTATCCCCTTTGGAAAAATGCAGCCTGTTTTCCTTTAAGCTCATTAGGGAAGAGGAGATGACTCACATGAAAAGTGAAGCAGGTGAAAACAGATCAGGATTCTTCCCCCCCACGACAAGCCACGCTGTGCTGGGTATTTTGGATTGGGAGCTGGAATGAAGCTGGTGGGGCTCATCTGTTACTTTCCCCTTTGCAGATCAGCTATGTTTTCTCAAGCTGACCTTCATCAGCTATTTCAAACCCTAGGTCAGCTTTCCCATGGGCTGGGCTCTGTCCAGCTCCCATTGGGAACAAAACTGGATGCTAATATTTTGGTGTCATTTCACTATCTGTTCCTGCCTTTACTACCACCTACAGGATTCAGGAATGAAACAACCTCTTCCCAGATCATTAACAGGGAGCTTAATTAAAAGCTGTCATAACACCAGGCATCATTGCTGGAAAATGGTAGTCCACTTTGCAGCTGGGTGACAGGGTCACGCTGTTCTCATTTCCCTGTCGAGAACACACTTTCTTTATTGCTGACTCCAGGGCTCACAGCAGCTCCAAGTCTGGTTTTATAACAACTTGTCCCTCCTTTAACATTTTCTGCCCTTCTTAAAATTCTGGCCAGTTTTTAAAATGGAAAATACCCCTTTGAAAGGAAGAAGGCAGGACTGGTGAAACAAATTGTTCAGGTTGTTTCTGATCCATCCCTGTCTCCTCTGGACAATTTGCCATGGTGAGATATTTTGGGGTTTTAAAGCAATAGTCCCATTAGAGGGTATGGAGAACGGATGAAGTGGTTTCCCAATATCCACTAAAGAGCTTCCTTGGAATTAGGTGGCAGGCAGCCAGCAACGCCAGGCGCAGCCAGGCCAGAAAGCTCTGTATGTTTTGTAAAAAACAAAGGGTCAAAGCATGCTTTTCTATGCTATTTGGGTACCAAAACGTCCCATTCTCACACCAACCCTACATCCAGAAAACTCCCCACCCAGAAGGGAGGTGAGAATAATAAATGGGCACTCTTGGGTTTGCTTCACTTCCACTCTTTAGGAACAAAACCTGTTGACAGGACCCTATGCAAGATGTTTTGGGTTTTACCTGCTTGCTGCACCTTCCCTATGATGTGCTAACTTTCCTTCTATGGGTTTTCATACCCCATTTCTCTGCATATTTGCTGTCTCTGAGCGCAGCCATAACCCTGCTCCACACTGACATGAAGAGATGAGCCCTTATCTGAGTGTACCCTAATCCTACCCAACTCTCTGCACCCTGCAAGTGGGTAAAAAGCCTTTGCAGAGATCAGTTTCTGCCCTGCCCCTTGCTGTTTTCAAAGCCAAGCCCCCCTGGGCCCCCAGTTCATGCAAGCATTGAAGCACACACTCTAACCATGAGCACATGGGCTCTGCCACTGCTCCAGAGGACTTCAAAGCGTTGGGCCCACGTGCTTAGAACTGAACAGGTGTTAAATAAGCCGCAGGATCAGGGCATCAGTCATCTGCAAGGCAGGGGGCACTGGATATATCTTGCGATAATAGACCACTTTGCTACATTTGCACAGGCCTTTGCAGCAGCCAATAAATCAGGCAAAACAGCTGCTGCTGAACTATGTAGAGACTTTGCCCTTTCTGAAGAGATCAGCCATGGTCTGGGCTGGGGGAATTGAAGCTGGGCTCCTGCACACCCTGCTGCCAAACTGGGGGTGGTCAAGGCATGGTGGTGCCTGCCCCACTGGTGGAGAAGCATAGGCTAAAGAGCAGCTGGTGAACATAACCTGTGGAGTTATGTGCCCAGCCAGCAGGACTGAGCACCATGCTGCTCGCAGTGTGGGATGCCTAGTACAACCATTGCTCTAAAGGAGACATTCGACAGCTAAAGCACTTGTGTAGCTGGGGAGGTTACTCTGCTAACCTCCAATTCTGCTATCATAGAATCATAGAATCATAGAATAGTTAGGGTTGGAAAGGACCTTAAGATCATCTAGTTCCAACCCTCCTGCCATGGGCAGGGACACCTCACACTAAACCATGTCACCCAAGGCCTCATCCAACCTGGCCTTGAACACCGCCAAGGATGGAGCAACCACAGCCTCCCTGGGCAACCCATTCCAGTGCCTCACCACCCTCTCAGTAAAGAATTTCTTCCTTATATCCAATCTAAACTTCCCCTGTTTAAGTTTGAACCCGTTACCCCTTGTCCTGTCACTACAGTCCCTGATGAATAGTCCGTCCTGTTATCTGCATGGCTTTGTTAAACCAGGCAGCACCACCAACATTGGCTCTAAAGCACTTTGGTATCCGCAGAGCATTTGAAATATACTGAGAGATCTACTGGGAGACAGCAGGAACTTGAGGCATGGGTCCTCAGTCTGACTCCATCAGCTGCTCCTCAACAGCATTGTGATTTGAGCCACTCACTTCCCTGCTTTGTTAAATTATCCTCTCCAGTTCAACCAGCAATTTACTGGGCACAGTGCCCCAGGATATGCTCTGTCTTGGCTTTATCAGCTGCTGATATGAAGCAAAAGAGAAAGAAATCCCCATCAGCCAGTGAGACCCCAGGGACATGCTGTTGGAGAGACAAGAAGAAGCAGCTGTTGGTGCAGGTAGCAACAGATGAAGAAGGCAGTGAGGAAAGTCTGAGTGCAACTTGAACACAAAGAGAGAGGAGAAAGACTAGAGAAGAAGCCCCAAATGCTGCAAGTCTACAAACTGCTTGGAGCTCACCATGGGGAGAAGAGCTAATGTTGCTCTCTGTCAGCATTTTGCTTCTGATCCCAGAGGCTCATTTCTGCTAATGGAAAGCAATTTGCATTGGCTGGGATCCCCAAGGTGATGCCAGTTCCCATCTTGCTCCTACACACACCAGACATTTCAAGCCATTGCAAGCCTGGAATCTGTACACTGGGGCTCAGCTGTCACCAAAGTGCTGGTGGGGGTGACAGAGCACAGGTGCTGGACCAAGAATGTGCCATGGTGGTTGGTGCTAGCATGCTATGTTTCTCAAAAACCCTCTGCTAGCTTTTCCAGCACTGGCTACTGCTCCAGAGCTGCCAAAAAACTTGCTTGTGAAAGGAATGGGAAAAGGGGGTTTCTCTGTGGGACAGGAAGTATCACTTCCCTGCGTAGCTCCTGTAGGAGACTCAACCAAGGGCCCTCAGATTTGAAGGACAATGTTTACTCTGTACAAGATCCAGCAGCCAATGTGTGAGATAAAGCCACCATGAGTGAGAGAACACACTGCATTATATCAGCCTGTCAGGCAACAAGTCTTTGCTGTGCTGGACTCACAGCTTTCAATGTGGGCAAACACATACAAGCAGAATTTCTCCTGGAAAGCGCCTTCTGACCTTTGTCTTCTTCCCTGCTGCTTTTCTGCCTCCATCGTCCCCCCCAAAAAAAAAGGGAAAAACAACAATCTCCAAATCACTCCTCCAGGAGGCACAATAGCAGTACAGCAGGGGGAATTTGCTCCTCTGCTCTCCCATTTTTTCACAACCATGGGTTAGTGCAAGGAGTTGCTCACAGAGGTGAAAGTTTTGATGCTATGGTGGGGTCTGGTTGAGAATAAAATGCTGTAGGTTTGGTGCTGTTTGCTAAAGGGCACAGGTGGGCAAGATACAAGTTGTTACCATCTCACTGTGCATGACTGCAGGACATGGACGAGAGTTGGCACTTGTCCAGGCAAAGTTGCAGGAGCACCACTATACCTGCGGCCAATGCTTTCCATTTGTCTGCACTGAACTCAAAGTTTACACAACACGAAGCCCAGCCTGGGCCAAGGAGACCAGGTGATGGGCTGCCAAGAGGAGGGAAGGCGTCTAACTGACCAAACTGTATATTAAAGGGCTTGTTTGTCTAACATTTACAGCTGATCACATCCATCATACTCATTTCAGTGTGAGATCCTAGAAAACTGATCAGGAACTTGGCATCTACCTGTATTTTGGATAGATTCTGACTCTTATTTTTCCATGTCTCAGGTAGTCTGGTACATCTGTCCTCCATTTTTAGACGTGCTCTTGACAAAACAGCTAGTCCTATTTCTCTCTCTCTAGTCATCTACCTGCAAGCAACCAAGTGTCACCCCTTTACCTGTCCATCCCCACACAGTATCTCTTCTCTCACAGGTGCATTCTTATCTACCTGTCTGTCTGCACAATGTGTTTTGTTAGGATAGCATCAGCTGGCAAAACCCAATGGCACCCTGTCCAGCTGCACATCCGTGCTGAAGGAGAAACATAGGATTAGTGGGGAGCAGGAAGCCCCATGAGACAGTTTGGAAAGAAAACCAAGCAAGACCAAAATTTGGGGAAGATAAAAGGTGATAAATGTTTGTCTCTTCTACCAAACTTTTCCTCTTAGCCTCTTGCTGAACCCAATTACCCTAACGAAAATGAATGTGCTGTAATATGACAGACTTTTCTCTTTGATTAAGGACTTCCAGGCCTCTTGCAGGTGATGCACTCTATAACTCATTGTAAAGATGGCTGCATTTTATAACCAATGAGTTGTGTGGAGTTTAGGGCTTTTTTTTTCCCTTTCTCCCCCCTCTTCCCTGTTTCCTTGCTCTCCAGTTCAGACTGAACTGGGTTTAACTAGGCCTGAATAATTTAATAGAGTCATTATGCTCCTGTGTTTTTCCCTTACTGTCAACTGTAAAATCCATACAGTAGCTTCGGGAAATGGGGCTAATTTGAATTGATAATAGGAGACTCTGGAAAAAGTCATCTATTGCCGTGCAATGGTGGAGCAGATGCATGCTAAATCTTGTATAATGAAAGAATATGCTGGTGTCAATTATGTAAGAAAACGACTTTACAGTGGTTTGAGGCAATGGGTTAGCATTCTGCTTGATATTATCACATAAAGAAACACCCATCAAAACTTCTCATAAATATGGAACGGCAAGTAAGATTACATTATAAATTTGAATGTTATGAATGTGTATGAGAGAGACAGATCGAAGCAGGATATCCACCTCTCATAACTGGAGGTAAAGAAGAGCCATATTTCAATATTTACACAACACCATCGTCAGGAGAGCGGGCCAGGAGAGGGGCCAGGGCTGTGTCCCTCCCCTGCCTGCCCCAGAGCCACCGTCACGGTGTTTGCTGGGGAAAGCACCACCGCCAGGCACTGATCTCTTAGTTGTGAGCCTGCATGAAACAGCAATTTGTCATCGGGCAAGGTGGCTGAGAAAATGATGATGCTGCTGCAGGTGTAGGGGTGGCTTTCACTTCAAGAGATGCTTGCACAAGGTCTAAACCTCATAGCAGGCATCAGGCTCAGAGGAAGTGCCACTCTCAGCTTTCAGGGTCTGCAGCTGCCTGGGAGCTTGGTTTTCTGGAGAGCAGTATTATGGATGCCAATTAGGGTTCCAGTTGCCATCAGCCAAAACCAGTACCAGCGGCTGGTTAGGAGAGGACAGCACATTGCTGAGCCTGTATTTGACGGCAGAAGGCTGCAGCAGCTCTTGTTGTGCAGGTCGCTGGGGAAAGGTCTGTTCCCCTGAGGGGAGAGCAGTATTAGCTCAGGGCACAGTGGGGTTGAGTGAGACAGACAGGATTAGCAGATATCAGAGGGGATTTGCTTCAGAGCAGATTCCCAGCACGTGCTGGAGGGAGGAGGTGCTTGGGGCCAGGGAATTCCAGGGCACAGAGTCAATGAACCACGTAACTAAATTCAATTCCTCATAAAACATGAGCTGCATCAGGCGTAGAGGAGAAAAGGGACGACTGGCCCAAGCCGATAGAGGGGACCGGGTGAGCTGTGTGGCCAGTCACACTGCTCATACCTAGCCTGGGGCAAAGCAAGTAACCCAGAGCAAACCTGCTGAGCTTGCACTGACCACTGCAAATCCCTATGAGACCCAGACATCACCTGAGCAGCTCACATCTCAGGGCCTCCAGCAGAGCTGTCGGTAAGCCCAGCTCCAGGGCTGGACAGAAACTGGACCAGATCCAGGCTCCTTGTGCCCAGCTGATGGCTGAAACCTGTCAGTTTGCTCTCCCTGGGCTCCAGCTGCCTGGCTACAGCCTGAACACATCAAGCTCTGTCAGCATGGTGCACTCAAGCTCCCAATACAAATGGGAGGCATGTGTGATACATCAATTTGCAGCCATTCCTTCATGCTCTCCCAGATGTTGGTGCCCTCTGCATCCAGGACAGCTGAAAACATCACACATCCAGCCCAGAGCTACCCTGATTTGCCACAAGCTTTTAGCCATGACTGCATCAGCACAGAGTGAAATCAGCAGTGTTGATTCAGGGTTTTAAGCTGTGACACTTTGAGAGCAAATATATACAGCCATCCAGCTGCTGTGGTGCAAAGGACCAGCTTTGGGTCTGAGGCCAGCCAGATGGTCAGGGATACAGCATGTCTGCCATCCAACCTTGGCCTACAGCATATGTGGGTTGTCCCTTGCTCTCTGTTAATGTCTGCCCTGCCTTCCACTGGACATTGATACTCTTAGAGCAGAAAAGGCAGAAGTGAATGTGGCTTCCATCACTGTCACCCCAATCATCAGTCTGCAAGTTCATCTTCAGCACTGGGTTGTGCTGTTAGTGCCTTCTCTGACTGCTGCAGGGCCGGTTCCTCCAGCAGAGGCAGGGTGGGTGGCAGGGATAACGTTGCTGTGGCTCAGTTCATCCAAGCTTAACTGTACCAAATGATACTTCAACATGCTCTTGCTAACACAGAGAATGGGCACAGCTTAAGTTGTGTCTTGAATGGGTTGGATCTGGTGCGGAAAGCTGAACATCCAGCTGCCCTTTTGGGGCCTGGGTCCTGGAATATATCCTGGCAGAGAGGTTAGGTCACCTGGTTGAGAAAGGGGGGTTCCCAGTGCCACCACCTCCACTGTGGGAGAGACAGAAGCCAAGGAAAGGTGCCTTTCACCAGCAATGCCTGACTGTCATAGAAAACATTGCTGGATCTGGGAAGCATTGCTTTGAACACATCCAGCACAGCAGCACGTTCATGGATCGAGCAGCCTCTGTCTCAGGCAAACATTGATTTTGGCCCACTCTGACCCTGTGGGATGCCTATTCCAGCCTGTCTTTGCTCTGATGGTCACAAATCTGCCACTAATTTCCAGCCTAACATTTCTTTTCTTCTGCTTTAGCCCTGTTTGCTCCAGTGCCAGTGTCCTCTTTTAGCTTCAGCGGCTCTTCCCTGCTGTTAGCCCTGTTGATGTATTTATGGACAGCAATTAGATCCCCTCTCAGCGGGTGTCATGCTGGGCTAAACAAGCTGAGCTCATTCAGGCTCCTCTCTCCAGAAGTGATAAGGACATCCCACACTGAGGCAGTTCAGCTGCTTTGCCTCTGCAGCCAGGTGGGAGCACATCTGGGCAAGATTCATACCACCCTGACCCCTGTGCCTCACTTGCTGCCATAGCCTTGCTAGAAGGAAGGGTAGATGCTGTGCCTCAGCCATCTCCTCCAGGACAGAGATGTATGTTCAGGAGTCACCCTAAGGAAGACAGGCACTTCCAGGTTCTTCTCTAGGAACAGACTAAAGCCTTGCTTGCTCCTGATCAAGCTTAGTAAGGAAAAAGGGAACAGCTGGACAAGTTAGCATCTGTCCAGCTGATAGACGTGAGAAGAGGCCTTTCTCTAGCTTTGCAGAGAGTCTTTTTGTGATGCTAACCTTTCATACCTTCCCTGCTCCTCACCATTGCTTTTCAGAGACCCAGTGTCCTGAGTTCAGCAGTAGCAGTCATTTTCCTCCTTCTTAGTAGCTGGTGCAGTGCTGTGGTTTTGACTTTCAGCCTGAGAACAACATTGATAACACCAATGTTTTTAGTTACTGCTCAAATATTTACTCTGACCAAGGACTTTCTGAGTCTCATGCTCTGCCAGGGAGGAGGGGAAGCTGGAAGGAAGCAGAGACAGGACACCTGACCCAAACTAGCCAAAGAAGTATTCCATACCACAGCACGTCATGCTCAGAATATAAACTGGGGGCAGTTACCCGAAAGGGCTAGATCACTGCTCGGGTCGGCTGGGTATCAGTTGGCAGGTGGTGAGCGTTTGTATTCTCTTCCCTTGTTATTCCGCTTATCATTATTATTATTTGTGGCAGCAAGAGTGGTTTGTGTTATACCTTAATTACTGGACTGCTCTTATCTCAACCCGTGGGAGTTATATTCTTTCGATTCTCCTCTCCATTCTTCTGGGAGCGGGGGGAGGAAGGGGGGAGAGTGAGGGAGCGGCTGCGTGGTTCTGGGTTACTGGCTGGGCTTAAACCATGACACCCAGGCAACATACTGGGCTAGGACAAGGGCAGAGTGGTGGGGTTTCTATCTCCCTGCAGCAGCAGGCAAGGAAGGCACCATCTGAAGATGAGGCTGGAGGAGGATGTATTCCCAAACCCATCTGCAAGAAGACTGGAGCAGCTGGTCATGCCACCTGATGGAGTACAACAATGTCAGCAGGTAAGGAGGAATGTTCCCTCTCCAGTTGCTTCACCCCGCTGTTCCCCTCTGATCTACCAAAGATTCTAGCTTTTAAATGTAGCTAACTTAACAGAATGACAGCTTATCTGTCATGCTAACATACAGCCCTCTGTGCTGGCTCCTACCAGCAGTACAATATCAGATAATTTAATATTCTAATAGGATTTGAGCAGCCCTTTAAACTGATAGGGTAACAGCTCTATTAACTGGTACACAGGAAGGGCAAATGAGGTGCTGGAAAAACAAAGGATGAATCAAACTTAGACTTTGATGGAGGGGTTCAAATCACCCCAACAATCACTTTGTTCCCCAGCACCTGCAGTTTATTTCCTGAGAGAGGAAGTATGTTTGTAGGATCAGCCATGAGCTGCATGTGAAGGTGGAGTGAGGAAGGTGGTACATTAATCCAGCCACCAAGGTCTACTCTCTAGTAAGGATTTATCCTTTGTGATCTGCAAAGATGCCCCAGCTCCAGCTAGTTGGACCCACAGCTTGTGTAACCTGCCCAAAAGTCTACTGCCTGCACTGCTGACTTGGGCTGTCACCCTCAGAGGCATAATCTTGAGTTTAGCTGCCGTAGGGCCAGGATGTGGCCAATCAAAGCCAAGCTTGATATGAATAATAAAGACACTGTGAATGGAGGTTAGGTCCAGCTCTGTAGAGTCAACTGATAAATGACCCCTGAATCCCAAAACAGCTGCTTAATCTGTGTCCAAAGAAATCTACTGGCTGATGGTGATTCTCCTCTCTAGCACTCATCTTTTGGATTTGTAACCCATGATATGGAAAGACCTCATTCCCTGCCAGTCCTTTGGCCACACTGCAGACTCCCGGTCACAGCATTGTTTCCTGTGGGTTCTCTTGGGCCTGGGTATTGGCTTTCTTGGGCAGAGATACTGGGCTGGTCAAGGTCCTCTTCTGCTCATTATATCTATTTCTGAACTCCTGTCTTCAGATACCAATAGCCTGTCAGTTTTAGAAGTCATGAAGTCTGTTCTACCATCATTCTGTAGGGACATTCGTCATATTTTCTTTTTCACATGGACACTTCCATATGGACCCATACTCTGACCAATACCACTTTTCTCTCACTGGCTTTTTGCAGTATTTGCATCTCATTTCCTGTTTGGACTTTTGATTTCCTCTCATCTCTGCCCATCTCCTCTTTTTCTACCCAGTAGAGACCACAGTGTTTATTAGCTATTTTGAACCTTACCAAAACCATTTACACCCTTCCCTACCTGCAGGACCTTATTTTCACCCATATTCACCTGGCTGGTGGTGCCCACAGCCTCTGGAAGCAATCCAGCTTCTCTCAACATCAATGGCAATGCAACAACCTGATGTTTGTCCTTGTGAGACATTAGTGTGCCAGGGTGTCTCCAGTCAGATTTATTCCTATGAAAAACACCATCAGCTTCCATCTCCTGTGACATAGCTCAGAAGGGCCTAAAAAAGTCAGCCCTAGAACAAAATGGTTAAAAATATTTCTGCTGGACAACACTGGATCAGAATGGAGCATTCTTCCATTGTTGAAAAGATTTGCCTCATTTTACCAGGATTTCAGTTTGGAAGGAAATCCAGGGGAAAGGTTTGGTCAATGTTTAACGACTTCACTTTGGTATTTTCAAAAATTACTATGCTTGGGGTTTAGACATGACTTTTTTATTTAAACATTTAAAAAGTGTGATGCTTGTAAACCTTGACATTAAAGGGAAATTAATTAATCTGATCTGAAATGAATGTTCCTTGAGGACTTTCCTTTGCAGGTAGTTTTGAAATCAGTGAAAGGAGAAAGGCAACAAGATGGACATTTCTAATTAAGTGCTGCACATCTGGAACTCTCAGCCTTCCTTCTCCCCTTTGGATTTTGCAGACTTCTGCACTTTGCAGAGCTCTGGCCAGCTCTTCATTGTGCTTGATGCTATATAAGCATTTAAGAACAGTAGTCCCAATGCCAGTCCAAATCCCGGAGCTTCAGTTCTTATGTAGCCAAAGGTTTTTCATTTGTAAGAGTGGGTTTTCCTCTAGAAAGCTGTTTCTTGCTACATCTTTGTGGCAGCATCCATTACACTTCAGCCTGCCACCTCCTAGTTTCCTCTAAATATGCCCTTGCTCTGCCACAGACGTCTTGCATAACCCACCAATTTCTTGACTGTAAAAGAGACACCTTGCCTAAGCACAATAGTGGGTTTATATTTTTATCTTTTGATTTGCCAGAGTTAAAACTATTCAATGGGCTGGTTTAGCCATATTTCCTATTTTCTAAAGGAGTATTTACATTTTGAAACAATTTGTGTGCTCTACAACAAAAAAAGTACATGTTTTCTGCTTAAAATGAGCTTTTTTCTTTCAAATTGTAGAACAGTTGATTGAAAACTGAAATCCAGCAGTTTCAAAAATAATCATCCAAGTTTCTGACCACAGAGTTCTGGGGATGAGCTGGGGACTGCTGTGACTTTTGGTGGGTTTTATCCTGACTTGGGTAGGAGAACTCTGCAGTTCTCAAACAAAAAAAGGCAAAGCTTCCTAATCTTAATTCCAACCACGTTTCAAGGCTTCAAAACCTCATTAAGATATAGATCTTGACCCCAGCTTTGTCCCTGCCACAGCTGGACAGGCCAAACCTAAGACCCTGGAGTGAGAACACCCGGCCAGCTGGTTTCCTTGCAGTCTTTTCCCTCTTTTGACTTGGCTTTTAAGCTATGAATGGTGAAACAACCTCCCCAGCAGGCTGGAAAGCTCTCCAAGGGGTTTGATGGCAGGGCCCAGTATGAGCACACGATGGACCCCGTGCTGCTTGCTTGCCTGGGAGCATTGCCCACATGCTGTTCTCATCTACAGGGGGTTATTTATAGCCATCGATGCCAGGAATTCGGCAGGGACGCTGCCAGGGAGGATAACAAGTTTCTCTTTAGGAGGAATGTTCCACCCTGACCAGAGGAGCAAAGAACAATAAAAGATGATTGATTTCCTTGCTGTACCCATGCCAAGTGTCCCAGTAGGCCGAGCTCCCTTTCCCTAGCCAATGTGTGTCGTGTCCAGATGCACGATAACACCAACGGGCAGGGGGGGACTGTAGCCTGGTATCCGTGTTCTCTCCCCTAGCCGGGCACCTTGCATCGCCTTTGCCTGAGATGAGTGAGAAGAGGAGGAAGGGGAGGGAGGGCTTATAAGACCGTCTCTCTGGGCCTTCAGGCACTTTCTATTTACATTCTTTGGAGCAAATTACCGAGCTTTAGAAATTTACAGGGAAATCGCTTTGATTCTTAAACTATATGAATGAAGCTGCAGATGGAGAGAGTAATGGCTTAAATTTATTAGTGTGCATAAAATTGTTGATGCTAATTTTCAGCTGTACACTAAGCAAACAGTCGATGGGATTAAACTGGATCCCTTATTTAAACAAACTCACAAAATGTAATTTACATCTCGTTATTGTTTCCGAGTCTTCCCAGACCCCTTCCCAAAGCTCCCTCTAATGTTGCCATGTCTGTATTGCACCCGCTCCCTCCTGCTCCTCCATCACCTCTGCCAGGACAGCGATGCGACCGCTGCGGGACCTTCATGGCGATATATATATATATTTAGACAGAGCAGCACTCTCTGAGCTTTCTTCTCCAGACAAACTGGCCTGCATTTTTTCCACTAGAGATGACAGATTTTCCACTAGAGATGCTACTTAAAGATGCTTTTTTTTCCACTACTGATGCCAGTCATGAGTCTTTTCACCCTTTTTGGTGTAAGACTTCACCAGTGGGCTCTCATAATGAAAGGAAACTTCTGTCACAGGGCAGTGCCAAGCTGCCAAGCCTCTAGGGTTAAGTATACAGCCTCGTCTCCTGCCCTGCAGTCAGTCTGGATATCACTTGTTCGCAGCACCAAGCATCTTCCCTGCTACTTGACCCCTGTCAATGCAACCATGACTGACACACAGCATCCTGGATCAGGAAGGAGGCTAGAGTGATATAGCAGCAAAAGAAGCTCATGGGGACTATGGGAGATGGTCTCCATGCAGCAACAGCCTCATGCCTTGCTCCACCATCTGACCTGACATCACCTGCATCCTGGTGTTTGTTGTCTTCTGCCCCTGAGCCATCAGAAAAGACTGGACAATCAAAATTGTTTTGAATGCCTGTAAAACTCTGCAGTGAAAATTCACTCCTTATATGCAGAGTTCCTGACCTCAGTGGGGTCCAAAATGCTGCAGGGACGTGAACTAATTAGATGGAAAAAATCTGGTCAGCCTCAGCCCTGACCAGTCATATGAACTAACCTTGTAAATTTATTCCCTGCCCTCTGGTGCCTCCCTATGAGAGGAATCTGTGTTATGGAAAGTCTGGGTGTCGCTGGAGGGTGGGAAGGCTGCAGAGGAATAACAGACCTGGCAAAGCATGTGAAAATACAGGGATACTAAGGAGCTGCTAATCCTGCTCCCTATGGCTATTAGGACCTTGCCAGCAAGATCCATGTGCTGCCATCCTATGTCTGCCAGCAGCAGTAGGGGGTACAAGCATTGGTCCAGTGCAGAGCACAGGAGTCATCCAGAAATGTCTGCCGAGGGGGCTGTCTAGGAGCAGGAGAAAGGACAGGGCAGTGCGGCCAGAGGAGGAATTGCAGGGAGATGCTGTAGTCACTTGTACAAGCAGAAAAAACTCTCCATGTGGCACAGCTCTTTCCTTGGTGTCCCCAGATGGTGACGGAGTCCCACCATGGTTCTGTGTGCCATATGGGGAAAAAATGAGCATGGTAGAAATGACCTGAGGTAAGAAAGAGGTGATCAAAATAAGTGATGCTCACACTTTCAGCACAGGGATTCAGAGATTTCCTTCCCTAATGGCCAGGCAACAAGTATCCTCAAGGCTCTGGGAAGCTCTGTCCCCTGTACTGTGCTGTGCGATGGTTAATCTGCTTGTGTGAGCTGAGCTGGTTGGGATAAGTCTGGCTCCTGTGTCCCTGCAGTGAGGCAGGCACAGGGGAATGAAAGCAGGAGCCATTTTGTGCTGCAGATCATTCCTCTTCTGAGCAATGCTGAAGCTTTCCACAGGGCTCTGAGGACAGGAAGGAAACAGGGTTGTGCAGAGGGACTTCAGTCCTCTCCTACCAAATGGACACATCTGTGCTTGAACAGCATCTATTGCCTTCATACATCCTCTGCACCTCCAGCTCCTGGAGGCACCCCACTAGGAGTTTTGTTGCTTGGGACACCAAGAAGAGGCAAGAGAGACAAATCCTGCCTGTCTTGAGGGAAAAGGACATAGAAGTAAAGCCTGAAAGGTGAGTAGCAGCTATAGGAGCTGCTGTTCCTCCAGCTCCAGTGAGCAGAGACTTGTGAGCTTGGGTAATGACCGGACTAGACTAAGGCCAGAGATGGAAAGCCACTTCAGCGTCTCCCCTCCCACAACACCACTGAGAGCTGATCAACCCCGTGTCACCTTACAAGCCACTTAATCCCTTCTGTCATGCTTCTCAAGGAAGGGGGTGTGCAGGCCAAGGTTTAGCTGCCACCAGCTGCCCCAAAGTCATATGCCAAGCATCTGCAGGAGCACGTGCTGGGGGATATGTCTGACTCCTCACCGGTCCCCCACACCTAGGAATCATCCAGCCCTGCAATCCCACACCCAGCTGGCACTTTGATCTCTGCAGGGGCTGAAGCCCGTTCCCCTCTGCTCCAGCTTTGGAGAGGATCATTCTGATTTTGTCTGGACATCTCATATCCTGGCAGGTGTCAGTCTTGGCTTCCACAGCACCTTGGAGGGGGAGGTGGGAAAAAGGAGGATTGTAAAAATAAATAGTGTTGGAAACCCACATCTGCGCCCACACTTCCTCTCAGTCCATGTGTTGGGGCCTTGTTCAATCTAAAGAATGTCCCTCTCCTCTCTAGCAATGCCACCAGCCTCCGTAAAAGCAGCGACACACTTTCTCCCACAGAAAATGTCATCTTCAATGTTTCTGAGCACCCTAGAAGTATCACAGTATCACAGTATCACAGTATGTTAGAGATTGGAAGGGACCTCAAGAGATCATCTAGTCCAATCCCCCTGCCAGAGCAGGAACACCTAGATAAGGTTACACAGGAATGTGTCCAGGCGGGTTTTGAATGTCTCCAAAGAAGGAGACTCCACAACCTCCCTGGGCAGCCTGTTCCAGTGTTCTGTCACCCTCACTGAGAAGAAGTTTCTTCTCAAGTTTAAGTGGAACCTCTTGTGTTCCAGTTTATACCCATTACCCCTTGTCTTATCATAGTTTGCCATTGAGAAGAGCCTGGCTCCATCCTCATGACACTCCCCCTTTATATATTTATATACACTAATAAGGTCCCCCCGCAGTCTCCTCTTCTCCAAACTATAGAGACCCAGCTCCCTCAGCCTTTCCTCATAAGGGAGATGCTCCACTCCCTTAATCATCTTTGTCGCCCTGCGCTGGACTCTCTCCAGCAGGTCCCTGTCCTTCTTGAACTGAGGGGCCCAGAACTGGACACAATATTCCAGATGCGGTCTCACCAGGGCCGAGTAGAGGGGAAGGAGGACCTCTCTCGACCTACTGACCACCCCCCTTCTAATACACCCCAGGATGCCATTGGCCTTCCTGGCCACAAGGGCACAGTGTTGGCTCATGGTCATCCTGCCATCCACTAGGACCCCCAGGTCCCTCTCCCCTACACTACTCTCTAACAGGTCGTTCCCCAACCTATACTGGAACCTGGGGTTGTTCCTGCCCAGTTGCAGGACTCTACACTTTCCCTTGTTATATTTCATCAAGTTTCTCCCTGCCCAACTCTCCAGCCTGTCCAGGTCCCGCTGGATGGCAGCACAGCCTTCTGGCGTGTCAGCCACTCCTCCCAGCTTAGTGTCATCAGCAAACTTGCTGACAGTACACTCAATTCCCTCATCTAAATCATTGATGAATATATTAAATAATACTGGTCCCAATACTGACCCTTGAGGCACTCCACTAGATACAGGCCTCCAACTGGACTCCGCCCCATAGACTACAACTCTCTGGCTTCTGTCCTTCAGCCAGTTCGCAGTCCATCTCACTACCTGATCATCCAGGCCACACTTCCTCAATTTAGCTATGAGGATGCTGTGGGAGACTGTGTCAAATGCTTTGCTGAAGTCAAGGTAGACCACATCCACCGCTCTGCCATCATCCATCCACCGTGTTATTTCCTCATAAAAGGCTAGGAGGTTGGTCAAGCATGACTTCCCCTTGGTAAAGCCATGTTGACTGCCCTTCATAACCCTCTTATCCTTGACATGCCTTAAGATGGCATCAAGGATAAGGTGTTCCATCACTTTCCCAGGGATGGAGGTGAGGCTGACCGGTCTATAGTTACCCGGGTCCTCCTTCTTGCCTTTTTTGAAGACTGGAGTGACATTTGCTTTCCTCCAGTCCTCAGGCACCTCTCCCGTTTCCCAAGACTTGGTAAAGATGATGGAGAGTGGTCTAGCAATGACTTCCGCCAGTTCCCTCAACACCCGCGGGTGCATCCCATCTGGACCCATGGATTTATGGATGTCCAGATTGCTCAACTGGTCCCTAACCCATTCCTCATGGACTAAGGCAAACCGCTCCAGTGACCTGACTTCATCTGAGGTCTCAGGAGTACAGGGTTCTTCAGGACTGCCTCCGGCAGAGTAGACTGACACAAAGAAGGCATTCAATAACTCTGCCATCTCAGTATCTTCTGTCACCAGGGCACCCATCCCATTCACCAGTGGGCCAACCTTGCCTCTGGTATTAGTTTTATCAGCTATGTATTTGAAAAAGCTCTTTCTGTTGTCCTTGACCCCTCTGGCCAGATTTAATTCTAAGGAGGCCTTAGCCATCCTAGCTGCCTTCCTACATCTTCTAGCAGCAGCCTTATATTCCTCCCGAGTGGCCAGCCCCTCCTTCCATGACCTATAAACTCTGCTCTTCCACTTGAGCATACCCAGCAGTTCCTTATTCAGCCACGCAGGTCTCCTGGCCCTCTTCCTTGACTTCCTACGTGTCGGGATGCTCAGCTCTTGAGCTTGGAATAAGCAATTCTTGAATGCCAACCAACTATCTTGGGCCCCTTTACCTTCAAGCAGCCTTGCCCATGGGACTTCCCCTAGCAATTGCTTGAAAAGGCCAAAGTTTGCCCTGCTGAAGTCCAGGGTTGCAATTCTACTTGCTATTGTACTGGTCCTACCACACAAGATCCTGAATTCCACCATCTCGTGGTCGCTGCAACCAAGGCAGCCCTCAACCCTTACTGCTTCGACCAGACCCTCCTTGTTAGTGAGGATGAGATCCAGCAGCGCTCCTCTCCTGGTTGGCTGATCCACCATTTGCATGAGGAAGTTATCATCCATACACTGGAGGAACCTCCTGGACTGTGGCTGGGTTGCTGAGTAGTCCTTCCAGCAAACATCAGTGGAGACGTATGTAGCTGGATGACCTGGAGATAGCCTGTACAAAGTTGTCCATAATCTCTATTAAGGAAAGAACTGGAGAGACCACCAGGCACACACAGGGCTGGAGAGCAGAGCAAATAACTCAATACTTTTCTCAGCTTCCTTGATCTGGGTCCCACCAGCTGCTGCTCACACCAGCTACAATCTGTGATGAGTCAGTCTGTGCTATTCCCTGGAAGGAGCTGCTGTAGAAGTAAACCATTTACAAAACAGATCCCTCTAAAGCTTTGGGTGTCTTCCCCTGGCATCTTCCAGTCCATGCCAGGAGAACTATAATACCAGGAGGAGTCTCCTGTTCTTGAGTTCTCCAGCCCCAGACTTGATAGCAGTGAGAAAGGAAGAGAATTCTCTCACAAAGTTAGGCTCTTTCTGTCTGTTCAGGCTTAAATTACAGACACAAAAGCCATGGTTGCCGACATCTTCAGTTCAATTCAGATGGGCCAAGACACTACTTTGCTTTGGACCTCACCCTTCCAGGACGCTTCCCTCTGCTCCAGACAGTAAGTTGATCTTACGTCTGGCTGAGATGGGGTCTTACAGTAAATTGCCTTAAGACCAGGGACAGAGATATAAAGAAAGCTGTGGCCACATCAAACTGCAAGACAGGTCACCCTCTCCCTGCTCCAGTGTCCCACATGAGCCCAGCGTGTGCTTTTAGCTGAGCAATATTTTTAAGATCACAGTTTATTATGCTGGAGAACAGCTCCATAACTAAGACCAAGTGGAGAACAGCTGCCTAACTAAGACCAAGTTTGGTCTGTCCTCATGTGAGATTCTACAAGACTCACTGACGCCTTCTTTCTCACTCTTTCTTCGTGTTTTTCAGGTGGCTTCTTAAGCTGTTGAGACCCTAGGTAACTGAGTCAGCCTAAGTGCCTTTCTGATAGCTATTGCTGAACCCCTTTTTTTAGCAGGCCTGCTGTTTGCCAAAATAAACAACATTCTGGGATGTTCAGCAGAGGTGCAGTGTGAGCTAGAACAGAAGGCCTAAGCGCAAGCCAGGTCTAAGGTCCACACAGCGCTGCACTATGTGAGAGGATGCCTAATGAGTAAAAGGAGGGTCTATATGCTATGAGGTTTCTCCAGGATAATTTCTTGATCTGCAGCAATCTTTGATGAGCAATCTTCACAGCTTTGTGCTTAGCAGCAACTCTTGTAGATTATTCTCCAAGTGTTTTTTTGAGTTCCTTTTTGAACCCCTTTAAACAGCTAGCATCCATTTATCCAAAGGCAAGGAGCCCCTCAGATTAGCTGTGCACAGCACAATGAATTTATCTTTACACTTTTCTCCTGCTACTTTCACTTAGCAGCCCTGGTTCTTGTACTGAAAGAAACTGAACCGTCATTCCTTCAATAACATTCACATCCATTACTTACGCCACCTCTAGTCTTTCACCAACTGAAAGCTCTCAGCTCATGCTTGGTAGTGTCAACCCTCTGACCATCCTTGTAGCCCTTCTCCATTACCTGTGAAGCCCCGCTAGGTGCACTTTGTGGTAGGGAGACCAGAAGGGCACTCTGGAGCTGACAGCAGGTAGGACATCCAGTGGGCTGCAGGCTGTTCTTGGCATCACACTGTAACAAAGATAAACACTTTGGGAAATCTGACCTTGGAAGGAAAATTGAAGGATCTGCATTTCTTTTGTCCAAAAAGGAAAGGACCAGGAGACAGCAAGTAAGAAATGTTTCTGTATATAAGGAAATGTATTCTTTATATATTCTGTATATAAGGATGGATTGTTCTCCATATTCACTGTCAGAACAAGACAAGGAGAGCAAGGTTCCATTTGCAGCAGAGATGATTTAGATCAAATATTAGGAAACTCCTTCTACCCGGAGCACACAAACCCTGGAACAAGCTGTGAGGAAGGGATGAAGCCTCTTTCACTGGCAGTATTTACGAGCAGGCTGGACACCCATCTGTTGGAAGGGTTTGGGGAGAGCTGTCTTGCAAGGCTGTCAGGGTCCCTCCAGCCTCACATTTCTCCCTTCATGTTCCCTCTGTTGAACCATTGGGCTAGGACAGACCCTGCCATCCGGGGGCTGGAGACACTCTGCCAGAGGCCCTGAGGGGATGAACAGCACTAAGAAGAAATCTATGCAAATCTATTACCCGTACTGTCTGCCGAAGGCAGGGGGGGTCTCAGTATCAGGCACATCCCCAGTGGGAACTGCCTTCTCACCTTCCTCCACTGCCACAGAATGTCACTGCTCTAATTACAAAGGTCACCACAAAGGAAAACCTGATAGGGCTATGTGGATTTTGGTCATTTGCAGCCCCACTGGCTTTTCTTACTTACTTTTTAGGGACATTTTGGGAACCCATGGACCATGGACTGAAAGTCGTTGGTTACAACTACACATCATGGGCTCATGTCTCTTCGAGGGTCACAGCATCTGTGGCCAAACTGAGAGACCCCATCCTTCTCAGCTGCATTGAGGTAGAGGTACCTGCACCCAGCTCTGAGCCAGGCCACATGAAGATGCCTCAAGCTTTGCAGCTTCCAGAGCAGTGCTGCTAAGACACCAGTTCCTCAACTGACCAGAGAATATGGGGTGCACAAGCAATGAACCTTCAGCTGCCCAATGGTTCTCACCAAGGACATTATTTAAAATGAGGCACATATTTTTAAGAGTTTGCACCAAAGGAAACTGCTGATGGCTGCTACTTTCTCTGTGAGAGCAGGGTGAGTTCCCTACCCATGTGTGCTGTGGTGCAGGGGTGGTAAAGAAGTGGATTAGCTAGGCCAGATGTAAATGGACCACCCAAGACTGTGGTGTCCCAGGCAGTCACTTCTACTCTGAGTCCCCGAGGACAATCACATTCTGGCTGAAGGCACCACTGAACTGCTCTGTCAGCACTGCATTCATTATGGGAACCTTCATAAGTGAATGGACTTAATGTGTCCCCCGTGGGCTGTCAGGTCGTGTTGACAGTGGAGGACCAGTCAGGTTGTAGTAGTGATCCACAGATGATGCTCAGCTCCATCAGCACCTGCTGATGCCCAGCTCCCTCTCCAGACTTGTCTGTGTGACTGATACTGCACAATCACTATTGTGTGCCCTCCCTTCTCTCTCTTCTAGCTCATGCGAGGCATGGCCACAAAGCAACCCATCTTTTTGCACTTGTAAACGCATTTTACAGAGTTGTAAATGCTCTTATTGATTCCTCACCCATATTATCCTTGCTGCTCAGCCAAGAATTAACTTCCATTTGAGGATAAATTATTAATCAGCCTTCTCCAGGTCTATTTCATAATCATTTCCACCATCCCGGCTGTCACATAAGAAGGATTTGCATATTTATTCTGCCACTTTTCCCCAGAACAGTATGTGGTGGCCCACGTTTACCTTCAGTCTCTTAAATCACTTTCCCTGCTTTATAAAAGCATTGCCTTTAGACAGAGCAGGCCCCGCACAGCGCAGTCCATGTCCTTCTGACTCATTTACTTTGTGGCATATTTTTGCCAGCAAATACTTTTCCTTTTCACTTCTCTGCTTTTTCATTGCTTCTTTATGACACCCTGTAGGGTAAAACTGTGTGGTTTGTTCAACAACCCATAACAAAAATACACAAGCTTCCAGCCTAGTACCGACTCTCTTTGGTCCCTGGCCCAGCTTGCGCAGGAGAGCGTGTTGAGCTGGTATTTTGGCTTTTGGCACTGTTCTTTTTCCCCTAGACGGTCAGAGATGAGCAGCCTGCGTGCCCTACCCAAGCCATGGCTGTGTTTTGGTTGCAAGGGAGCGCTACTGGATGGGAACTGTTTTGGGAGCAGTGCAGAGGAGCAGGGATGGGAGCTTGGTGAAGCACCAAGCTAGGAAGGGACTATATGTACAGTCAAATGGAGGGGACTGAGCAACACTAAGGGATGGTGGTCTAAGTAGCAGCAGGGAAACTGAGGTACAGACCAAACCAATCCCTTATACAAGACTGTGAAGCTGGACTGTGTTACAGTCAAGAAAGCCCTCAGGAAATGCAGCCTTTAAACAACATGCAGAAGGCCACACACTAGGAGAGAGACCTGAGATTCCTGGTCCCCATAAGCCCAGGGTGGGAAGGCAGTGAGACGTCAGGTTCACCCCAGGGCTGCCCTAGTCCTTGTGCTGCTCCCGTTATGGTTCTCAACAGGGTTTTCATGTGCCAGGCGAGCGCACAGGCTGATTCCTTCCAGCAGATGGTAGCAGGAGTATATGAGGGGACGGGCATCCAGCCGGGACCCCCGGCCGGACACCGCGATGCTGCTCCTCACGGCAATGGCTGCCGAGCAAGCAGTGCCTGGATCCAAGGCACCGTGGGGTGCTACTGCCTTTCCTTGGCACCCAGGCCATGTGCATCATGAGTTAACAAAGGACTCGCCATCCCGCAGTGGATTCAGACATGAAATGTCAGGGGGATGTGCTTATAGACTCAGCAGCCAGTTGGGGATGGTCAGCCAAGATGGCTGCCATGGCGCAGGCCAATATGGCGGCCATGGCACAGGTCAAGGTGGTTGCCATGGCATCGGGCAAGATGGCAACCATGGCACAGGCCAAGACAACTACCACAGCACTAAGCAGAAACTAAGTTACAGCCCCATTGTTCCCAGGTTGCATTTGGAGTGATTCTTCCACCTCAGATCTCACATTCCTGTTCCTTCAGGAGGTGACATGTTAGCTGGACTCGTCCCTCTCTGCAGCTCTTCAGATTTACTTGGTTCCTCTCCCCATTCTTTCCTTCATCCCCATGTACATCCCCAGCTCTCTTGGTTTACCACCCACGCTGGTAACTTTCTCCATGTCTTCAAGCCCTGAATACTTAGCAGGGAAATTTCGTAGCTCTTTCATTTTTTTGGCAGAGAAAGCTTAAAAATGTGATGTGAGTGCAACAGGAAGAGCGGAGACCAATCAATAGAAATCGAAAGGAGACATCAAACAAGCAGCTCAACAGAAGGACCCGGATGGTTGAGGTGTACACGGTACATGGATCTGTTTTGCAAGTGGGGATAAGAAAGATCCTTTAAGAGACCTGAGATGAGAGCAAAGTGGGGAAGTCTCAGCAGGAGGATGGACAGGAGGACAGGCAGGAGCTACTTATGCTAAAGGACATGGTTGGCAGCTGAGGAGATGAAGGCCAGCAATACCCAGCTGCATGCGTTAGTCCGCAGGGTTGGATTGGGTGTGATTGCCCAGCAGGCCTCTTAGCACCCACGTTAGCATGGCATCCGCAACTCCATCACATCATGGTGGGCATGGATGAGGGAGGTGCAGCAAGGAGCATAGATCAACAGCATCAACTACATCTGATTTTCAGAGGGAATCTTTTCTTTTGCTGCGTGGTTAAAGGACTATATTACCATTCTGGCAAGCACACTGAGAGGGTTCCTTCAAGAAGGCTTGCAGGGAAGAGTCAGGTGTATGGTCTTCTACATACAGTACATACAGAGAGGTGTAGCTGTCTGCCAGAGGGTTTGGTAGCAGGTCTGTCCCACTGGCTAGCAATACCTTTCATTCCTTCAAGCTCAATGCCTTTGTCCCCAGTCCTGGTGTCTGTGACTTATGGTTGCTGCACAAAGGGCTGGAATTTTAGGGTTTAGCTTGGGGTTTCCTATGGAAGCAAGCTTTAGTCGCCCTGTTTGCATCTATGCCTACCTGTCTCCCCCTCAACACCTTTTCAAACTGCCCAACATTTTCAAGTAATTTTGACAGAAGGGATGAGGCCTCAAAGATGTGAAGTTATGACACCCTTTAGAAAACTTAGGAAGAGAGACCCAAATTAGCACCATCACTGAGAGAAAGAGATCAAGCCGTGAAAGAAGACCGTTATTCGCTCGCTGCCTTTCTTTGCACTGCTCAGTGTAGCTTGTCATCCTTGGAGCAGACAGTTTGGCACCTCTGCTGCAATGTTAAGCCCTGGTTTATCTGGGGGAGGATGCAGTGCAATGAAGACATGGCACATCTAGCAGTGAAGCCAAGAGGTGCTTTCTCCAACATCCAGTGTCCCCAGGCACCTGGAGAGCTTGTGTGCTTGTTCACTAAGCCATGTTGCTGCCTCCTGGCTGCTGCAGCTTCCCACCTCCAGAAGGTCTGGCTCCCATTATTCTGCCCACTTTCCCAAGACCGAAAGACGGAGGTGCTGCTCTCATGAAGATGTGGGGTTCGCACATGTTGGATGCTGGAGGATGGGGAATTCAGAGCACAGTGCTGGGAAGGGGAGAGCCCGTTTCTGCTGTGGAGGGAGCCGTGGGGCTAGTGTCGCTATGTGTGACATTTGACAGGTCTGCAACATATGCTGTGGCCCATGCAGGCTGGGGCTGCCCTCCAAATCTGCTTCCAGCCTGTCTCAATGTGAGGTTAAATCCTCACTCAGGAGTAGGAAAGCAAAGAAGCAGCAGATGGAACCAATCAATTTGCAATCAGAAAGCTGATCAATTTGTGGGGACCCTTCCCCACCCAAAGGCAGGGTGGGAACAGGGTCCGACCGCTGTATACATGCAGAAAAGATCAGCGGGCAGCCTATAATAAACCCTAAATGTATTTCCAGCCATAAAACGCTTGACATGCCTTCAGAGAGGCCGTTGAAATCCCTGATTTGCAGCTGGCACTCATTTTCCATCTCAGGTAATAAAAAGACTCAGCCAGAGTGCTCAGATATTTTATTGTTGGGGTTCATTGCCATCCCCCAGTCCCACAACCAGATCGCAGGGACTTACACACCTCCTCTTCCTTCTCAGGGCTCTTCTTTCCCTTCAAAAGTGGATCCGGACTGGTGCAGGTGATGGGAAGGCGAGATAATGAGCAGCAGTGGTGATTTCAGGAAGTGGTTGGGACTTGTAAATTCTCACAGGGGCTTCCTCTGTCAGAGGAGCCATTCCGAGAGCAGGGCATGTGCGGGCTGAAGTCATGCCTGTTAGGAAGGTATTTGTTCTTCTGGCCCCCTTGGCCCAGGCGGGTTGTCGTAACATCCCTCGAGCCGGGATCTGGTTGCAGCAATAAAGTTGGGCGGGTTGGGTTCCTGTCTGGGCAGGAAAGAGTTATTGATCAATGCCATGAATCCTTCCCACCTTCCTCCCGCCCCCAGGGTGCATACCAAGAGAGGTGGGAAGGAAAGGAAAGCAAGTTCAAAAGATGCTCTGGTCAGCAGCCAGGGCAAGGACATGGGAAGAGGTTAAACACAAACTGAGTGAAGTGTAGGTCCTTTTAACTGTCTCCAGATCAGGGCTGCAGGACGATGTGGTTCATTCTGTGGCTGAGCAAACGCATCTGCAACCATAAGGAGTGGGGGGTTAGTGTTTCTCTATTCATTTGCTCAGAGGACATGCCAAGGCTCTGATCTCTCCCTCACATCTCTATGGGTGCACAGGCTGCAGCAGCTCTATGCCTCATACAGGCCTCAGTGGTCAGTGCTGTAGACCACTGACCACTCATGGGAGTTGCTCACAGGAGTGCTCAGCCATTCCCTGCCTGCTGAACATGTGCACACAAACTCACCAGCACTGTGTTTCTAAACACATTTAGCTGAGAGCAATTTGGAGGCAGTTCTTTATGCTCTGGGGCTGGGGAGACAGCGGGGACCCTGATCCAGGGTGGGGGTCTCACCATAGTAAGAAAATACCAAATGAAACTAATGCTAAAGGAGCAACATGCTTGTGTCTTGCATTGTACAGGATCTCCAGGGCTTATTTCCTCTCTTACAGGGGGCTGGTATTGTTGCAGGACTATTGCTATGTGCCCAACAGGAAAACCTTTGGCATGCGTCCCAAAACCCAGCATTTTGGCCAGCTACTCAAGCTTCATAATTTTTGATCCTGGCCAGATATTATCACTATAATAAGATTGATATTAGTAATACCACTAACAATTGTGGTAATGCTAACAAAATAATACTGTACTCTTTCATCCAAGGAGCTTGAAGCTTTTAAAGGAGATTAAGTCTCATGGCATCCATCCCACTTCAGGAAAGCTTATGTAGACAGCAGCAAAGCCTCCTCACCACCTTTGTGGAATGCAGTCTCCTCCAAAGTGGAACACAGCAGCTATTTATGAGTATGCAATCACAGCCTTCAGCAATCTAGGCCAAGCAATGAAAGCAAATACTATATTCAGGGCAATTACAGAGGTTATATAGAAGACAATGCACAAGGACACTCAGCTCAGCTGTTAGGCTTTTAGATGCGTTAGGGGACTTCTTCTGGTGTTCAGAACCTACTCCAGTCCATCACAAAGACCTTTGGCTGTGGCAGCAGTGTGGTCTCTCGCTCCAGCCTGGGCACACATCCACCTCTGATTTGGAAATCAGGGAAGGCAGAAGCCCTGCTCTCTCCTCCCTGTTATTCAGCATACCCTTACTCTTGCCCTGGCACTCTGCAGGAGGTATTTCTTCATGTGCTAATTTGGGGTTGTCCACTGAGATGGAAAGCTTGCTGTCTTTTGAAAACTGTGTTCCCCTTCCAGAACAGTCTGTGCAAGCCTGTCTGGAGCACACAATCCCCACAAGTTTGTATCCCCCACAAGATTGCATCCACAAGAGGCAAGTCTTGATGACTAAAGCCTCCTCAAACCACAGCCTTTTCTTCTGTGGCCTTGAAGTCACAGACACCGCTACCCAGCCTGAACATCTGCAGGAGAAGCTGCTCTGGAACTTAGACTCACAAGGTGCTGGCGGAGAAAGAGTCAAAGCATCTCTGCTCATCAGCACCCAGTGTGCTGCCCTCCACTCCTGCAGGCTTTGAGGAACACAGAACTAGTTAGCAACACTGGTGTAAGTGGGTCCGAGAGGTCATGTTGAAAAATGGCACTTTGTCAAAAATGTCATTTCAGCAGCATTTCATTGCGTTTTTCTTTAAACGAAATATTTCAGAAGGAAATGAGGCCCATGTGTTGTTTCACTGTGATTTGAAATATTCTGCTGCTGCTTGGGTTCTTTTATAAAAACATCTTCCTTATGGCTGGACTCTTCCTCCTCTTTCAGTCTATCATTTGCAGCTCAAAAAGCAGCTTTTTGTCATTCTTCAGAGAATGTGGGTTTTGGTCACGGCATAGAAATTCAGTATTTCCTCTACTTGAAAAAGAAGTGCAAAAACAAAATGAAAATTTTACCTCCACAGGCACTGATCCTGATCCCAGTGCATGCTCTTCTTCTTTTCCTTTTTCTTTTCTTTTTCTCATTCTTTTTCTTTTTCTTTTTCTTTTTCTTTTTCTTTTTGTTTTTCTTTCTCTTTTTATTTTCCTTTTCTTTTTTCGTTTTTCTTTTTCTTTTCATTTTTCTTTTTCTTTTTTTCTTTACTTTGTTTTCTTTTTCTTTCCTTTTTCGTTTGCCTTTTTTTTTTCTTTTTCATTTTTTTTTCTTTCTCTTTTTCTATTTCTTAATTGAGTCATTTTCAGAGAGCTTGGCTACCTTTTTCTAGATGACTGTGCTTTGGGGCTCCAACGCAGGCAGCCAGGCCTTTTCTCATGGCCACCAGTGGAAGCTCAGGGCTGATGCAGAACAAGGGCAAGCACAAAGCCTTACTCATCCTGGCCTCCCTCTCCCCCCCCTTCCCAGCCTCATGCTGCCTATTGCTGGGAGATTCCAGGTAAAGTTCCTCACTGACCTCCACCATCTCTGCCTACTCACTGCCTGGGGAAGGGATAGCAGGACCTCACCTATTACCCTGGAGGCAGACTATCAGCAAGGAAGAGGCTGCTGCTGTGCACGTCAGGAACTATTTGATCAGCAAGAGAGATGAGCACCTCTAGCACTGACATCAGGGGACAGGCAGAGGAGAGTGCGAAAAAGCTAGTGATGAACAGCAGGACTGCAGCACATGGCAGGGTGCAGAGATCCAGGGCTGGGGAGGAGCACCCACAGGCTGGGCATGGGTCTGTGCTGGGAACAGCAGAAGGGCTGATGAGACTGACTGATGCTGTGCTGAATGTCTTCTGCAAAACCAGCCCCACTGCTTCCATCTGGGATAACAGTTTAAGAGTTGTTAGTGCAAAGCTGTGTCCATGTGCATCCTGCACTGGCTGGGAGTAAAACCAATTGGGTGGTGCAAAGCACTTTTCTCTTACCCACACGCATGAGTATTTACCCACACGTGCAAACACCCTACTTGTTATGTATGACCTATGAAAGGATGGGTGAATTCACCAAGTGGGGAATCAGCTTTGCCCAAACTCTTCGTGACAGACCCTACTTCAGCCTGCCTTTCTCTGGAAACTGGTCTGTAGTCAGGCACGTCTGCTGAACCTTTCCATGGGCCATCCCACAGCCTTCCTCTGTGCTCACTGAGCAGCAGTAGGAATGGGCTGCACGACCTAGGCTCCTCCAGACAAAACTCTCAGCCACCAGGTTTACCAAGCCGCTGAGAGAAAACCCCTCCCAGTTTTTTCTCTTTAAGACTTAACTTAAAAGTGAATTCAGTGCTGAACAAATGTGCTGTACTGACAGCCCTGGACAGCAACATACTTACCCATGAAACAGAGTGTAAAGGGTCCTTACAGCAGTAACAATAATGTCCTTGTTGTTTGCAAGACCAGATTTCCAGCAAGAAAATTCCCATGCAGGTTTCCAAAGAGAGGCCAGGTAGGATGCACACCACACCTACGTGCATCTACACGTGTGCTCCAAGCCATGTGGTGCTCTGTCTCCTCCTGCTACACCAGACTGTCAAGGCCACCAAGACCCTCAAGGCCCTTCTCTGGCCTCCTCAGTTCAGCAGTTTCTGAGGCTGAGGATACCAGCTGCAAATTGCTTTCAAGGGCTGGATTCCTACCAAGCACAGCCCAAAGCCTGGCATTACAGCGTGTCCTAAAGGACCATGGGTACATTTTTGCCTCTCATTTAGCCAGGCACTTCAAGGCCTAACCTCAAGGATGCTCATGGGGAATAGGCCTTTGGGTAATATCCACTCCCCAGAAGCAATTCCCCTCCTTTAAGAGCAGGACACTTTCCAGAGCTCTTTTAATACATCTTGGTCTCCTCTGCCCTCTTTTCTTCAGAGCGTTTTGCCATCTGTTTGCCTTTATTTCCTTTGGGAACAACTCCCTTTCATTTCCAGGGGCAAAATTAGCCCAGTGGCTGGGGGTGGGGGTAACCTCTTTTAACCTCCACCTTAAAAACAACAACAAAAAAACCTCAACAAACATTAAAAACACAACAGCAACATCAAAAGAAATTCAGATCAGAAATTCTGCAGAGGGCCACAGCATGTTATTATGGCCATGTCTACAGCCAAGCCCCCCTGCCAAAACCCCGTTTTACCCCTCTGTGATTCTCAGCCATACAGTCTGCTGGTGTCTCCTTGCCTCTATTTATACTAAAGCCCTTGCAGAATAAAACATCCATGTAAAATCCAATTTCCTCTGAATCTCTCTCGGAGAAGAGGCCTCGAGATTGAGTAGATAACCTCTGCAGTAATTGCCTGAACCACTCCTGTTTGCTGGAAAGGTGAGATCCATTTTTCAATTATCTATCTGCAGTGACAGCAGTGAGCAACGGAGCTAAGAGGAAGGAGAGAGGGGGAGAGAGAGAGAGAGGAAATCCAGCCAACAAGAGCCGTCTGTGTCAATCCTGGCAAACGGGAGGTACGATAGATGTGGTCACAGTTCCTGCCATCAATATCCTCTAATATAAATGTCAGCAATGCCATTTTACCCACAGTCATTTCCCACAATGCTGATTACATTATCGTATAATAGAGGGGCGCCAGCCGCACCGCTTTCTCTCCTAACCCTCCTTGCGGTAATGTGTCAATAGCCTGCCTCCATGAAACAAGTCAATTTTCTGCAGGCTTGGCAGCGGAATAAATCTGCCGACTATCTAGAGAGCTGGAGATATTTATACACACCACGTCCTCTCTCTCGCGCTCTCTTTCTTTCGCCCTCCCCCCTCCCGCCTTCCCTCCCTGTGTGTGCAAGCATAGATGTGTGTCCTCAGCAGAATTGAGTGATTTTCAGCCCAGACTCAATAAGAAGAGAATTTAGGGCAGTCCTACAGCTTGGCTTCCAGTAACAGCCCTACACGTTTATTTTCTTTAGCTTAACAGGAAAGAGAGAATTATGTTTAGATTTATATGACAAGGGCAGTTCTACCAAAACGCTTGCGATAAGCACTGTGGAAGGGGAAGAAAGGTGTGTGCATGTGTGGCAAAAACCAGGCAGGCCGGTGGCAGAGAGGAATTGCAACACCTTGCAGGTCACATCAAGGGGGACCTCCGGGAGCTGAGAAGCAGCTCTTATTTTAACCAACAGCTCCTTCCTTAGTGTATGTCCAAATCCAATGCCAGTGGAAGAAGTAGGGAGGCCCTGGGCTCTTCCATCTCTGCTGATGGATGAGGGTGGAGGTGTTTGGCTCTGTTTTCCTGACTCTTGTAGGCAAAGAGCTTCCCAAGGATAAGGTATTCTGGACACCTCAGGGATGCTTGTTCTGGGATGTCCGCAGGGCACCCTGTGGTTCATCACCTCACACACCCCTGCTGTGATTTCTGCCTTTCCTCAGCTTCAGAGGGGACTCAGCCTCCCCAAAAGCCCCAGTGGCTCCCTCTGCCAGCCAGCATGGGCTGCTCAGGCCATCCTGAGCTCCCAGGGCACAGGCTAAAGTGGCAGATGCTGCTCATGCTCACAAAAGCAAGGTTTTGCCATCTTACTGAGAGACAGTGGCAACTCAGAGTGTTCTGGAGGGCCACCAGGTGCTGGCCAGAGAGAGACTGGCTCTTAGCAAGTGATCTCCCATCCCTCTTGGCCTGAGCCAAGGGAATAGGAAAGGTTTCGCCTTCCTTTTAGCTCTGCTCAACACAGAAGACTATATATTTAACCCTCAGTGGGGGAATTTTTTGGTGATGGAAAATATCACATCTATTTTTTTCCAAGAAGGGGAAAAAAGCCTGAAAAAAACAATAACAAATACAAAATTGCCTTCAAATTTCTGGGCTTTGGGTTTTTTTAATAAAAACCTGCAAATGTTCCATCTGTTTTCATCAAAATTTTGTGCAAGAGGCAAATAATGCTTGGATCATTGCTTTTGTCTTGATTGCTCCAACCTCCTGCTTCAGAACATAGCAGTTTCTGGGCAGGGAGCGAGGAGCCCTGTGAGGAGCAACCACCTCCCACAGTGATGGGGAAGCTCCACCCTACCAGACACCAAAGATGCACAGTTTGCCGTAAAAGGTTGTCCTGCAAACTCCATACAATTACTTCTGGCAGCTTTCAGAAGGAAGATCTGGTAGAGGATGGTGACCTGCTACCATGCTAAGAAGACTGCAGAGACCTCATTCAATCCCTTTCCCTGAACAAAGCTCTACCCATGTACTCCCAGCCTAGGTGAACATCATGCACCTCCTTGCCCAGCTCCACTGTAACTTTGCAAAAAGTCATTTGTAACCTACATTGACACTACAAAGTTCATTTCAAACACAAACCCCTCTGGGCAAGAGCAGGCCCAGAGGACCCAAAGCATCCTCAGCATGGTGGGGTGACGTGGCATGGAGGGAATACCACAGCAGCAGGCTTGGGCTCTGGTTTGTCTGCAGAGGGAAGACATCCAACTCGCCACCTACTGCCCTGCTTCTGTACACGCCTTCACAGTGATGCTGGCAGGGTTTTTTGCCCTGGCAGCTGTGTCAGAGATTGACAAGAGCTTTACAAAGTTGGGAGGGAAGTGAGGCTCTGTGTCTTTATTTAGAAATCAATGAAACCCATAGCTCCATCACACAAAATCCAGCCCTCCTAGCCCTTTCAACCCTGTCTGCCTGGGCCGCAAGTCATCAGCACCTGTCAGAGAGGCCCACACTGGAGGTACCTAAATAAAAACAGGCATCATGCAATTTCGCATCTGGAGAAACCTTGAATTCCTTCCATGCTATCTAGAGAAGACACTCTGGGAGAAGGTTTGTATTGCATCTTTGCTGGGTCTCCCCATATCTGGGGAGGGACAAATCTGATCACAATGGAAAAGATGGAGTTGATTTGGACTGCCTGGTCCAAGAGATGTCAGAGCCAGCAGGAGCCTTCCTGTTGTCACTGTCAGCCTTCAGATGAGTCCAAATTTGGAGGCAGGCCCTGGATCACAGCCTTTGGGGGTAGTGGGGCTGGTTCATTGCCAAGCCTCAAGACAAAGTGCAAAGGAAGGATACTGCATTAAGATACGTTTCTCCAAAGTGAGGAAGTGGGGACTGACTCCAGAGCTCTGATTCAGATCCTTGTCTGCATATGTGGTATGTCATTAAGGGAGAAAAGCTGGCAGCAAGCTCTAGTTGCTTACTACTGCACTGGCAGGAAAGACAAATGCAGAGCATAAGATAAATGAGGCACTTCCAAGTGCGAGAAAGTCAATACTATAGAGACCTTCAAACTGGAGTCTGGGGAGCAGCCAGCAATTCAGCTCGCTGATACAGACAGGAAGTCTGTGTGCTGACAGTTTATCAGCACTATGGACTGGTACATCCCTGTAAGGGTGACAAGTCAGGTGGCCACATGGGACTGGACTTGGGCAAAAGTCCTTGCAGGGGCCCACCGGGAGGGATTGCTCATGCACCATCTGTGTTATGGGAGCTCTTGAAGGAAATCAGAGCCTTGCTGTGCATCATAATGTTCCACTAAAAAAAGATGAAGTCCTGGTGCAAGACAATCTCCAGTGTGATCAGGCAAAGAGCAAGAGGGAACAGAAGAGTGACTTGCCCATAATCTCATTAAAAAACCAAACTGATCTCCCCAATCCTGCTCTTTAAGATGCCTGAAGACACCCAGAAACACTGGGCATCCCAAAGGCTCCGCTACATGTCAGGTCCCATCCTTTATCATCCCCCCTTCGCTGCCATGATGCACAGAGAGGATGCACCTTCTCCATGGCCCTGCAAGAGCCACTAGCCATGGGGGAAGCTAGCTTGTTCTGCTGTGCAGCATCATGACACAGCTGTGTGTGAGACTGGATTAAATATGGCTGTGAGTGCATGCACACGTGCTGTGTCCAACAGCTGAAGGAAATGCAAACTGATCCACCAGAGGAAAGAAAGGAAGATGCTGCCCTCTTTTTTTCAATTATATCCAGGTCCAAGGTCAGCGACCTCATCCCTCCTGCACTTCAGTATCTTGTCACACAAAACCCAGAGAGAAAGGGAATGTGATAAAGATGAAAGTGATGTGGCAGGCTCGTATGTGAAAACAATCACCCTTCAATTAAGTGTGATTGATTTCCCAAATCAGAGATGCATTCAGCTTCCAACAGATAGATATGAAGAAAGGCCAGATGCTAGGGAATTCAGCACGTATGCTTGGGCTAGGACACCACAATGAAACAAAATGGAGATGCCATAAAGTACCAGGTGCTTTGAGATGAGTCTGAGATGGGCATAAAGTCGAGATGCAAAAATTTTCCAACCTCAAAGCAAAGCTCAGGGCTGAGAAACAAGATGCAGAGGAAAAAGGTGTTTTTCCACGCAGTGAAACTACAGCTTTGTAGAAGGTTCATCATATATAGAGCAGCAGCCAGGGACAGCCCGAAAGAGGGTGGGGACTTGGCAGATATGTAGAAGAGACTCACTGACATAAAGCTTTTTCTGTATAGACAGACAACAGACACAGCCCTTCTCATGGGGGAGCCAGAGGCAGAGCGGGGCAAGGCACCTTAGTGACATCTCACAGCCTTGCTCTAAAGCCTTTGACAAACATCTACGAGGTCCAGAAACTCCGTTTGGTTCTTGCAACACCAGCTGTGTCTCCTTTCACATTAAGATGCTCATGGGGCCCTTCCAGCTGTTTTACAGTCCCCTGATGCTTTATGCCCTGCCACCTGCCCACCCACTGCCGGGGCAAAGCACCTCGGGGTGTTTCACAGAATGCAACCATTGGAATAGAGGAGGACACTGGAGAAGCCACCTCACTCAAAGAGGAGGGAGCTCTGCTGTAAATGCCTGCAGCAAGCCCCGCTCTTCACTGAAGCACTGCAGCATGGCAGAGGCGCAGCATCCACATAACCAGCCTCCGTTGACTTCAAGTAATTTGAGCACTGAGCAGCTTGGTGCACAGACTTCATGCACATCAGGGCTGGCCAAAAGACATGCTATGTATCTGGGGAAATTTGGTTACTCCCAGCGGGTGGCAAAAACTGCTCTAACTAGTATCCTTCCTCAGCACTGGTTTAACTATGAAAGGGGAGCTTGCCACTCTCTCAGAAATTTGCCCCCTCAGCTCTTACATGTGGCATTTGATCACACCATTCTTCTGAGTCCCACATGCTCCTCCTGCATTTTGCAGCAATCAGCAAGGGCAAAACTGGCAGCACCAGGGAGCTGTTTAGACGGGGAGCAGGGAAGGCAGCACTGCAGATTTAGCACAGTTCATGGCAGTAGAGCAGCTCCCGTAGGTTAGTCTGGGCTGTTGTCTTGTTTTCCCTATCACGATCAGCCTCATCCATCTCCCCCTCTCTCCCCCTTGTCCCTTCCAGGGATTTCAAATAAAAGCTCTGCACTTGACCCCCCTCCTCCCTGCAGAGAGAGGGGAAGATCGTGAATAGAGAGACCCTCATGTTTGCAGAAGTGATTTTCACATTAATGGCAGCATATGTCCGCATTGACTCCAACCGGCGGGGCTGCGCGGGCGCGTGTGTGTGCCGTGTGCCTGCACACACTGCAGGCGGGGGGCTCAGTGTGTGGGGGGCACCAGGTGCTCGCTGTCAGCCTGAACAAAAAGAAGTGTCAGCACTCTGCGCTGGGAGGCTGCGCTGGCAGCTCCCCACTGCCTCCAGCCCCCCGCTCAGAGCATCCTGCCTCTGACTCACAGCACCGTCTTCTTGCATCAGCTCCCAAAGCTCCGCTCCCATTCTCCTCTCCCAAAACTGCACGGCACAGAACGTACTGACCCCCAGCTGCCTGCTGTCACCCATCACTGCACCCCATAAGTTCAGATGGTGACTTTGGGTAGACGGTGGTTGTGCAGCTTCCTGCTGCTAGAACGTCCTCTGGAGACTGCTCTGAGCTTCTGCCAGACTGGTGCATCTCAAAGCCCACATAAAGTCTTGCTGCACCCAAAAACAGATCATCAAGGCCGCTTGCTGAATTCACACCTCCAGCTCATGACTAATTGCAGCCTGCTGCCTCCTTTCATGCCTTCAGTTCTGAGACACCATGGGACTGGCACCCCAGGCTCTCCAGGCTGTCCTGGCCTGCATCCCCAGGAGGAGAGCTGCCCTGTCCCCAACAGTGTGAGTGGCACTCACACTGCCTGCACATAGCTGGACAGCCTTCACCCAGCACCAGCAAACCCCCAGCTCTGCTCACCCCAAGGTAGCAGGGAAGCTGAAGTTACAGATGAAGAGAAGCAGGGACCAAAGCAGTTAGCACATCTCAGTGCCCTCCCAGGATATACTGAACCCAGATATTTCCCCATGATAATGAAGCCAGCAATTGCAGAGGGGGAGGTCTGACCCTGCTGCCTGGTTCTCTCACACCCAGGGAATTTGCCAGTTCATGGATACACTCAAACTTTCATCAGCAAAACTTTCTGGAGGAGACCAGGCCTTAATCTTTTTTTCTGCTCCCTTTCTTCTGCCTCTGAAATGGGAGTTACCATGTTTCTTTTTGCTGCACTGTACATCCATCTTGTCTGCTTAGATTCTGACCTGTCTGATACCCTGGAGACATGCAACAGCTCCAGCAGTAGGACCAGCATCTCCCTGGGGGTCTCCAGGCAGTGCTGCAACCACAGTAAACTCATGAAGAATAAGAATTAGGTGTGATCCTGTGTGGGCTATGAGGACCCTCAGAGGCATGGCTGGAGTGAATGGAAAGAGCAAGCATGTAGGCAGTGCTGCTGCTCAGGGCACAGTGATAAGAAGTCCCTTATCTTCCCAGGTGACCTCAGGCCTATGTCCTGTGGGAGAGCTGCCTTGTGCCCCCAGGTGAGCTCAGCTACTGAAGGATACCATATTCTATCCCTTGATGAACAGTACACTTTTTCTACCCATTGTTTTATCTCTATCACAGGTGAGGATTGGTATGAATGGTGACAACTGCAAGCTGGAAATTGTTGATCTTCTACAGGACAGCACTGCACCATTGCAATGAGCTATTCTGCAGGCAGAGCTCCCAGGGACAGCCTCCACGCACTCACAGAGCTTGCTTGGGACAGACTCAGGACTCCCCAGACACCTAGAATTCAACATTCATACACAGTCCCAAACCAGGACATCTGGCCTAGAGCTTGAAGCTCCTTCTTTTTACCTTCTGGCTTTTCCTGACTGGGCAAGAATAGAATGGAAACTTTCACTTGCCAGAGATCTTGGTGTCTCCAATTCATTCTCTGTGAGGAATCAGAAATCTGCAAAAGCAAAAGAAAACACTCCCCAAACCGCAGATTGCAGCTAAACCAAGAATCTGGAAGGTGGAAACACCAACACTGCTTTGCCACTGGACTTGTAAGTTGGGAAGGGAAATGTTCTTGCCATATTTTAAAATGAAGACTGCTGCTCAGCCTAGGAATTTCAAGCTGAAATTATTTGTATTGTTGCTTTGATTCTCCTGATCAGATAATAAAAGAACTGTACCAAAGTATTTTCCTTCGAAGAATCTTGATATTGGAATAACCGTATTTTTCTCCATGATTCTTTATTTAAGCAAAACTTATCAGCTCCTATTTAGATACACCCAGACTCTAATCTTAGTTTTTTTATTTTTACCCTCTGAGCTATTAACAGTTTTGTTTTTCTCAGAAAAAATAATCAGAGCTGCCCTTGTAACCGCAGAGTCCAGAAGCCAAGGCTTTAATGAAAACACCAGCTACTGCAAAAAGGCCTGTGGCCGATGCTATACATAGCCCAGACACTACACAGCTACAGACCGGAACACAGGGAAGAATTTGGTGGGTGCAATAGCTTGATGCCTTATTTATAGCATGAAGCTGTGGAGCAGAGGTAGACGGAGCTCTGGTTGCCATTGCCCTTCCTGTGCTTGCACCTAGCAAAATAAAAACGTGTGACAGGCTAAGCTGGTGTCTCAGAAGTTCACCTCCAAGGCAGGCTATTTTAATCTACCAGAACATAGTCTATCACTGCTGTAACCACCCTCCTCTTTTTGTCTTGTGCTTTACACACAGACACGCTCAGTGCAGGTTTAATGTCTCCTATTGTATGTGCAGGCCCATATGAGATTTATTCTTTATTTTCTCTTGTACTTTTATGGGAAGAGTTGCAACACTTTTTGTGATGTAAAAGAGATCTGCCTAAAAGAGCTCTGTAAAACTGCAGTGGAAGTGCCCAGGCCAGATCTTTTTAATGAACAAAGGCTGATGCACTGGATCCTTTGAAGGTGAGGGGAGTGTGGGATGCAGACAGTTTAAGCATTAGGAGCACTGACTGCAGAAGTGGTTTTAGTCTTCAAGACTTCACTAGTGCACAGCAAGCAGATGATCCACCAGTGGATAGACTTCTAGCAAGCCAGGACATGGTAATCAGGCAGGCGGCCTCAAGGCATGGGGAGGTTTCCTTAGGTGGTTTTGAAGGTTGGGAATGATGGGAGAAAGCACTAAAAGCATTATGCCTTTTTTCTGCCCTATGTAGCAAGATTTGCCATTCATAGAAATGAAGAGTCCTACCTAATTTTGAACATTAAAAATTCAGATGGGGCTAGAGGCCCATGCAAAATGCCCCCACAGCTACTCTCCTCTGAGACCATGCTGCAACACCCAACTCTTCCTTCTGCAGGATAAGCAGGAGGTGGGAATCACGGGCTGCTGAGCAGAGCAGGGCTGCTGTAGCATTCACAACAGGGCACAGCAAAGGAAAGCCCCATGCCCGCAGGGGTTAGAAATCCCTTTGGCTTTTGAAAACTGTGTTTTACTCTAAGATCTCAAAGCAGCTCCAATGTGCAGCCATTCCAATCAGAGCAGAGGTGCAAGGGTGTCTCAAACAAGGTCTGAGGGGCACAGCTGACTTTAACTGCACAATCCCAAATGTGTATGTAGAATTCCCTTGCTGAGCACCTTCCCTCCAGCATTCCTGCATCGTCTGACAGGATCACACACTCCCAGTACACCCCTCCTACAATAGCAGGGCTGCAGGGATGGAGGCTGATGTGAGGGCTTAATTAATCAGTTAATTAATCCCAAACATTTTAACCCTCCAAATCCCTGCTGTGCTCTGCTTTGGCAATTTGTTCATTAGCTGAAGTTTTTTGTTTGTGTTTGAACCTGGATCATTTGATTTTTCCCCCAAGACAGAAGCAAAATATAATCATGTCATTAGGAGAGTATGTCTGTGTGTGTGTGTGTGTACCACTGTTTCCTGTATTAGGAGCAAGCTCTACTCAAGACTTTTCTGTGCTATCTCCAACCTCTGCTTTGATCCTCCTTTGTACTGGACATTGCAAGGCTAAAGTCAGGCTGTGTAGGGTTGGTAAAGCTTCCTTACCCACTTTGCACTGGTCAAGCCACCCCAAATTCTCAGGCTGTGTTGATGCAGGCACCTTTGGGTCTTTCTTGGGAAATGGTCTTGGTGGGGTTCATGCCAACATCCAGCAGGAGCAGAGCACTGACTTTCCTCCTCAGTAGTATCAGGGCTGCCCCACACAGCAGAGGTGTGAAACACAACCCTCAGCTTTCTGGAGGAACGGCAGTTAAATGTATGGTCTCTGGCTATCACATGAAATAGAAACCTGCCTTGCTGGGATCCCACACTGCTTGTTTTAGGGTAATGTTAAGTCTAAGGTGCCAAGACACTCTCTCCTGTCTGCTGGCAGGCTGGGACACCTGGATGTATTTTAGAGAGCTCCAAACTCTTCTTCTGCTCTCTGCCCTGCTTCCATCCCTGTCCCTGGCTGAGCTGGAGAGCTGCCCACCTTACCCAGGCTGTTACCCACACCTTTTTACAGCTGCTATTTTCAGACCCTCACTTCTTTCCCATCCTCTGCTCCCCAGGGTAGACACACTCACTACCCCTTTCTGAATCTGCAGCCTCCCACATTAAGACAGATCCTAAACACTGCATCAGTGCTGCTGCGCTGCTGGTGCACATCCCTATTCCCTGGGTTTTTACAGCACATCTTTGTGCCACTTGTCTACAGTAATGAGACCCTACCTAATTGCCACTCAATAAACTCCAGTTAAATGAACAGCTCCATCCGATGATCACCAACATCTGCTGTTCGTCAGGCAGCTTTCTCTCCCCTCCTGCTCCCTGTTTCTCCTAAAATCCCAATGCCCCAAAAAATTCAGTCTGTTGGGTCCCTCCTGAAGAGGCTGTGAAAGCTGGTCTGAAAGCCTTGTGGTGGCCAGGGGATTTTTATGGAGTGTGTGGAGGAGTTTGTGTGAGTGAGTGAGAGCAAGGGAGAAAGTTGTAGGTGTGTAAGTAGAAAGAGGATATGAGAAGGAAAACGTGTGTTCAAGAGGGGAAAGGTCTTTGTGCTACCACAGGACACCCAAGGAGAGTGTCATTATGTGCATGTGTATGAAATGATAGGCAACAGACAGTAGGTGAAGAAGGGCAGTGTGATGAAGAGTAGTGGTAGACTCCAAGTGCCTAGTTGAGCCTCTGGGAAGAGGGTATGTCAGGCAGGGCAGATAGATGGATGGATGAATGGATGGATGGATGGATGGATGGATGGATGGATGGATGGATGGATGGATGGACACATGCACATGGGAGGAGGTATCCTTTTGTGTCTGTGAGGTGCATTCACACAACTGTGGCTGTGCATGTAGATGTCTGACTGATCGTGGTGCTGTCATCTTATCTGTTTGTTCACACACAGCATGTTTGTGATGGGTATGAGCTAGGCGTAGCTTGAACACTCTGCTCTTAGCTGTGTTTGGTTAGTGTACAAACTAGCTCACATGTGTGGGAGCACATGCTTAGCTGCAGTGATGGGAATAGATGGACCAAGATGTGACCACAAAAGTCCATGAGCATCTCTGCCTCACTAACACCCACTGTCTTGATCTCTGGACCCTTTGTCACATTGGCAGTTAATTTTCTCCGCATTGTGTATGGAAGAACTGGTGCATAGGGGATGCAACTCGCTTAGCTGACACCAGCAGGAACACTGACTTCGCAGGAGCTTCACACTCTTTTGGCTCACCATTTCTGCCTGAGGATTTAGCTCTGCATCAGCTCAGCTCTAACTGCAAATCGGATCCTGAATCTGACTTGTGTAGGTAGGTTCAGTCTGTTTGTATACAAATGTGTAAAGCCTGCTTGTGCATCACCATCTCCAACAGCTCCACAGTGGCTGGGGAGAGGGAAGGTCACTTCTTTGATTCAGAGGTTAACAGGATCATGCTTCACTTGTGGAAAAAACTCTTGCTTAAAATTAAGCCTCAGTCTTGCAGAAAGGCAGGCCAGACAAGCCATTAAAAAAAGGTCAAAGATATTATCAGCTCCTAATCCAATTAGATACTGATTATCTGTGAATTCAGCACAGCCTCACTGTTAGAGCTATGCTTAGGAAAATGAGCATCTCCAAAAAAGCAGCTGGAGATTGAGGGGGCTCTGAGAGCCGAGGCAGCCTTGTGAGAGATTATGCTGCTGCCTGGGGAGTGCTGGCTGTAGCAAAAGCCACATCAGGTTTTCATCGCTATCTTTCTTTGCGCATGTCACCTGGTGGGTGACATTACACTGTTGGTAAAGGAGGCAGACAGATCTGTAGCCTTCCCTTCTCCTGAATATAAGTTTAATAACAAAGGGAAACAAGAATTCCTGTATTCGATTAAAATCATTGATGCAGCAGTCTGACTTGTTGAGAATTCTCCAGCAAAACATTTTTAATGGAAAATATCATTCTGGCAAAACCAAGAGTTTCCATGGGGAAATAACGGTTTTACCATTTACATGTTGTGGGGGGTTTTTTATATTTTGGGTCAATCCAGCAAAAAGCAGCACATTTTAAGGAGGTTTCCTACTACTGATTTTCTAGAAAAAAACCTTTTGGTGGGGTAGAAATCTAACTGGTTTTAATCTGGAACTTGATTGCTCTATTAAGGGGATTACATGATACAGTCCTGAGACACCAGGGGAATGGATTTGCTCCCCTGGCAGGCAGTCTGACTTTGAGAAAACTGTTTATGTGTCGAGTGCTGGCTGAAAGAGCTATGGAAATTACCCCTCGTGGTTTCATCCCCCTTGTCTGTGGGCAAGAAGGTCTTTGATTATTCTTTTCCTTTTTCTTTTCTCCTTGCTCATAGGACTGAACCATGGTTGGTTTCTCTCTCTAAATGGAGCACCTCGCACATTTTGCTGTGGCAAACTTCCACATAGTGTGAACGACTTCGGGTGCCTTCTTCTGTGAAAACAGGGAGAAGTGCTGTGGCCAGGGAAAATCCCTCTGTGCCAAGGGCTGGATTTCTTTCTAAGTGCTGGCTGACGCAAAGGATGTGTTTGGAGAATGCCTCCCTTCGCCTTTTGAATCTCTCCCTTCTTGAAGGCATCATCCTTCGGTTCCCTATTCGTAAAATGCAACTGATTTAAATTTCTTTCCCTGTGTTTTACAATCTCCCATACCTGGCTGGGCAGAGCTGGACAGCTTTGCAATAGCTAGCCGAGCAGCAGTATGGATTTCCAGTGTTGCTGTTTGGTTGCAATGACATCTTTGGTTGTGGTTTTTGCCTTAGGAAAGTGACACTTTTCTAAAAGCAAACCTGTTCATCAACCACCCAGGGGTAGGGATTTCCAGATGTTGCCAGGCAGGGATCAGATCTGGGGGGCAGCAGTCCTGATGGAGCCAGGACTCGGGTACCACTTCCTAATCTACAGAAAGAAAAACCTTCTGACTGCAGAAGGACGTACCAAGTGTGTTCAGTGCTGCAGGAGTTGAATCAATCTTGAGTTGAGTGCCAACAGCAGTTCTAGCTTCTGACACAGATTTGCTGCTCAGCCTTGGGAAGATGGAGTTTCCCCTTCATATTTTGGCTGCAAGAGCAGCTCTTTGTCCAGACAGCAGCACTTGGATTCTGTGCTTTGTGTTTACATCTGCTGAACATCTGGGCTTGAGGATTTAGCCATGCAGGAATGGTCACCAGCATGCACTTGTAAACGGCATCTATTACGCTGCATTAACCCCACGTGGACACGTGCAGGCAGGATTAAGAGGCCGTAATCACATTGAGCTTGGTGGGCTTTTGAAAGAGAAATCAAATGAAGGCTGTGAACAAGGACGTCCCTGCAGGGGCTTAACACAATTTGGCTAATCCACTTGGCGTGTAAATGGTTTGTTCAACTTCATTCTTCCTGCCAGTGTGTGTATAGACAAGGTGGGAGTGAGTGCATGTGTGCTTGAGACCCTCAGGTAAGCTGAATCAGGTTTGTTGCAGGGGGTCTGGCTCTGGGGTTCCCCTCCTGTTCCCCATAGAGCAGAGTCCTTCCTTGGGAGTCTAAAACGTGAGGGGAAGCACAATGGGCACAGTTCAGGATAGGAAGCAGTTTCTGTGACTAAGCGAAAGACAGAGGAGGAGATGTCGCTAAATAGGCGATTAACACCCAATGTCACTCCATTAATTCTATGGAATAAATCTGTCCCCTTTTCTTCCTCCCATCTCTCATGGCCTGAGCTGGAAGCTGTTTGCTGGGCTGAAAGGGAGGACCCAGCATGAAACCAGGGCTGTTCTTGTCTCAGTCTCAGCCCTGGAAGCTCAGTCAGAGCCAGCACTGTCCCTTTGATTTCACAAAGGTGATAAGCAATGGCAAATGCTCCTTCCATGCCAAGAAAGTGGGAATTTGATAGTACTAACTATCTTCTTCCCTCCCCAAGAAAAGCAAGGAGATACCTTCCAGACAGCACCTTTACAGCTGTGCCATCCCTGCCAGGAGGGTATCTTTTCCTCCGTATCTGCATCTCCCTAGGAAGGACAAAGCCCACAGAAGATCAGGAGAGCTGCTGGTCCTGTTTCTGAGTCAGGGTCTTTGCTGATAGAGAGCCAAGACTCAAGGAAGGAGAGTACAAAGGCTCCCTGGGCTGAGCTGCAAGGCCATGGCCAGAGGAAGACCTGCATCCAGTCCCCTGCTGGAACAGCTTGCCTTGGACCCAGTGCCTGCAGCACTGAAGCACAAGGTGCTGCCACTTGGTTAAAGAAGCAGTTCCACTAGGACATCAAATCAATATCAACCAGGGGATTTTGTTCTCTATGTATTGCTCTCGGAGCCACAATGCGAGCTATACTGCAACACTGTTATCCATGCAGAAGACCCTGGTGCGGTACCCACAGCTCATGGCTGTTCACATCTCATCTACCTGCTGCCACTGCAATAGCTCGTGCTATCCGTTGCTACAAATACCATCAGGACTTGGGCTGTTAGTGCCAGGCATTTCTCCAGCAATCAGTACAACCAAAGCAAAGGGAGTGAGCACAAGGTGGAGGAAGGAGGAGAGGCAAGAGGTTAAGATGATGCTGGGAGCAGAGCTGCCCTACAGGAGTGGTCAAGCTTATGGACATTGAGCATTTCCCTTCTGCAAAGTGGCAATGGATGTATCCCTGTCTCTAGCTTATTAGTTTGCCTGAGTTGTGGCTGTAATTAATTCACACCTGCAAAGCACTGCTTAAAAATCCTCACAAGCTGGCATCACAGACATGGAACGGAGTGTGACTGACCTACATACCTTCACAGCAATCCCAGACCCTGTCTCAGGCCTTCCCAGACCACGTGCAATCACATCCAGCCCTTACTGCCACGGATCAGTGGAGATTTTGGTTGCCAGGTAGAGATCTCATCGATTTCTATTTATTTTTTAATTGATGTTACTATGGCAGGAAAGAGTTTTGCACTATCAGAGACCACACAGCTGAAAGGTACAGACTGCTACATCTGGGAGGCTAAATTAGAGAAGATGATTTTAGTGACCTGGCTCGGCACTAAAAAAGCCCTATTAGGATCAGCCTCACCATGGGAAGATGGAGCAGTTTGGCAAGTGCTGTCAGGAGGGAGCTCCCCATCTCTAATCAGCCTTGCTAACCAAAGTCCACAGCACCTTCCCCTCCAGTGTAAGAAGGCTCATGACTCAGTTTTTAAAAGCCTGCTGTGATAAATAGCTTTCCCCATCCCTTTGCCGATGCAGCCAGCACAGTCCTGCATGCTTGGTGGCACTGCTGCCCTTGCATGCCACAGGGCACCCACAGGCCCTACTGAGTTGAAAATGGGGACGACTGAGACGGAGGGGAGAGGCAACAGGAGGTGCTTTGGTTTCAGTTGTGCCTGGTCCCGTGGGAAGCCAGGGAGAAGGTGAGAAGAGACCCTTCTCTGGCATGTGTCCCTCACATCCCCCTTCCAACCGACTTGGGCAGCTGCAAATTTCACCACTTTCCCAGCACTCACCCAGGAGGGAATAACGATAATAAAAACAAAATTAGAACGACTCCCTTCCCCAGACTTGGGGGGTGGGAAGGGAACGAGCTCTTGGGAACGGCTTGAATTTCACAGCCTCTCCTGGCAAACGTGACTTTTCAGAGAGAAAGTCGCCGCCACCGGCTTGTCCTTTGTGTCTGCAGAAATAAGGTCCTCTCTCAGCCTTTTCCTCGTCATTGGATCTGGTTGGAGGGGCTGTAGTCCTGCCACTTCCTCTGTGCAAAAGAGGCAGATTTGTCATCCCTGCTGTGGGCTCTGTGTTCCCAGCCTCTCTTGCCTCATTTAAAGAAAAACCCCAATCCCCCAACAATCTAGAGCTTGAAATCTTTTCTTCCTACTTGATACTTCATTATTGTGATTGCTTTTTATTGATTGACAGAGCTGGCTTTGCAAACACCCAAGACCCTCAGAGAATTGCAAGCAGCTGATACAGTCCCACTCTCACACACATGCACACACCATCTCCCATTGAGCACAGTGGAGCTGCATCTTCCCCTGCTTCCAAATCACAGCTTCCTTAGAGGGATGGTGGGAAGACTGAGAGCTGGTTTCTCTGCCAGGCAGGGTAACAGAGACCTGGTCCATCAGGAATGCACAGCTGGGAATGAAGCTGCCCCCAAGAGCTTTCATAATGGCCAAAATATTCTTTCGCTGTGCACCAAGGACAGGCTGTGGCTCTCAGGGAATCACTGCACAGAGACACGTCACTACATCTGTGATACGCAGGTCCTGGCAGGTTCTTTGGTTTCTTTCTCATCTTGAAAATCTTCACTTCCTCCAAACCTCTGCCATGCCTTCCCGCTGGCATCACATGAAGGGTCACTGTGGTTTTCCAGCCACAGTTGGCTCAGCCATTAGAGATCAACCTTGTTTTAACCTTTAACTCTGCCTCTTCCCTGCAAGCAGACACCGGGCAGTCAGTGCCCACTGAGCCAGTCCCGCTGTGGAGACCCAGCCCTAAAAACCTGTGAGCAGACTTCAGCTCCTGCCTCTTTTGGAAACTCAAGGATGGATGGATGGATGACCAACCCTAGCTGTGGGGAAGATCCTATCCTTGCTTCTGTTCTGGAAACCTTGCATAGGTGCACTTTCAGAATCTAGACTGAGAGAGGGGACATAGATTTTGGCTGCAAAATGTGTGATCTCCCAGTCTGTCTGTGGAGCTGAGAGTACTTGCTTTTGTATGACAGAGCTTGCTGAGCCAGTGGCCCCGCAGCCAGGCCCTACAGTGGCCCAGGCATTTCAGCTCTGCTTGTGCTTAGGGAACTTAAGCCTCGGGGATACGGTTGGAGGGGCCAGAGCAGCTTGCTCAGGACTTTCCAAAAGGAAACCCTTTTTCCCGCTCTGAACTGCCTGCTAAACATGCAAACCCAATTAAGCACAATGCAGTGGTCAGGGCTTGTTAATATTAGGGCTTGGCTGGTTTCATTCCTGGCTGACAGCAGGCAGGAGCCAGGGTGGAGGAACAGACAAGGCAGCGAAACCACACAGCATAGCAAAGCTCTGGCAGCGTTCCTGCTATCTCTTGATAGGATTTAGGAGGACAACAACTCCCAGCAGCCGGATCTCCCGAGGTGGTCTGGAGGATGCGTCTCCCTGCCCTGGGTCTTCAATCAAACCCGAGGATACTTTCATCTCCTGACTTTCTGAGGGCACATTGCTTGGAAAGTAGGAGACAAAATGCAACTGTCAGAATACAGAACTCAGCCGTGATGTATGGGGCAGCAAGATGGGCTGCTGCTTGTTATCCCCTGCCCTGTCGCAGCGACAGACAAGGGGACGAAGCAGAGTCACTGCCAGCCGGCAGGCAGATCACAGGGAGCCCAGCCATAAGAAAAAAAATGGCCTTAAAGGATCACTTGTAAAGGTGAGGAGAGCACTAGCTATTAACCTGCTGCGGACACTGATTAAAGAGACACTATCCTATAGATTACATTCAGGGGTTTCTAGCCACACTAGCAATAGCAATAATTCCTTACCTGGGGGTTTCTAGTGCTGTTTCCAAGTGGTTTAAATTTAAAAGCAGACCTTTTTTCTCCTTCCTGCAGGTGGGATGCTGTTGGGCTACCCCAGCAGTGCTAACCCAGCCCTCAATTCCATTAGACCATCTCTTCAACACCACTCACTGAGATGACTTTGCACAAGAACAGCCTGAAGTTGCCTTTCCCTGCCTGAGCAAAGAACCAGTGTTACAAAAGCCAGGGATTCAAGCTGAGCTGGCTCGCAAGACAGCCTGTCCTCACCTGCCCCAGCATTTCAGGGATGCTTTTTCTTCCTGCCAGCTCTGTGGCACTGAGCAGCGGGTGGCATGTCTTCCCAATAGCAGACACTAGTATCAGTGGGATGCAGCGTTTTCCAGTGCTCACACCACCATTGCTCTGGCGGTTGTACGTCTCCCTTCCCACCCCATCCTCTCTGCAGCAGTTTCTGTGTCAGGGCCATAGAGCCACTTCAGAAGTCCCTGAGAAGGACTTTAAAGCAGCTCCCGGGTGACTTTCCCTGGGCCATATACCATGGCTGGGCATTTGGGGGGATCTGTAGCAGAAAACTGTGATGCTCTGTAGAGATGTGCAAGGAGGAGACCTGGTATTTGTCTGCTTCTTATATGGTGGCACTTGAGGATCTTCACACCTCCCTGGGGCCCAGGAGGAGGAAGATCAGAAGCAGGGGAGTGACAGTACTGCAGGCCACTTTTACACCTTCCCCAAGGTGCTTTTTCTTGCCTTAGTGGGTGGCAGCACCCGCAGGCAAGGGAACTACGTCCAGTTTTCCCGATGTCCTTGGCAGGGACCTGGTGACAACCCAAACAGAAAGGTCTCCAGCTCTCTCCTCACAGACTCAGGGTCTCCGCTGGCAGGGAAGGCCCAGGGCAGCTCTGCAAGCAGCACCACTTCCCCTTGCCTCCCCTGGTCCCTTGCCCAGATCACCAGCTTAGACCTTCCCAGACAACTAATCCAGGGTATTTACATCTGAGAGCAGATTATCCTGAGAGACAAGTCACCTCCCTCCATGGGATCACAGTGCCTCCAAAGAGCACCTGAGCTCAGTAGCCATCGGAAGAAAAGTAGTAAACACAGCCCCATCCCCTTATGATCACAGTTTCACAACTGCTCTGAGTCTGCAAAGACAATGAAACGGCAGCCTGGATGGTGCAGCCTGCGCCACCCTTCATGATGTTTCTGCAGCAGTTATCTTTTTTCTTGGGATCATTTTTTGACACAACCAGCAAATCTTTCCAAAGGCAAAATGGCTGCAGTGTGGATGCTCGGTGCCAGCATACAGCCCTCCATCCCCAAATCTGCTCTGCCATGGACCACCTCGAGCCTGGTATCTCCCAGAAGAGGGAAGCACCAGCACAAGGACATGACCAGGTTACAGCAGTGCTTTGTGTTCCAAGGGATATTAGCTGCTAAGGAACATTAGCACCCCACTTCCTTCCTGTGAGTCAAGGCACTCCTCAGCCCCATCTGGGTGCACAGGGGAGCCCCAGGCACAGAGCGCCTATGCAAGGTGATGGAGCAGGTGCCAGGCCTTCATGTGTGGGATGCCCTTCAGCTTTGCATTCAGAAAGCTCTTCCCTATGGTGAGGGCAGCTTTAAGCAGTGCCCCAAAGCCCTGGCATCTCGGAAGGGTTATTCCTTTTGTCTCATTTTCTTTTCTTCCAGATCTGACTTAAAAAAGAGCTCAAGATGACTCTCAGCAAGCAAAGATTCCATGACTGTTTCCCCAAGAGCCAGGATATTAGTCCTTGTATCCTGGCCATATTCCAGCTCGGGAAATTACCTTCTGCCTCCCTAAATCCCCCCTGCGGTTTCAATTGGATACAGGCTTCTTCACTCTCTTGCTGAAACTGCTGCGCAGGGTTGCTGTGCGCGGTTAAGCAGCTGCTATGGGATGTGGGTGACAGGATTAATCTCAGGGGGTGCTGGGGTCGGAGCTGAGTGAGGACAGGGAGCGCCACCTGCTGAAACACCGCCACAGCCGCCTCTCCCTGGAGTCGCACCCAGCCCAAAATGGATCTCCTGTCTTTGAGCTGCCCCTGTGGGCTCCTTCCCCAAGCTTAGCCTCCTCTTTTACCCTCGTTGCGTTGCAGAACCACGACCAGCATGCACCGAGGTGGATTTTGCTTCGTTTCCCAGCACATCAGCTGCCAGGCGGGACACCAGCTGCCAGAGCATCGATTTGCTGACGTGCTTGGAGAACACGTGCTCTTCTCACAAGCATGCATAGGCCTAGGATCCCTCTCCCCCTGGATAGCCCTCATGTCTTTGCAGAATGACAATGGGCTTTTGGCCATTCCAGTACTTGTCCCCCTGAGAGCAGCTGTGGAGGCCCCATGTGGGATGCTATGCCTGCAGTATGGAGTGCAGAGTAGAAAAGGGCCATGGCGCAGTGTGGGAACCTGCACAGAGGAAGGGTCCCGCTCTGCTCTAAGCCCAGGGCACATCCCTCAGTAGGGCCCATTTTGCAAGCCCTTGTGCTGGGGAAGGAACCAGCATGGTCCCATCTGCAGTCACCCAACACTGGAGCAAATCCCAGAAGCCAACAACCCTGGAACAGGAATCCCAGAGATCTCCAGACTGAAGCTGTTCAACCTCGAGTTAAAAATGCAACACTGTCAAGCAGCCAGATTTTGTGTTGTTCTGGTTGCCAGAATCTATACAAGCAAATTACTTTGCTGTCAGGAATACAACAGGAGACAGAGAAAGAGAAATCCCCTGCCCAGGCACTCTGGAGACATACCCGCAATATTCTGAGTAGTGCAGCCATCTCGCTGACATCCCCTGACATCTGGGGAATACAAAAAAAACCCATCAGAAAACCTTTAAAGTCATTCAGCAGTTGTGATTTGTGGGTGAAATATAATATACAATGAAAGGTGGGGACAACAATGGCCTTTAATGAAGTGTCTTGAAGTAATCTCGTGTGTGCATGTGTGTCAAGGGGAGGCGTTTATTCGTATATAAATACATACACACACATTTACACACGTGTAAATGTTCTTCCTATGTGTTCTATGTGTGCATACATAAATAATACACAACTGTGCATGCGCCTGTACCGTGGGCAAGAGAGCTGCCAAGAGCAGTAAAATTTCAGTCCAGCGTGCACAAAGCGATGGGGCCCACGGATGGGAGCTCAGCCCTCTCTTCTCCCCATGAATCACAGCCCACGGGTGAGGATCAGTGCGGATGTCAACTCTGGTGCCAGATCTTCTTCCCTGGCTCCTCTGGGCCAGATTCCCCCCCTGCCCCCCCATTCCCCTTATTCTCTACCCTGCCTTCCCTTTCCAGCAAGATGACATTCATCCATCATCAGCATTTTAAGTGCTGGCATGTCATTGAGGCTGTCAGCTGCCCTCTTTGCTCAGCACAAGGTGCTCCGCTTGGCGGCTTGGGGCGACCATTTCCATTTGGAGCCCGTAATCCTCCTATTCGGGTTAGTTCCACTTGGTTTCACGGAGTGCAGAGTGAAGGGAACCCAATGGGATAGCAGTAAATTATATCAAATAATAAAGAGAGTGCTTGCTCTAATAACTGTGACCACAGGATCCTCGGGCACAGATGCGCTGCCAGGGATCAAGCACTGCAACCTGTCAGGATAAATCCCCTCTAGCCTGCCTTTACCATTTTTGCCCCAAAGCCAAAGAGGTGCTGGGTCCCACCTCAATGCCACCAGGTGTAAATCTGGAATTAACTCTCCTGACTTCAGTGGAACTACTCCAGATTTATGGCTGTGTAACTGAGCTTGGGATTTGGCCCCAGCTCAAATCCAATGGGTGTAAACTGAGCTCCAGCAACCTGGCCCCATGGCTGAAAAATGGTTCGTCATAAGGGAGGCTGGAAACAGGGTTACTTAGAAAAGTCAGCGCAAGGTGCCAGGGACAAGTCACTTTGCTATCTCTTGCCCAGAGGGCTGGCATTCCTCGGAGGTCTGCCTGTATTTCATCTCATCAAATGAACATGTCCTGATGTCAAACATGCTCTCCAGAGAAGATAGGCTGTCCAGCTTTGGGTACCAGTGGAGGGACACCCACCCCAAGCCCCACCACCCCACTCTTCTCCTAGCAGATCCCTGGTCCCCTTTGAAGCCCATGCAGCCCTAACCCATGTGTGCCCTTGCTCTGGCTGCTCCAGGTGCCATCGTGGCAAAAGGTGGCCAGAGAGATGGCACAGCTGCCACCCCAACCCTGCTATGTCATGCTTGGCTACTCAGGTTTAAACTGGGAGTTAGAGGAGATGCTTATTTTAGAAGCAAGTTGTTTTTGCAGCATGCTTAGTCAAAGCAAAAGTGGGAGGGAGGCAGGGGGATTATTTAAAGGGAAACCCCCTGAGCATAGACCCAAGCACTGGGCTAATTTTAGAAGCCAGAATACCCTGAAGTCGTGACAAGGGACTCAACAGGACTTTAAGAAGTGGGCAGCACACCAGAAGAAAGTCTAGGGGTGGCCACTGGTGCTGAGAACCCAGGTGGATGCTCTCTATCGGTTGCTTTGGCTGCAGCAAGCAGTTTATTGCTCTGTGCCTCAGTTTCCCCTCCCTGTGTGGGTACACTGCTTTCACATGAGGTAACTAAAAGGGTCACAACCCAGGGTCTGTGGATGGCAACTAGAGAAGAGCAGTTAATTTCAGTCTGTGAGAAAAGGTAAAATTTGGAGTTTTTTACATTCTTTTTGGCAAAGCTATTTGGATAAAGGTCTGCAACAGCTCCCTGGCAGAGGTATGAGCAGTCACAAGAAGGATGCAAACCACAGGACTGTATGGAACCAACTGACAGGTTTTCATTACACACCTGCAGACTCAAGATCGGGGTATAGCATCACCTCTGCTACTCCTGAAGCCTTGCCCTGCTACTCCATGTACTACAAAACCCATGAGAAGCGATCACCTACCCACAATGTCTGTGCATAGCAGTGCTTTGAGGTCAGCAGCCGCAGGTCGCAGAGCCCCAGCTCTCCCTCCTCTTCTTGCTGGGCATCAGCAGAGCAGTGCGCTGTGGGATATGCGTGCGTGCATGTCTGCCTGCACTCCTTCCCTGCAACCTGCCAGCCTGCTGATCTATAAGCTAATCCTACCCCAAGCTGATCTATAACTAATTCACTTACAACACAATTGCAATATCGATTCCCAAACTGCTTTGCAGACAGTGCTAAAATGTGTGTGTGTACAGCAGGAACAAGGTAGCCGGCTTAACAAAAAGCCAGAGAGCGGGGAGGGCTACTTTCGGGGGGGGGAGATGGGAGCGTGCTGCAGAGGCAGCTTTGTGTGCACCCTTTGAGTCTTTCCCTTTGTCTTTGCTGTCACCAAGGGCTGTGGAGAGATCTGAGCATGCCTTTCTGCCCAAGCATCCTATGGATCCTATGCATCCACCATCCCTATGTCTGCTGAGCAAGACCTGTGTGTCACCATGGGAAGGATGGGATGCCTTTTGTCCATGCCCACCATCTCAGGACAGCAAGCCCAGTCGACACTCTCCCATCGCTATGGCAGTCCTAGCTGAATGGGCAGGTGTGAACAATGGACATTGATATCTGGAGGAGAAGCACATGAGCAAAGAGTAGCTTCTCCAGGGTCACACCTAATGGGGGAGGCAAGAAAGTGAATGTCTTTCCAGGCTGCTCCAGCCCCCTCTGGGATGGGCTGGAGCAAGAATTGTGCTTACCTGGGGAGGTAGCCACCTCCACAGCTCCTGGTCCATCTGCAGAGGACAGGGTAACTCATCCTAGCACAGCCCACCACACCAGGAGACCCTGCCCTGTATGCACAGACAGCACTTGGAGCTGGCCTGAGCCCAGTGCCTTTGCACCTGACCTTGCTTGCACCAAGCTGCTTTGAGATCGATCTAAGGCTACAATACCCAGCACAGCCAAGGACCAGTGGTCTGGTACCTTCCCAACCCCTGGGGCAAGCACAAGCTATTCCAGCATGTTACCTCCATGAAGTAGTGCAGTGGAGCACACAGGAACAGCATGAATGTTAAACCTCTCCCAACATCTGCAAGAAGAACTTAATTTCCATGCTGCTTCCCCAGACTTACACCATTTATGCCAGCAGAACATGAGAACACTAAAGCTACCAAGAAAATCCCCCGTTTTATTCAGTGGTCTCCGAGAGCAACTCTTTATTCTGGGAGCCACGTTTGAAAGGTTGATTTATGCAGCACAAAGTAAAGAAGACATATTTAATGATGAATGGAAATGTCATATTGATCCTATGGACAGGCTGTGAAATATTGTTGTATACAGACTGTCACTGAATCCACTGAGCGAGTAGAGGTGTTCAACAGCAGGGTAGTCAATCTGGGGAGCACTCTGCCCCCTGCATGTCTGTCTACCACGTAAGCATCACCAAACCAGGCTGGAAACCAGGAGAAAGCTTCTAAGCTGCAATGGAGAGAGGGTGTTGAAGGACTTTCCCATCCATCCAACAGTATCCAACAGTACCATTAGTACTTCAAGGGCGTTTGCAGCATGTGCAGGGTGGCAGGGCTGCCATCTCATTGCACATAGCACAGCAGGGCACTGACCGAGGCCAAGGCAGTTCCAGCATTAAGTTTCATTAAATAATACTGACAAAAGGCAGGATTGTGCATGGTGGAAGGACAAAGGTATGTGTCACCAAATACAGCTTGATGACGGGCCTCTCATGCAGTCTGCAGCAGGAGCAGCTTTACCCGTATACATCCTACGCCTGCAATTCTCTTCCCAGTGGAAATGGCAGTGTACCCAGGGCTGGCAGTGCTCAGGCAAAATGCCTTAGGTTGGAAAACTGAGGGGCAAAGTTGCTGCTGAGTCTAAGGAAGGTCTGTGGCATCTTCGGAATAGTGACCCCACAACCACAATGCCATGTAGGGTGACCCCAAAGGGACGTTGGTGGCTACCTTCATACCCGTGCCCTGCTCACACTGCAGCCATGAGGATCTGTCGCATTGCTGTAACAAAGACTCAGCTCAGCTGGAGGAAAGTTCCAGTTGGACAGAGCACAGCAGAGGGGAAAAGTGATCTTAAACTGGCAAAAATAGAGCATCAGCCTCATATAATTTCTCTGAAAACAAGATTTATTGAAGTTCTGTCTGTGGAAATCAGTGTAGTGTGGAACACTCAACGTATAGATTCGATCACTGACTTGTACCCTACTACATTTTTCATTAGGAAAAATATTGGCTGGGAAAGTTTGACCTCATAATCTCTGCATTTTAAACAATAACCAAGGAAAACAAAAGTGACGGGCTAAGGAAATCTCTTCCATTTCAGCACTCCCCTAGGCAGGAGCCAGGATCTGAAAATCATTGCTCTGGACCAGAGCTACCTGCTATAACCCATTGAAAACAGACCCCTCCAGACCTGATGGTCTTTGGCCACATCTACTCAAGAGGGGCACGAAGCACATCAGTACCTGCTGGAGGACCAAGCCATTCTGGCAGTGTGATTGGAGAGCAGCATTTCAGAAAACTGGACTCTGTTCTCAAAGCAATTCAGGGGTCTGATGTGCCCAAGAAGGGACAGTCTCTGCTGCATGGCAAATCAGAGATAGCCCTCATATGAGACTTCTTTTCTCACTTTTCTGTAATGAGGTCTCCACAGCCTACAGACAGAACGAGGCTGAGAGGGGGGACAGTCGAACAGAGAGATTCACAGTCAGTAGACTCCACATTCTCCACATTCGGTTTGTCCAACATGTCTCTGTCGCCCAGCCAGCACCACACAGGGGATGGTTGGAGTCTCAGCTGCTGCTCCGCCACAGCCCCTTTCAAATTAATTTGTGTTTTATGGTCTAAATAAATTAACTTCCATCGATTAGAGGCTCCTGGTGCTTTTAATGTCAGTGTCATAATCAGGTACCAGAATGGATTTGCCTTTCTAAATCATAGCTCCAAAAGGCTTTCAATGTGAAGCTCTATTTTATGAGCCACCCAATTAGAGACCACAAGGCTTTGGGCCCCAGTCGCTCACCAATAGCCTGATTTACACACGCTGCTTGTTGGTAGCCTTCATGACTGAAAGGAGATTTCACCCTGGACCCCATCCCTCCATGCTTCCCACAACCAGAACTCCTCAGTTCTCACCTCCTAACAGCCAGAGACCCCTCCACACTTCAGCAAAAGCCAAACCCAGGAAAGCCAGAGACAAGCAGTGTTGCTTTCTTTGATTCATGCACCAGATCTTCATGGGAAGAGGACTACCAAGCCATTTATGAAGACAAAGTCATCTTGGGAGACAGCACCAGAGCTTCATCAAAACCCTCCCATTCCTTCTGGGTGTCTATCTGACAATCCAAACCCAAAACTCAAAAGATCTGGTTACCTATTGATGTCAGTCTCTTCTCCAAATTGCAGGTGATAGGACGAGGAAACGGCCTCAAACTGCGCGAAGGAGGTTTGGATTGGATGTGAGGAAAAAAATCGTCACTGAAAGGGTTATCAAGCACTAGAATAGGCTGCTCAGGGAAGCGGTTGAGCCACCATCCCTAGAGGTGAGATGTGTAGACGTGGCACTTAGGGATACAGTTTAGTGGCAGACTTGGCAGTGTTGGGTTTACATTGGACTTGATCTTAAGGGTCTTTTCCAGCCAAAGCTGATCTTAAGCAATGCATGGGGCAAAGAACTGAAGTGAAGATCTTGGAGGACTTTGGTTCCAAGCGTGACTGAACAAAACCATTTGCCTGTGGGGAAAGGAAGAAGTACATCACAGGCAGTCTAATTGACTTGGATCAGCAAGAACAGCAACCAGCTTTCTAAGGAGGTTTTCTGTCTTTCCTATTACCATTACACATCTCCAGATCCTTTCTGAGCACCTATCTGATACCAGGAAGGGAATTCCTCTCCACCCCCTATCCTGTGCTCAGCATCTCCCTTGCAACTTCTTCCAAGACCCTTCAGTTTGATTTCCAAGTTCTGACATAGCCATTAGTTACAAAGTGCGATTAGTTAGGTTGTTGTCATTAAGTCATTTTTTAAATGGCTCCAGGCTGCATCAGAGAACAAAGAAACAAAATACCCGTGAAAAGAGTTAATCACAAATTACTAATTATTTCCCCCCCTCCCTTTGCACTCTTTCCTCCCCAAATCATGAAATATTATCCCCATGAAGAAAGGAAAAGGTCTGTCCATTTGTGAGCCCTTCACGGATTTTATACACCTAATTCATCAAACAAGAAACACTTCCTGATCATCCGGGATTATTTTGAGAAGTGAGCTCATGACCCCCGACCCTGCTGCCGAGTGCCGCGGCGAAGGGCAGAGGCTCTGATTTACGTGTCCCCAAGCTATGAGGTGGGGAACGGTGGAGCCTCGCCGGCGCAAGGAACGAGCCCTGATACCCTGGTGAGGGGCAGCTGCCAAGCCGAGCCCTTCATATAGAGAGATCCCATGACTCCAAGTGTTTCTGAACCAGTCCAGATTTTATGGGGCTGCTGATTTCAAACAGGCTGAGTGCTTTGAACAAGGCGCTGTGCATGCCATGTGGGGGTTTGTGTTTATTTACCGTGAGATCTTTTATTCCTGTTTCCAGCCGGAATGTACGTGCCACTAGACAGGTCTTTAGCTCAAAAGAACACAACCAGAGGAACAATCTGGAAGGCATGGGAGCCTGGACTCCCACAGATTTTACTCGAAAAGGAAGATTTAAGGGTGACGAGAGCGGAGCAGCCAAAGCCACAGAGATATCCATTGCTCCAAGGTCTAGATTCACTGGGACCTGCTTGTTAAATGCCCCCAGTTCTCCCAGAGTAGAGGTGGCCAGTCTGAGGAAAGTACTGTTGAAAATAATGGCTCGCAAATACTCAATTCCCTACTTGCCCCCTTCTCCCAGTCTCATAGTACTGAGTGTCTGCGTTCCACCACAGACAGGCCTTTGGCCATGCCAGAGCAAAAACTAATGTTAAGGAATCTGGATGCATAAAACCTCCATTTCAGATGCTCTCTGTCACCCTTCCTCTTTGGCCATTAGCAAAACAAAAGCGTTCATATGCCCAAACCCATACGAGAGCATCCCTTTGAAGCTTGGAGATGCTTACCTGTGAGCTGTGGATCTGCTAAGGACCAAAGATGTCCTTATAAACAGGCAAAACTAAAATCAAACATCTCCAAGAGATTTGACTTCCAAATCTGTACCAGCAGCCAACACAAAGCAGAAAGCAGCAGTAACACTGGGACCCCTCTACACTGGAAGGCTTGAACACCCTTGCTGGCTGGCAGGCACGTAAATCTCCACCTCCCACTATTTTTGCAGCCTTTAGAGATGGCTCCAATCGCAGAGACACCCTGAACTGTACCAACATCACTTCAATGGGCTCAGATTTTGCCCTTTGCATGGTTAAAACCCTTTGACCTTTTCTGTATGTGTGCAGAAGCACATCCTATTTTGTGTGAAAATGAAGCTATTTGTCTAAGATAAAAAAATAACCCCAGTCTCCTAGACCTGGGAGGAGAGTTTGGGAGAGGCATGCTCCTGGGCTAACCATTGTTTTGCCTAGGACAGAGCGAGCCTGTCTTGTTTGCCTAAAAGCTGAAAGTGATGCAAAAGGGGACCATAAGGGAGTATGAAAATGCATTTGAATCAATAGGATAAAGTTAACAGCATCAGGAATAAATAGAATGAAAGAAATAGGATAAAAATGCCAGAGGAGATGATAGACTGAACATCGCCTCAGGGATCACTGGTGAAGGAGCAGCAGGGCCAAGTTCATCTTGGGTGTAATTCCCTTGGCTGTTTCCTCCCGGCATTATAAAGCTGGTGGATTTAGGAGCTTTGGGTGGGATTTTCTTTGTTCCTGTCAATGATGTCTCAATTCAAATAATGTGTGAGATTCTTGGGTTTGCTCCACGCCTGCCTGGCATGGCTTAGGGTCTGGCTTCTATAAATGGCAGCTTCCCATGACCCAGCAGTGTTGCTCTTGCTATGGGGATATCCGGTAAGGTGCCTACATGTGAATTTGAGTGATGAATTTAAAGCAGCCATGTTTGCAAAACAGTTTTTGTTTATGTAATGGACTCCATCCCCATTCAATAAGCATGCTGACAGCCAAGCTTCACTCCAAACGTGTTTAAATCTCTTTGGCCTTCAAGAAGTTTATGCTTATGCCCTAAGTAAAGCAGGTGTTTTGTGGATTGAGTCCTGCATCCCTTTTAGCAGATGCATCATCTTCCCATGGCCCCTTGAAGACAACAGCGAGAGATTTTAAAGGAGATACTCGGATATTTGCTGGTTGTTTTTCCCAACAGCTCCCTGCTGTGCAGCACAGCAGGGCACTCCAGCAGCTCCCAAAGGGCCTGGCTCCCACACGGCCCTGGATGCACCACGAAAGATATACAAAGAAAACCAATTAAAATATGATGTAAAGCACCTTTTCTCCATACTAGTTCCCAAGGTATTGCATGAGCAGGTGTGAGTTTTGCAACTCAGCCAAACCATGGATCTGATTCATTTTCTGTTTTATGGAAGGAGGAAGGTGCCCCTTCAGAAACCAGCAGTCCCATATAAGCCTTATTCATTGATGGGTGAGCAGAGGGTCCCGGACATCCTGGCTGCTGAAGCATCCCCATGTGTGCCTGCTGGGATCCTAACACTTCAACTCATGTTCCTGTCCTTGCAAAAATAGAGAAGTCTCCAGCATCAAACACCTTGTTTGAAAGGTGATTCACTTAAGGGGAGCAGTAGCCCCACATCTGGGCACCCTGCTAGTCCATGGTGATGCTCAGGGACCAGCCCTTCCTCCCACCACCTGGGCTTTCTGACCCAACTCCCAATCCAAGGCCAAATTTTGCTCAGCTTAGAAGACTTGATGAGTGCACTGCCCCAGGCAAGATGGCTGCAGGCCATCAGCTAAAATAGCTGCTTGTCATCATCTCCTTTGTCCAGGCTTTGAGCTGGCATGACCTGCCTCCAGTCCTTTTGAGATCCTTTTACACCCAGCTTTGAAGGACTGACTGATAGCAGGACCTTGATCTTTCCTTTCGTCCTCTTCCCCCTGCTTCCCTCCCTTTCCATTGCCATCTGCTCTGGTTATTTCGCTCCCTTCCTTATTGTCCCCTTTCCTCCTCCATGGGTCCTCTCCCTATCACTCTAGGTGACCAGTAGATTCCCAGAGCAGTTGTGCTATGAGTTAGGATGCTCATCCACACCACCGCCATGTTCAGTCACTCTGGCACGGTGGGGCATGCTGGTGAGTGTGGGTCTCAGCACAGGGGAACAAGCTGGGACCACATCACACTCTGGAAGCAGCCAGCCCTGGCGAATTGCTCTGACCTAACACTCTCCCCAGGAAGTGCCCATCTCCTCAGGCCATGGGACAGGGACCTCACGTGGACCTCACAAGTGTTGTGTGGACCTCATGGGTATCGAGTGGAACTCGCCAGTGTCATGTGGACTCACCAGAGAGGGATGGAAGGAGTCCCTCCAGCCTGGCACTGGCCTGTGCCAGGGGCTCCCTCTGCAGCAGGTTGCCCCCAGAGTTGGCTGGCTCGTGGAGCTCAGAGCACTCTGACAGCACAAGCAATTCCTTCCAGGTCAAGGACCTGGCACAGTGGGAGGTGTCACTTACACCCAGGCGTGGATGGCACAAGCTGGTGGGGTTTAACTCATCTCAGCAGGCTGGACCCCTTCCCGCAGAGCACAGAGGTCCTAAAGCTTAACTGGCTGCTGGGAGCCAGACTGGGGGAGCACAACAGGACAACCACCAGTCCCCTCACTGACTGTGCCCTGATGCCCGATGCCCCAGGCTGTGGCACAGGCAGAGGCAGGGTGCCAGGACTGTCCTCCACTAAAATCCCTAGAGGATTGTCCTCCTGCCAGGGAGGATTTTAAGCTTGCAGGAGTGAGATGTTTTTCCTGAGTCAGTTACTTTGATGCTGCCTGCATCTGTCAGATAAAGACTCCGTCCCTCCAATGGTGCCTCTTGGAAGCCCTTTGGCCTTAAGGAGTTTCTTCCCCTAAAGAATTAGAACCCAGGTATCCATGCTTTTCCAAGAGAGACCTGGGACTGGAGGCCAAGCTGGGATAGAGTTCCCACCATAGCAGGGTCCTGCCACAGCCCTCTCCAGCTGGGCTGGTTCTGACCTGGCCTGGGCTCTGACCCCAGACACAGGTCCTGAGCCCATGCAGTCAGTTTAAAAGAGGGAGATGTAACTTCTAGAGCTCTTACAGAACTGGATGCCAAAAACGTGCCCACCCATTTGCATAGCACTTAGGAGTCCTCAAAGCTCAGTGTGCACAGGCACCTCCTGTGCAGGTCTGGGTGTGCTGCATCTGATACACTGGGGGCTCTGGAAGGGAACCCAGGCACAGCGATGGCTCATCACACATCAAGGACAAACAAAACCTAAGGCTTGTGCTGTTGTCTTCTCACACAGTAGGGAGATGGACACCAGCAGGCACTATCAGTGTCATCAGGTCACTCTCTTTCCAGTTAGAACTGAGTTGTTACACTGAAAATAATTGACTCTTAATGCCAGCTGCAGGGACCAGAGCATGCGTTGCCATGAGGTTATGCTCTTTCCAATCCATCTGCTGTCCCTGTGCTGAGCTCAGATGTCTCTCCTTCTTCCCCAGCCCCCAGCTCTCCTCTCAGCTTTCAGAGCCACTCTGGCTCCCAGGATGTGCATTTAGCCTTTCCCTTCTCCCACCACTTCCACTGCTCCACAAAGATGAACAAGGTCAGGGATGGGTGATACATTACCACCAGCCTCTCTGTAATCCAGGAGGAACCTGGGGCAAGGCTTAGCTACTCAATATCCATAAGGTCCTGGGATATCACTCATGATACCATTGCAAAGGTGACGCTCTTCTTGCTTCATCTGAGCTATGGCTCCGGTGAAAGCATCAAGAGACCAGCGTTTCCACAGATAGTTACTGACAGTGATTAGGGGAGGCTGCTGCACTTTGAGGGTCCTTGTCCCATGCTACTCCTCACTAGTGAGCCTCAGCAGGCTGGGAAATTTGGGTTCTCTCTGTCCTAAGTCTTTCAAAAGGAGCTGCCCCATTCAAACAATTCAGCTGTGTGGTTTGATGAAGGAAAACAAACAAGCAAATGGTACATTTATACAGTTGTATAAACGGGCTGGAGAAAAGTAATTCCTTTCCTTGTCTCTGATCAGCTTGCTGGCCTTGGCGGCATCACTTCCCACCCCTGTGTCTGTTTCTCCTCCTCCCCTCTGCCCTGTGCAAGCAGTCTGCAGCCTTCTTAGAGAGAAAGAAGAATAACAGGGGCTGTTATGGGCTGAGATATCTGGTGCCTTGGGAAGAGGAATAACTGTGGCTGTCGGTGCTCAATTAGGCTTCCCCCAGCTTGCAGGTATTGAACCCTGCTCACCCATGTCCACCGCGAGGCGCCTATTCAGAGCCCCCGTAGACCTTAAAGGAAGGCTACGAGATGCTTTTGTGATCATGGACGTGGTTGTGGACATGGAAAATCAAAGCAAGGAGGTGGAGGCAGGATGGGCAGATGCTGGTGGGGTGCAACATGGCAAACCACTGTCTCCTCCAGCAGTATCTACCTGAAGCTGTTAGAGAAGGGAAGTCACAAAGCTGGGAAAGGGAGGCAGCTGAGAAGCAATACTGGAGAAGCCAGAAATTGTTTGTCCATGGAAGGCTCCTTACAGCCATGGCAGGGTCTTGCTGTGCACAATGCTTTCAGGGAGGGAGCAGTGGCTCAGTTCCCCACCCCGCTGCCCTGCCTTTCCCTCACAGCACTGCAACACAAGGACATTTAGACAGGGAGTGTGCAGAACAAGGCCAGGCTGGCACCACGGGGCCGTGAGGGGCAGATATGCCATCTAGGCCTTTGCAGGTGCAGGGCTATGTGAGCAGTACATCTGCCACGCTCGCCTCCACGCTCCCACTCTCCAGGCTATGCTGGTCCTGTCTTCCTACATCTCTGCTGCCCTTTTATCCTCAGTGCCTTCACTCAATGGGAACATCTGACCAAGATACAGCAATGCACTGCCATTTCCACCAGCATCAGCGGACACAAGGCAACCCAGGGAGGGAGGGCTTCAGCCCTGTGAGGAAAAGGCAGCAGAACCAGCCCCAGCCAGGGGTAAGCCTGGGGCTTCGAGCAATGCAGAACTGATGGCAGCCGGCTGCAGTGAAGAAGGCAATGCTGATTTACGCCCCCACCATCTCCACACTGCTTGGTTCCAGCAGAGCTAAAGTGTCGGTTTTGCCTGTACTGGGCCCATCGTGGTGCAAGATCCTGCCAAAGCATGAGAGAGATGTGCGGTGGAAAGCGTATCAGGGGTGGAATTGTCTACACGCAAATGCTCAACTTTATGTACTTTTAACTAGAGGTGTAACAGATGGTTGCATTTCGGTCCAAGCAGCGGAGAGCCATGCCCATTCCGACTGGAGCCAATCAATCCCGCCACTCTGGGGAAAACAGCAAGCTGGGTTTGGAAGTGCGGCTGCCAGCAATCCAGAGGAAGGCTTTGCACAGGAAAACGTGGGCTGCTGCCATGCGAAACCAGGGAAACAGGATTGAAAAGCCGTCAAGGCAGACAGCAGAGCACAACACCGAGGTCCATTCCCAGAGCAAACAGTGGGAGAGACGGCGAGCAGCCGGAACTCAGTGAATGGCATTGGCCCAACCGGCTGCTCCCATGTGTTGACACAGGGAGGGGAAAGGGTTTGCTGGGGATGGAAGTTTTGTGGGAATGGGGAGGAGGTCGTTCTCACGTGGTGGTGCTGCAGGAAGCGTCTTCCTGAGACGCTCTGCTTGCTTCGGATGCTCTGTCTGATCCCCTTATCTGTCTCTCATCCCACAGTGTTGTTTCTGCATGGGATGGGGACTGCTCTCTATTGCTGTGGCTGCTGCTCTTCATGGCCCCTCAGCCAGGGTAACATCCGTCCTCTGAGCTCCAGTACCAATGAGGATTGGGCATGTGGGTCTGCAACCCACACCAGGCTCTGCTCCATGGGGTAGGGGCCAGGACACCACGGCTCGGGGTCCAGGGGAAGCAAGAGCCCTGAAGTGGGGAGATAGCCTCCCCTAGTACAACCCATACCAGGAGAACAGTATGGAGAAGGCTGAGGCAGGTCTCACCGCACACCTCACAAGGGAAATTTGCCACTGTTCTGGGCAGCTTTTGGGCTGATGGAAGGGAAAATGGTAGTGTAGAGAAGTCTGAGCTTCGCTAATTCAGGGGTGCAGTGTAAGGTCTGAGGTATAAGGAGATGAGCGATGGAGAAAGATTATCCAGAGCATGAGAGGGAAAAGAACACCATTACCTCTGTTTATCAGGCTTCTCACCATCTAAAGCAGTGGCAGATCATTGCTCACTTGCTGGGGAAGGTGCTGTATTTCCAAGAAATCCCAATAGGACCTATTTATCCTTATGGGCTGAAGGGCTGGACAAGCACATGGGTTCCACTAGCCCTTCCCAGCCCACTGTGAGGTGAAACATCTGCACTGCACCTTCCTCAAGCATCTCCCCAAACCCCATGGCCTCCAGGGCACCTACATTTGCTCCCTGCATAGTTCTTCAGCAACAAGGAGCACTTGAAATACTGCTTTGTCCTTTTGTCTCAAATGTAGGTTTCTATTGTGAGAGAAAGATAGGCAGAACAAGAGAGGTAAAATTACCCTGTGCCCCTCTCCTCCTGCGAGTGAACCTGCAAGGCTGAAGCACTCTGGAAGCAGATAGAGCCAAGGCAGCCAGCAGCAGAGCCCATGGCTTGTTAGCGAGGTGCTTTGCAGACACCTGGGGTTTGGGAGGTGCCCCTTGGGATGCAGCCTCCAGAGCAGCACATTACAGCAGTGCGGATCATCAGATCAGGAACTGCAATGGGAGGTGGCAGGGAAGAAAGTGATTTTGTTTAACGGCTTCTGGAGACTGAGGGATTTTGGAAAATCACTAGAACTGTGGATCCTGGCAGGAAACCCATGCTCCATTTCAGTGCTGTCAACACCAAGCAGCCAAGAAAACTGGGGAGCAGGCTCAAAATCATGAGAGGATGCTTAAACCAATGAACAAAATGTGTGGTTTGTCTTTGTCCCTTGCCCTGGGTGGTCTGTCCATAGCACCTGCTCATCTTCAAAGGTACTTCTGTCACCACAAAACTCAGGTGAGAAAACGCACATGTGCAGGCTGAATTGCCCCCACAGTTTAGAGCAAAATGTTAAAAACTTAAAAAAATCCAGTAAAACAATGAGGCTGGGTGACCAGGGAGTCTGCCCAGCAGGGCAATAGGCAGCCCTAGGGCTTAAGGACGCATCAAGGGCATTTTGGTCCCTTCCTGTCAGTGGCACCATTCATCAGTCCAAAAGTTGTATGCATTTGACTGAGACAGAAACACATCCCAGCAAGGCGGCAGGGAGACGGCAGGCAGCCTCCTGCAATTAAAATGAAGTATTTCAAGCAAATCTGGCTCTTTCCTCATTCCTATCATACTCAAAAGCCTCAGGAAGTCTCTCCAGGGGCTTCCTCCCCAGCCTGGCAGGGTTGGTGCCCCCCATGGTGCCATCAAGCCTTTCACATCACCCCCACAGGGCTGAAGGGTTTAACCTGTTCCCAAGACCCATTCTCCCTCCCCCCTGCACCTTCTCATTCTCTCTCTTAGTCACGTTCCCAGGTACCTCTCAGCAGATGTTTATGGTGCTTTTGTAAAACATTTCCGCTTTCTGGAGCTCACCAAGCACTCTCTGTCTCGCAGGTGCTCTTGTCTGGAGAATGCAGTGTCATGAAATGACTGCTCTGACAGCAGGCATGTCCTCCCCCAGCTCATCTCCCTAACTGACAGGCAGGGTGCTATGTCTAGAGAGACCAAGAAAAACCTTGTGGAGGCTGAAGACATTTGTCCTTACACTTCTGTTATAACTCTTGTCATCCCCAAGGCATCATAATTTCATAACAGGGCAAAAAAGTCCCTTGGATGTTTCATTTTACATCTGCAAAGCCCTCCCAGCCCCGGGAATGTGGGGTACACAAAGGCAACAAACCTTGGTGGGCAAAGGAACAAACCCAGGGCAGCACATGATGGGCTGAGAGCAGTTTCTCATCACTGCAGCGCTGCCTTGGGTGCCAGTGGATGCTCTCCACTTTTATTCAATGCACTGATACCCAGCTTACATCCATCCTAAGAGAGTACATGTGAGCCTCAAGATCCTGGTCTCTTTTGACACGACTACTCAGGAAATTCTGGAGATTTTGGGTGACTGCGATGAGCTCCCTTCCCCACTGTTTCTGTTTCACTGATGCAGCCCTGGTAGCTAACCCTTCATGTTCACAGCTGTCTTCAGTCATACATCAGGCAATCCCAAGCATCAGCCATGCACCTTCTTCCAGTTCATCCTAGTGACCCAGCATCTCTCCCCTTGGGTGTTTGACCAACCAGGGACATCACAGACCTCCCCATTGCCCCCACGGCATGAATGTCATTCTCTCTATGAGGTGCATTCTGGTTTTCCTTACTCTTCTCCATCAGCTGCTTAGTCCTGAACAATAGGAAATTCACCTTTCCCATAGTCAGCTCCATGTTCCCAGACTGACAATCCTTTACCAAGGACTATGGATGAATGTCCGTGCTGTCAGACAGGCTGAGGAGTGGGTGACAGGGATTAACTGTACATCGTCTCTTCCTGAACAAGTGCAAGTGGATGAGCGGACATGGAGTTATCACATGGCAGATTCATAACAAATGGAAGGAAGATCTTATCTGCATAGCTTGTAGATCAGCCATGAAACTCATGGCCCCAGGATATCGTGGATGCCAAAAGATTATGTGGCTTGAACAAGTGGTTAGACACGTTCATGGAAGAACAATTTATCTGGGGTTATAAAACACAAAGGGTATCACTTCTGGCTCAGGACTCTCTGAACTACAAACTGCCAAGGGCTGGGAAAGTATCACAGGGAAGCATGCCATATACTTGCTAATGTTTGTATTATAATAACATAATGTAATACTATAGTGATAATAATATACTCAATAATTGAGTATATTATTTGGGACATCCATCACTAGCCAGTGGTGGGGCCAGGATACGGGGGTAGGCAGACCTTCATTGAACCCTATGTGGCCTTCCTCAGGCTCTCATGTATGGTGACAGTATAGATCAGTGCCTGTCTGACTGCCATTAGCACTCCTACAGACATGTAGTACTCACATTACTGAAGTGCCTCCTTGCTCTTCAAAGGAGACAGGCAGGGATAAAGCCTCTGATTCTGAGAGGGTTCTGAATGTCAATCTCCTGCTTGTGCCAGGGAGAAGCATGGTGGTAAGCTGTGTGTTTGGCTGAGCTCTGGCTCTAAAACCAAATGTCTTGATCTTTAAGGCAATGTTGTCCTGGCTGTGGATGTCTGCATCTTTCCTGAAAGTTATCAGTTAGGGAAAGACCTTCATCTGAAAACAGCTTTTCATTTCTCAGGAGTAGGTTCTTCTGCATTAACCCGTGTCTTCTGACACAATCCAGTATTGTGGACTTTTCACAGCTGTTTTGCACAGCCCTCAGCACTCCCGAAGCAGCACCATCTCCTGTGCTCCAGGTCCATGGAGAACCACCCCCATCCCAACACAGCCAGGTGCTGTGACACGTGAGTCTCAGACGCTACCCTGCTCCATTTCCATTAATAAATATAGATACTTTTCCCCCGCTCATCAGCTTGTAAAGCAGAATGAGCCCAGCCTACCTCCTGCAGGCATTCTGGGGACTGAATTAGAAGCTTTAGGGCAGGAGAGCATCATGGGCTTTATACAAGCTGGTCCTTGTTCAGATAGCAACTGATATTGGATGATGATGGATTCCCATCAGTGACCTGCTGCTGTTGCTCACTTACCTCTGCCAAAACTCCTGCCTGTGGAAGAGACCTGGGGACAGATTTGACTCCTCCAATACCAGGTGAAAGTTTTGGGGAGAAAAAAAAAAAACAAACCCAAAACTTATTTTCCATGCAAATAAAACTAATAATAAAAGCAGAGAAGAACAATGCTGCAAATATGCTAAGCAAGCAGAAATCTGGCTAAACAGAAGTTTTCCACAAGGCATCGGGAAATCTCTGAATTGCCATGAGTGCCTTATTTAGTGGCGTATGTGCTTTTTGTCCACACAAGTTCCAGTCACTGCAGCCATCAAACATTTTTTAATAGGAGCATTAACTTAAGAATAGCTAACAGTAATATTCCTAGCTGTGTGGAAACAGCATTTTATTAAATGCTTCACACAGATTTTGTATAATAAAGATGAATATATTATATCGTCTGCCTCCCCCAGAGTGAAACAATAATAGGAAAATAAAAAAAAAAAAAAAAAGCCAATAAAGTAAAACATAAATAGAACATAATGGGACTAGTAGCGAACTGAACTGGCTATATAACATCTGCTATTGTTCGCCTGGCAAACGCAAACAAGGGGAGAAACCAAGAAAGATTGGAACAGCCTTAACCTCTTTCCCCTCTGCTGCAAGAAAGCAATGCTGATATCCCAAGCAGAGCTGATGAAACAGGCAAGGCACGACTTGTAAATTTACCCTTAAACAAATGTGTCAGATTCCCTTTGCTCCTGTGCATGGAATCAGTCTTCTGATTCCAGCCAGTTTATGTGTGAAAAAGTTCCCAAGTGTGGCAATTCTCGATGCAAACATTTATTCAATTCGAAGCTCAGATTTTGGCATGTGTTTGCCTCTCGCTATGCTCCAGTTTAATAAGTCCAGTCACCCTACTAGCTAAGCCAAAACAAAGCCAACAAGTCCTGCCAACTAAAGAGGTACAAAAAGAGCTCATATATATGGGCAAAGCCTCAGCTGGCTCCTGTAGCTCATAACGGGGCAGCGCCTGCCTTATCCAGGACCATTGGAGAAACCAGGATAACTGAGGGATCACACTGTAAGCAGAGGGGAATAAGAAAGAAGGAGGGATTTTTGCCAGACAGCTCCTTTGCAGGTAGGGATCTGGCCCAACCACAGGTGCTGTGAACTCCACATCTGCAAAATCCAGTCTGGGTTTGTAACCAAACATAAATCACAGCCATCCTGACTGATAACAGAACTGGCTGGAAGCTGGGGGAAGGAAAGAAGAGCTAAATGCCTATAAAAGTCATTTTCTCTTTTATTTGTTATCTTGCTTGTAATGATCACACCATGTTTCCTGTCTATTTTTACAGTAAGTTGTACGCTGGTCTCAAGAGGCTCCTGGATGACTTATTATTAACGATGTCTTCTTATTATGGATGGTGATTTATTATCAGAATGATTCTGTTTGTACAGGGTATGTTGTTCAGCTGCCAGCACAAAGCTGTTGCCATCTTCAGAGCAAAAGGTCATATTCTTGCAGCACTACGTGCCCAGCTCCGCAATACTGAGCCAGTGCATCTGCAGATTACACACATGCACAGGGCAAAAGGGCAAAGACCAAAGAGAAGAGCGGTCCCGGTGCATTCACAGCATTGCAACTTCTCACAGACATGGGGTGAATGGGTGCTTCTCCTTCTACTGCTAGACTTCACTCCTTCTCTCCCTCTGCCTACATCCCCTGGATGTAATGAGGTCAGCAAGGATCTGTATACGTCTCCAAAAAGTCATATCTTCTGTAATTTTTATGTTATATTACCAGTCAACAAGTGCTTAACCTTGAAATCGCTTCTCTACCCTGCCCCAGAGTCCATGTGCTCCAATACTCACAGACACTCTCTAGTTATCATAAGGGACCATCTGGAGTTCGGCAATAGGTTTGCAAGGCACAGGAGACTTTTTAACATCCATTTCTCCGAGGAGACTGAAAGAAGCAGCAGGAGCAGGTACACAGCTTTCCAAGCGGAAAATCACGAGATTTAACGTGCAGGAGGAGGGCTGCTCCCGGAAGCTATCCTGTGGTTTGGGATAGACAGAACTAACCCCTCCGCGGCTGCTTTACACCGTCGAAGCCGCAGCGAGCCCCGGGGTGCCTCAGCACCCTCCACGTTCGGCGTCCCCCCTCTAGCGGCGGCTGCCCCGGAGAGGGCCCGGCCAAGCTGCTGGCTTGGTCTCTCACCCCTGGCCTCACCACAGTTACAGCTCCATGGGCCACAGGCCCTGTGAACCTCACCCTTGCTCCAGGGTGAGGGATGCCCTGTCCAGCCGGCCCCTTCGCACACCCCAGGCTGTGATTTCTGCTATTTATTAGTTTAATACCTCCCTTTCTGTGTCTCACTCACCCCCTCCTTAGCTCTTACTGAGGAACACTGGTGGGTCCTCATTAAGCTGTAGCACTAACAATGACAGAAGCAAAGAACCTGACTGCTTTTGTTACGTGCAAGCAGAATCCAGACCCACATGTTGCTGCACATTTGGCATCAGGGAAGAGCCACTTTCCACACCTGTAAAAAGCAGCACAACTGAATAGACCTGTAGGAGATTTCAAGCCAAAAAATGGGAGAAATCTTGAGGCTGTTCACTACACATGCTTTACTCAGCACCCAGAAAAAAAAGCCCAAGCAGTAAAGTTCCACTGTCACAAGCAGTCGTACATCAGCTGGAAGAGAACCCTGGGTGCCAGGCAGAAAGACATGGGAATTCAGTGCCACAAGACATCACAAAGCAAAAAAAACTGAGAACAGAGGTGGACTGGACCCTAGGATTCTCAGAGGTGGAATTGCTCATGATGAGGCCTTTCTATAGTCATATTAAACCTCACAGTTCAGAGTCTGAGTCATTTCCCAAAGAGCAGGAATTAGATAAATGCCTAACAGGAGAGGTGCTTTCACCCCAGCCTCCTCAAGAAACTCTTCTCTCTCCCTCCATTGTATCACCACACAGCACTGGAGACAGAGACAGCCTGATCCAACAGTGATTGGTACCGAAACGCTGTAAGCTAACAGCAGCTATTATGCAGGATGGGAAATGCCAGCCATCATTACAGGTTACTAACAGTACCCAAAGAAAGAGCCATGCCTGATTCAAGGCCATCTGAGGAACATGTCTAAGATTCCTGGGGCAGAAAGCAGAATAAAATAAACAGCAGTGTAAACCATCCCATCAGAAGATCCTGCTGGCTGTGACCAAGCTATTGGGAAAGGTCACTCTTCCAGTCAGACTGGCTCCAAGCAGGATGCAGAGAGCAACTTGGCACTGGAGTGTGGTTCTGTAGAGCCCTGTGTCCAGCAGCAGGGGCAGGGAGAAGCTTCAGAATCACCTTGTGAACCCCTGTCATGGATGGATACCACAAGAGTGCAAGCCTGGCCTTTGGTGAGAGAAACCGGAAGGGAGAAGATGAAAGCTGCAAACCCCTAGCAGGGCCAGGGGCAGATGTGTCTGCTGCTAAATCTGAGGCCTTGCAAGCCCACTTTACATGTGAGTTGAAAGACAAGTGAAATGCTGTTTGACCCTACCTCTAGCTTCTACCCTTTCATAACAGGACCAGAGATGGACAAGGGGAACAAAACCAGCAAGCCTAATATGGAGAGATAGATTTGAAGGACATTTTTCTTTCCAGCATCACTTGTCTGAGCTTGGAGAGGTCCTGCAAGATCAGACTGGGTGGGATGCAAAAAGGAAGGAATGGAAAAACAGGATACTGATAGAAAGAAGTGAGAGGTGGGGAGGAGCAGCCTCACGGAACTCAAAGTTGAAAGAGATCACAGCCAAACTCTGGCTTCTCATCTCAGTGCTGCTTTTGCAAAGGGTGGAAATATTAGTTTTTAATTAATTTTCTTACTGCAGGTGTTGGAAGGGGGAACCACCTTCAAAAAATAAATACAAATAACTGCTTTAACAGGAAACTTTTGCTGCTGTAATTTATTGGAAGGCAAAATGAGCTCCAATTACATTATCCACCCGCATTGTGCCGGCAACGCATACTTCGGATATTGCGCTATAATCCAATGACTGCTCCTGAATTATTAACACCAAGTTGTTATTAGAAGTTGCCTGGCTTATTTCCGCCATTCTCCCCCCCACTCCCTTTATTAAGTTTCAATTGATTCCCCACACCTCCTCCTGCCCCCCAAAAATGAGCCCTCGCCTCCCTGGCTCCTTCATAGCTGCCACAAACGTTACTTGTATTTGGCAGCCTGGTGAATTATTCACGCGTGCCGGGAGCGGTAGAGATATTACAGGTCTCGGAGGAGCCAGTGCGGCTCTGCTGTCACAGCCCTGGGTGGCAGTGTCTTCGTGTTCCCGTCCTCCTGCTTCCCGCCCAGTCCAACAAACTTTTGTCGAGCCCTGAGTGCGGAGGAAGGTTGCAGGGCAGGGGAGCGTCCTTCCGACAACCCCTCCGCTCTCCCTCTTGGCGACGCGGGGGAGTTCCCGGGCCCAGGCACCAGCCCGGGTCTCGACACCCCCACTCCAGACCCACGGTGGGCCCAAAGGTGACGGTAAAACCCAGCCCTGCGCGCTATTTCAAGCCTCCTCCGGGCGCAGCTGCCTGCCCCCGTCTCCTCTGCGCCCATCCCTGCGGTCTCAGGGAGAGCTCCGTGACCACGGAGCACCAGTTCCACCCCCTCACCTCCCCATGGCCTCTTCGCTGGAGCTTGAGGGGTTGGAGAGAAGGCTTTGGTTGAGCCGCGTCCCAAAACGCGAGTGACCCAGGGGACAGCAGCAATTTGAACAGAGGATCGGGATTGCTGTGATCCCCTCTGCCGGGTCTTCCCCGCGTGCCCCGCGGCTCGGCTTTGCCTCTGCCAGGGCTGGGACGGAGCAAGGAGGGCCAGAGAGATGCTAAATTTCTGCCACTCATAGAGCCTGGCACGGCAGGGAGGCCTGAAATGCCCCCGGCCGGCTCCGTGCCACTTCCTGCCCTCCAGATGGGTCCTGCAGACTGTATTTATCGAAATTTTGTTTTAATTAAAAAAAAAAAAATCCAAATTCTGGCATTGCCTGGAGCTGGGACGGGCACATCCCGGCTCTTGTCCACAGGGATCCTGAGTACAACTAGGTTTCTTTGGCTAGAAATTAAAACACTGGAGTTTAAAAGAATCAAAATACTATCAGATGCTCTTATTCGCCTTTCCTTCGCTTGAAGCCCTGTGGCCATTAAGGAGGACCCTGCCCCCGGAGGAAACCGCCTTCTGGCTGAGGAGACAGCAGCGCAGACCGGCTCTCCAGACCCCCAGATCCCGGGGAAACACCAGAAAGCGGCCAGGAGTGCTGGCTCCGGAGGATTCCCGGTCATGCTGAGCGGGGATGTGTCGGCGTCCAACATGCGGGATGGGGTTACCATGCCGTTCTCCCCCACCGTGGGAAACGCTCCCCGCGGCCCCACGCGAGATGATGAGGCTGTCGAAGGAGTCAATGCACCCCGACAGTAACTTTTAATTTGTGCTTTACAACAGCTTTCGGGGAATCTGGGCTCACCCATTATCCTTCTATCCCGCTCGGGACCATCCCCGCTTACCATAGCCCGGGTACTCAGATTTGGGCTCATGCCCTTCTTCTGGCCCTGAGTTAGGGCTGCAAAAGCTTTGGAAGGGAAATAAATAGTCCCCGGGGGTGGGCAGGGAGTGCCCGGACCCTGCAGCTCCGCCAGGCCCCGGGAGTTCGTTTGCAAACGAAAAGGCCCCGGGAAAGGCGGGCAGTCGGTCACGGCGCTGCCTGCCCAGGGGTAGCTGCTCCCCGCTGTCCCGCTCCTGGCAGGGTGTCTGGAGAGGCGGAATTCGTCCCTGACAGGCCCCCAGCAAGTCCCGTCCCAGCTGCCGGAGCCCCCCCGGGGAAACGGCGGCTTCTTCGAGTTTCTCTTTCGGGGAAAGACCGGGGCCAGTGTTTTCCATCCGAGCCGGGTCGGGCCGGGCCGGGCGCGCTACCCCGGCCCCGGTTCCCCCTCCGGGTACGGATGCTTCGGTCAGATTTATTTTTGGTGCAGCGAAGTTTTTTCCCCCACAGAGAGCTGGTTGCGAAGGGAGGAAGGAGCGGGCGATGGCTGTGAAACGACCTCCAGAGATGGACTCGGACAGGGAGTTCCTCTCCAGCCCCTCAAAGCCCCCCAGCCCTCGCCACCTGCTCCCCAACAGAGCTGGGAGCCGGCGGGAGCCCAGCTCCGGGCCGCTGCTTTCCAAGGGGAGCGACAACGAGCAGCGCCCGGCTCTGAGGACAGAGGACACCTGTGGGTACATTTTACCGGTAGTAAGAGAGCACTGGGACAGGGACCTCGGACCCCGCTGCTGTCCTCCCTCCTCCAGGCTTCGCGGTGGGTCCCACCGGGCTCTCTCCGCCTCTCTCCACAGCCCCAAACTCGAGGGGTGCTTAAAGACAAAAATAACAGTTATTCCCCAGGTCCCCAGCTCCCCACCGCGGCCCTGTGCGGGATGCGGTGCCAGGACTCGGCCCTCGCTGTCAGCTGGAGGGCACAGAGTTCTGCTCCTCTCTGCGCTGCTAACAGGAAGCGGTAACGTGTTTAGACCACTTAAACTAGGCAGACATAACTGGGAGCCATGCATGGCTCAGCTATGCCGGGAAAGGAGGTGTCATTTGTACGCAGTTACTTGGGTGATCAACACTTGAGTGATTTATGCCGCCTGCTTTAATTATATTCCTGTGACATTTTCCTGGACAAAAGCGAGCCGCGCACAGCCAAAGCCAGGCAGCCCCGGCCGCCGGCCGCCATGTCCTGCACGGCTTCTGGAGCGGGAGGGGGGAGACGGACCCTGCCGATACCCCGAAACACGGCTCGGGGGGCGTCAAGGAGAGGCCCCTCCAAAGATGTTACTCGTAGCCGAAGGGTTTTTTTGAGTCCCCAACTCTTAGCAGTTTCAGGTGCAGCGGTGCTTTTCTGCTCCGCGGAGGAGCAAAGGCCGAGGCTTTACCGGCTTTCCGGAATAAAAGCTGGTGAAAGGCAGGGACCCGGAGCGACACTTCCCCGACTGCCCCGAGGGACGCCCCATCCATCCCCAAGTACAGCGAGGGGCCGCCATTCCCTCCAGCCTTGCTCCCCTCCCTGCTTCTTGGCCGAGGACCGGACCCAAACTTTTCCGGTCTGCACCGAGAGGGGCTCAGTGCCAGGTCCCCTCTCAGTTGGAGTGGAGCTGGCAGAAATGGAAGGTTAGGGGTGTTGAAGCATTTCGGATGTGGGTGGTTTTCCCCAGACGACCCCAAATCTGGGATGAACGACCCCTCAGCTTCCTCCCTGAGGGACAGAAAAGGAGAAGAGCCCAGTTACTGGCTCTTCCCCGGGATGCGAAGTTCTGTGGTAGGGCGAGAGCAGGCCTCCCCCCAGTGTCCTCTAGCTTCCAGACGCTCTTGGAAGCGGGCATGCTTTCTTGGGAGGGAGATACGATGGGACCTGCCGCGGGGCACCGAGGGTCTCTAATTCCGGGCTGGGTGCAAGCGGGCTGCCAAAAAAGGAATTAGAATAATTAAATTCCGAAGGGTGCTGAGGGGGATGCTGAGCCCTTTCCTCAAACCAGGGAAGAAGCAACCCAGCCCGCCCCTCCTCTAATTTTTGGCCACCCCAGGAGCGCAGAGAAGGAGTCGTTTGAGAGGAGTGAGTTGCAGCAAAGGCAAAGTGAGGGCAGGCAAAACAAATCCAAAGCCACCAAAGGCACCACGGAGCAGCTGAAAGCACAGCGGAGAGGGGTCGTTGGGACCGCGCCGGGTCACCAGGAGGTGGGGTGAAACGATGGGTGCTGGGACCTACCCCCTTTCCTTTCAGCCACCCCTCTTCCCAACGAGGGGCTGCACGGGGGACACGTTGAGCAGAAGGGCAGGCGGCAGGCCTGGAGCTACCGGGCTGAGCTACTCAGGCAAGGCATGAACCCGGCTGTCCCTGCCAGGCAGCGGCCGAGGCAAACGTAGAATAGGTCCCCTGGTGCCGGGGAGCCTGTTCTGGGGCTTCTGTCCGCCCAGCCGGGATCTGCCCCTGCCAGGGAGTCAAAATAAAGCGGGGTTCATTTAAAGCCCTGTCCCCCCGCTCAGGCAGAGAAGATGCAGGCTGGGGGGGGGGGGGAAACAGGGGATCAAAACGGTTTTCGGGGCTTCTCTGTGCCCAGCGCGGGTTTGTCCCTTCCCCGAGCAGAGCGAGGACGGCGGTCGGGCTGGAGCCCGGGACGGCAGAGCCTCGGCGCACCCCAGACGCTCACCCGAACTCTCTCCTAGGAACGAGACTATTTTTCTTCCCCCTCTCCTTTTTCTTTTTTTCCCCCCTCTTTTTTTTTTTTTTTTCTCTTCTTCATTCTTTTTTTAATTTCTCTTTTTTCTTTGGTTTTTTGGTTGGTTGTTTTTTTTTTTTAATCTTATTTCTGTAATTATAACACCAGCATCCCCGGCTGAGTTCTCAATAAAACCCGGATCCTGACATAAAACGCCACGCTGGAAAACAGTGCGAGGGGACACCAGGGAGAGGAGGAAAGTCTCTAATTGGTTAAAATATGTTTAAATCACTTCATAAAACCCAAGCAAAGCGAAGCAAATAATCCACCTAGCAAAGCAAAGAAGCCGGGCGATTTAGAATCAGTGTAATTCGCTCCCCCCCGACCGGCTCCCCCCCAGCTCCTCGCAGTATTTGATATGATGAATAACCCAATATAGGCCTTTAAAAATAGGTCACTGCATAAAGAGACTCCCAGAGAGCTATAAAAAATGGGAAGAGGGCGCTTTAAGGAGAGGATCCATTTGCTTCTTTTGTGCTTGTTTGGTACCTAGCGGCCTGGGAGCTGCCAGCCGCCCTCCTCCTGCCCATCAAGGTGAGGAGGCAAAGTTAGGGCCGGAGCCTGCCCCGGCCGTTCCTCCCGCCCCACCGCGCCGTCGTGCGCCCGCCGCCGCCCCTCGCCCCGTCCAGCCCCATCCCGGCCAGCGGGGAGCAGGGGGTGCCCCCGCGCAGGTGGGGGTCACGCTGATCACCCCCTGGCTCAGGGCTTTGTCCCCTGCCCTGCGAAGCGGTGACACAGAAGCGGGCTGGTGGCCTGGGTAAAAATAATAAGGAGCCGTTCTGGCTCCACAGACAGCAGCGCCGGGCCGGGCCCGCTTTCCCTCTGTCTGGGGGCTCAGCAAGCTCCGCCGCCGCGGACCCCTTCCCGCAGGCTCGCAGCAAAGGCCTCGGACTGGAAACACCGCGGCGGAACGCAGCCGCTGCCTGCCCATCGTGCCGCGCTTTTCCCGGTCGGGACCGCCCGCCAGCCCCAGCGTTAACGAAGCCGAAGAAGCCGCCGATACCCCTTGAGCGACCCCGCTCCCCGCCGTCCAGCCTCTCCGCGGGCACCCCTGTCCCCGGAACCCTCCGGTGGGGGCCCTGCCCCCCCGCCGAGCTGCCCCCAGCCCGGTCCCGCAGCCCTTCCCGGTACAGGGCGCTGGGAAAGAGGAGCACGACAAATTCTGCGGAAACCTTAGGATTTTATTGGAAAGGAAAGGTCTGCCTTACCTGGAACCAGGCTCTCCCCTTCTTCCCCTCATTAACATTAAAAAAAAATCAAACGGCTCTCTGGGTTGAGCCGAACAGAGACATTTAAAATAACGGAGTAGCCAAATTAACAGGAGGCAAAAATAGATGAAAAAATCAAAATCTTAGGGTCAAAGGAAAAAAAAAAAAAAAAAGATACCACCGGATATTTTTCGTTTTGTTTTGTTTTCGCTTATTCTTATTTTTCACTATACTGTGTTATCCTGATGCAATAAAGGCTGCTTTGTAATGTAATTTAAAAATATATATGTCCAAACAAATAGCAGGGCCAGAATATGACAAGTGCATTCAGCATTATAATTCAAGTGGGCTCCACCTCCATACCGCCTCCTAATTAATGGGTCTCCGAACTTGCAAAAGCCTGCATTGGACAGAGAGGGAGAGAGAGAGGGAGAGAGAGTGAGAGAGAGGGCGAAAAGTGTCATTGAAGATAATTGATTACCTCCCAATCAACAATAACTTGTTAGCAATAGTCAATTACCCCGTCTCTTCTCGCCTCTTTCCCCCTGGTCCGAAGGCTCGGTGCGAGGGCTGCTCTCCCCCTCTCCGAAGTCGGCTTTTGAATTTTTGTCTTTTTTTTCCTTCTTTTTTTCTTTTTTTAATTATTTGGAGGGGTATTCGCTGGGGGGGGGGGGGGAGGGAAAGTGCTGCGATTTGGGGTGTTTCTTAAAATAGCAGCTGGGAAGAGGAAGAGAAAGGAGAGAGCGAGCGAGAGGAGAGAGAGAGGGAAAAAAAGATCCCCAACCCAAAACCCTGGGACAGGAGGTGCGGCAGGACCACCTCCCGGCGAGGGACCGACGGCAGCTCCGCTCCCGGCCGCAGCCCGCCGCCCTGCCCGCCCTGCCTGCCGCCCGACGTGGCTCTCCCCGGGAGGACCCGGGACTCCTCCGCCGGAGTTGGAGGTGGGCTTCAACTTTTGCTCGCTGTCTCCGCCGCCGTCGCCCAGCGGTCCCGCCGGGGGCTTCTGCCCGCGGCAGCGCATCCCCGTCGCAGGTGGGGAAGGCAGCCCCGCGCGGCCCGGCCCCACCATGACTTCCAAAGAAGAACCCAAGCCCTCCTCGGGGGAAGAACGGCGACGGAGTCCCTTGGATCACCTCCCGCCGCCGGCCAACTCCAACAAGCCCCTCACCCCCTTCAGCATCGAGGACATCCTCAACAAGCCCTCGGTGCGGAGGAGTTACACGCTCTGCGGAACGGCCCACCTCCTCTCCGCCGCCGAAAAGCACCCCTCGGCCGGGCTGCCGCTCTCCGGCCGGGCGCTGCTCTCCCAAACCTCACCCCTCTGCGCCCTGGAAGAGCTGGCCAGCAAGACCTTCAAGGGGCTGGAAGTCAGCGTACTGCAGGCGGCCGAAGGTAAGCCCCCCTCGGGGTATGGGGGGTCCTCCCGCGGGTGGGTACCCCGCTCATCCCTTCGGCCTGTTTTTCCTTCCCCCCTTCCCAATCTCACTGGGTGTCGCACGGGGTGGGACGAGGGGCACGCCACGGCGGCCGGTACCCAGCAGCATCCTTCCCCCTGCGGGCCTCGGACTGCGGGAGCGGTGGCTCTGCCCAGCTCCCCCCCACTTCCCCGGTACAGACGGAGCAGGGGCGTGGGGTGTGGGGGGCTCAGGGCTGGAGGGACGTGGGGGAAGCGGCGACAATCTGGCGACTCGTCGGCAGGCAGGGACGGGATGACGATCTTCGGGCAGAGACAAACGCCCAAGAAGCGTCGAAAGTCGCGGACGGCCTTCACCAACCACCAGATCTACGAGCTGGAGAAGCGGTTCCTCTACCAAAAATACCTGTCACCGGCGGACCGGGACCAGATTGCCCAGCAGTTGGGGCTCACCAACGCCCAAGTCATCACCTGGTTCCAGAACCGCCGCGCCAAGCTCAAGCGAGACCTGGAGGAGATGAAGGCCGACGTGGAATCGGCCAAAAAGCTGGGCCCCAACCCCGCCGTGGACATCGTGGCCTTGGCCGAGCTGGAGCCCAGCGCCGAGGGAAGGGGCAAGGCGCGCGCCGGTTCCCCGCCGCCGCCCCCCGCCGCCGCCCGGGAGCCGGGCGCCCCGCCGCCGCCCCGCCCCACCTCGCCCCCCACGGAGCGGCCCCGCAGCCGCCGGGACAGCGAGGAGGAGGAGGACGAGGAGGAGGAGGACGTGGAGATCGACGTGGATGACTGAGGGGCTGCCGGCGGGGTTCCCCCCTACCCCACTACCAAACACCCCCCCGCCCCGTCTTGCCCACCCTCCCTCGCCAGCCCCAAATTGGCACCCCCGGCCCCCCAGCCAGGCCCCGGCAGCACGGCGAGGCGGCTGCTCCTCTCGGTCGGAGCAATAAGCAATAGAAAACCACCATACACACACTCACACAACCACGAATTAATTTAGGGTAGAGTCGATATCCCTCCGCCTGTCACATCTTCGGAATGGTGCAATTACGGACGGCTTCTGTATAAATATTTAAACGTATATATTGGATTTTTTTCCTTCCCCCCCTTCTTTTTGAGGCTTTGATTTTTATTTTTTTTAATAGCTACCAATGACGATTATTTTGTCTGTAAGGGAGATGAGTAACCTTGGAATAAACTCGGCTTCCAACAGATGTTTGGGTAGGCAGTTGCTTTCAAAGACTTCCGAAACAAACCACTTTAGGGAAGATTTAAGTTAGACTCGAAAAGGCAACAGTGAAAATGAGCCACTTGCCTTTCCTTGCATGTTTCAGATGTGCACGAAGTAATTATTATTATTTTTTCCTTCTAAAAATATTTCTTTTTCTTTCGCAATCTTGGGAACTTGGGGATGGGTTATAATGCAAGCTGAAAACAATATATACTTTCTTTTTTTCCTAGAGCATAGAGATTTGTCTCCAATGCAATTTCTGCCTCATTTTACCAATTAAAAGCTATTTTTACCATTTTCTGCTATTGTTGTGCTTTTATTAAAAAGCTGCCTTTCGTATTTTTGATATGAAGGTGGTAACAAAAAAAAATAGAATGAAAAATAAAAAAAAAAATCCTAGAATTATTTTTTACTCTTTTTAGAATTTTTGCATGCTAAGGAAATTAAAAAAAAAAAAAGGACAAATCCCAAGATCAATACATTTAAATATTACACTATAAATTAAAGATATGTACAGATTTAAGACCTGTTTTTGTTTGAATTGTACAAATTTTAAAAGGCCTGCTATTTAAGTTCCGATAGGGACAATGTCGCTTTATTTACTGTCTCTTAGAATTGTACAGATAGCTCTTTTTTCCGATACAATAAAATCTTTACCATTTTAATAGACTTTTAACGTCCTTCTTTGTGAAAGAGCAACCGCTCCGCCGGCCCGAGGGTCTGCCAGATTCTTCCTCCCACCAGGAATCTCCCATCTCCTTTGCCTTTAAAGTTACTTTAACGGCGCGACCTGGGAGAAAATGACGGGGGAGGAGCACGGGACCGAGAACTTTAGGAGGTTTTTTGTGGTTGTTGGTGCCAGGGAGCGGTTTGACAGAGGCGGAACCCGGCGGAGCGGCAGGGCAGGAGGTGCGGGAAGCGCTTCCAGGGGAGAGGGATGCGCGACGGCAGCGGCTGCAGGACCGTGGCGGGGGCACCGGGGCTACCGGGGCCACCGGGGCCACCGGCCATCCCTGCAGCTCCCGCCTCCAGTGAGGTATTTCCAGCCCGGAATTATAAAGGGAAAAGTGGTGGTGTGGGGATAAATAAAGAAAGCCCAAATGCGAACGAGGGGAAGGTGTTACCACCGCTTTGGACAAAAGGAGCAGTGAGGGGCACGGTGGGCGGACCTCCCGTCCCGGCCAAAGCTGCTGCTCCAGGGGCAGAAGGATGGAAAATGCTCCATTTCGTCCCGTTCCTTTTATATTTTTCCCCCTCTTTTTCCCCCCTTTCTCTCCTTTTTTTTTTTTTCTTTTCTCCAAAATCACGGCTCTGGTGAATGTGTTTTCCCCTGGCAGCGTGACCTGCCCTTGGAGCCGAGCAACGTGTGTTTCTCCCTATTCTTTGCAAAAAATTTATGTGAGAAAGGCAAATCTGGTGTACAGTGGCAGAGCTCGGCGGAGAAGTGTCCGGATAAGACAGGCTTGGGTTGTGGGTTGGATTTTTCTTTTTTTTTTTTTTTTTTTTGGTCCAGTTTCTCCGAGGCTAAATAAATCTTTCTCCTCTTTGAGAATGGATGGGGTTGTAATTTTTAGCGTAAAGCATGAAAAGTGGGGACAAATGAGCCCTCTTCTCTGAAGTGACAAGCGACAATGGAGCATATACAGCCTCCTGCGGTTCGCCATGCTGAAACAAGCGTGCCCCTCCGCAGCAGAGAGAAGGCGAGCGCTTGGAGACCATATGGTTTTTGAATTTTCTTCACAATTTCCAGACAATTTGATGGATTAGGTTAACCCTCCCTTCCACTGTTTAACTCCACAACAATGGGAGCAGAGCTGTTCTCCCTTCGTCGGGGCATCTGTGCGCTTCTATTCTTCTCTCTTTCTCTCTTGGTATTTGGAACAAGCCTATGAATTACAATGAAATTCACTTTTCTTTGGTATTATTTGGGAGAGCACTTGTTTTCCGCCACCTCCCGCCCCCACCTCTCCATCCCCTCTTTGTTGTGTTTGGTTTTTTGGGGGTTGTTTTTTTTCTTACCTCCGAGTGATAGCTTTGACTTCTGTCCAGATCTCTCGGAAAGCCTTCAATCTTGTCCTTAAGTGTTTTTATGCTAAACAGGCAAATCGTAAATGCTGAGAAACTGTGACATTTATGTGAAGATCTAGTTAAAGGGCTTTATTTGTTTTCTTTATCTGTTCTTTTTTTTCTCCCCCCCCCTTCCTCTACTCTTCCCCCTCCTCTCCTGTCCCCTCCCTCCCCCCAGTCTTTTCTTCTTTTGTCTTGGAATGGATTTAATGAGGCTGCAAACACTACAATTCAATATAACCACGAAATAAAAAAAAAAAAAAGGAAGAAAAGGGGTGGCCGGGTGTATGGAAAACAGGCTGGAAGTTAATTTGGATTTCTGATCTATTGACTTCTGTGTGTACAGAGAAGAGATGCCGGGCCGCCGTGCACCCGCAGAACTTTACCACACGTGGCTGGGGCGGGTTAGTAAATAAAGCCTCCTCTCGAAGATTTGCAGCGTGTTCGCTTTGCCTCACCCCCATTTCCAAATAGCTGGGATTTGGGTTATTTAATTGCATATTGAAAAACAAAAAGGGCTTTTTTTTTTTTTTTTTTGCTTTTTTTTTTTTCTAGCTTAAGAAGGAAGCGCCGGCTTGTGTCCCCCATTTGTCATGCGTTTTGAAATGCGCCGTTTCCTGGATTACCTGGCTGGGCAGATCTTTCTCTTTCCCTCGATTTTAGGTACAAATCGGAATTGGCTTTTTTTCACCTTTATCTTTAATTTCTCTCCTCTTTCTCTGTGTTTCCACCCCGCAGCAGCATGGACCGCGCTGCATCTCGCCCTTTGGGGCTGACCCAGCCGCAGTCCTTCCAGCCGGCTCCGAGCGATGATTTCGGGGCCGCGCTCGGGGCAGCGGGAAGAGCCTTCATGGACCCTCCCCTGCCCGCCCCAGACCCCCAGATTAGCCTGTTCCCCTAAATCAGCCGGCCCTGAGGCCACGGGACCCGAACTGTCTGCGCCTGCCGCAGAGAAAAGGGGAGGCTGGGTCGAGACCCCAGGGACTTGCTGGTCGGGGCACCCGGGGCAGCGGTCCCCTTGCCCGGCCTTCTTGTCCCCCGTGCGTGGCTCCAAGGCGGGAACAGAGCGGGTCCCGTTTTCCCACCCCTGGGCACCATCAAAAGCGTTTCCGAGCTCCTAGCCCCGGGGCCGGTGCTCCATACCCCAGGGATTGGCTCCCCTCCACACCCCCGTAGGGAGGTGACCACGGGACAGAGGAAGGCAACAGCCTTTTCCAAACGGATCAAACAGAAAAAGGATTCGGATTCAAGCAGCGAAGGCTGGATTCCCGACGTGAAAAATAAAGGCATAAACCCGAGCAAGGAGGGCTGCGAAATCCCGCCGGATTCTAGCCCGGGGAGGTGAAAATCCGCAGTTTGGCAGAAAGGGGTGAGGGAGAGCGGGGAAAGGGGGAGCTGGTTGGAGGCCTGGTGGACCCCCTCAGCCCGCACCGTCGGAGGCTACAGTGCTTCGGGACCCCCCTTCTGGCGGACCTGGGTGCTGGGCACAGCGGCTGCGC